>NC_056523.1:69888635-70082155 GCF_019175285.1 Sceloporus undulatus | reverse complement strand
GAGTGAGTGAGGTTGAAAATATTACAGCTATACAGCTGTTGATATAAGATATATCAAGTTTGGTGCTCTTTATGTATGTGTCCTTAAAAAAGACAGTATTCTTTGAGGTGTATTCATTTTTATTATATATAAGGAAAGGATAGGCTATTTTTTACATTATTACAAATGATCTAATAAAATAATATGCACATAAAATTTTGAATGTATTTGTATATTACATTTAAACCAAATGTGCAAGATCCGATAACAATATTTATAGTACTTTCCAGTTCTGCTTTTTCTAGAAAACCCACATCATTGTTGGTGGGCTAAAGTAGTCTGGGTTAACTGAATGGTTTCCACTAGATTGACAAATGTTTTGTCTTCAAATTCTTTTCACTGGCAACAATAATATTATGTTTTCCACCTGAATCAGTCTGCAGAAATGAAGAAAGCTTAAGGTAACTAAACATTTGTATCAATTCAGTTTTGATCTGGAAAACAAAGGCACAATATATTCAAAAGCACCATGGCTCTGGTTGATGGATCCAATCAATAGTAGTAGATTTGACAAGCCTGAAATCTGTTTGCTCTTATATTTACATTGTTTTAAATTTGGACCAAACTGTAGTTGATCTATAATAGAGACCTGATACAACCACTTCACTCAGCCAGATACTTCCTTTGTCAATATAAGGAATTTTTAGTTTAATTTTTCCCTTGTTTGATCAAATCAATCACATTTGTAATTAATTTCATGCTATAAACTGCTTTATTTTCTGTATTAAACTAATAATGGGATCAAGCAGACGAGCAACTTGGAGCAGCCTCTGGTCCTGAATGGGCCGTGGCAAATGAGCAATTTCATACCACTCCTTTTGCAGCCGGGATTGGGCCACCTTAGGGCCCCCCAGCACAGCTTCTGCACTATCCTGCATTGTGCGTCATGCACACCACCTGCTCCTGGATCGGCCTGATGGTGGCCCTTTTGGGCCATCAGTTTTGGGCCCTTGACACACAAGATATGTCATAACTCAACACTGGGATAATTAATTAACTATCTATTTCTGCACTGTATCTGTATCATAAGAAAGCAAACCTGCAAAAAAAATATTTAATTAAAGTCATGAAACCCTTAAAATCCTATAGTCTGCAATCCTATATACATGACAGTAAGTGCCGTGGAACTCAGTAAGATTTATTACTAAGGTGACATATACAAGTTTGCTTTCTTAGTAGCACTTTGTCCATACAATTTGTTGTTGTTAGCTGCCATCAAGTTAGCTTAGACTTATGGCAACAAATGTGAATGAGAGACTTCAAGAGCCTGCTCAGGTCTTGCAGACTCAGGATTGTGGCTTCCTTCACTGAGTTTATCCATCTGAAATGTGGTCTTCCCCTTTTCCTACTTTGCTAAGCATTAGTGTCTTTTCTAGTGAGTCATTTCTTCTGGTGATCTGTCCAAAGTACAACAGTCTGTTTAGTCATCTTGGGCGGGTTACAAACCGCCATAAAGTACGCGCTCCGCGCGTACTAGGGTTAGGAAGGGCCATATTAGGGTTAGGAAGGTTCTTACCTTCCTGACGGCCCTTCCTCCCAGTACGCGCGGAGCGCGTACTTTTTTGCGGTGCCCATCCACATGGGCGCCGCCATGTTGACGTACTGGACGCTATGCGTCCAGACGTGTCACGGCGGAAGTGACGTCGCGAGGGCGCACTCCACCCCTCGCGGCGCCACTTCCGCGTTCAAACAAGGAGCGGCATTTCGCTGCTCCTTTTTTGCTGCGCAGGGAAGCCTCGCGGTCTGGCAGCTGGGGCTTCCCTGCGCAGCGAATGGCGGCGGCGGGAAAACGGCCCCTTGAGGGCCGTTTGTAACCCGCCTTGGTTTCTACAGAAAATTCAGGCTTGATTTGCTCAAGACATTTGACTTTTTAGAAGTCTATAGTATCTATAGAACTCTTCTCCAGCACCACATTTTAAATTATCTATCCACTTTCTTCACTGTCCAGCTTTCACAACCATACATAGAAACTGACCAGAACCTGAAGTGTCAACGTATATCATTGAATACTATATATATGATGATATATGTTGATACTTCAGGTTCTTGTCTAGTTCCTTCATAGCTACCTTTCCAAGTCCCATACCATATTGATAGTTTATTTAAAATGTGGTCACATATCAGATTTGAATAAAATGGGTGGACAACACACAGAACACTGGAATGTCACAGGCTGACAATGATGCCATCTGTTTATTACTTGTTTATAAAGCACCATCAATGTAGAAGGTGCTTTACCACAGAATAAAACATTTAGAACTACTTGCAATGCAAAAAAGCTACATACACAAACACAAAGTACAGTCAAAAACAGGTAATCAATTATAGTAAAATATAAAACAATCTGAAATTCCAAAAGTTTTAGAAAACAAAAAAGTTTTCAATTTGGATTTAAAAACAGCAAGAGAAGGAGCAGTTCACAGGTTTACAGGGAGGTGATTCCAGGAATAGGAGGTGGCAAGAGAGAAAGGATAAAGCTGAGCCAAGGAAGAGGAAACGGTTGGCTGGGTAAGAAGCCCAGTATTCCCAGAGCGCAGATTTCTAATAGACTGGTAAAAGGAGATGAGAGCTGCAAGATAAAGAGGAGCTAGGATATGCAGGGCCTTGAATGACAGAACAAACAACTTATACTGAATCTTAGAGGGAATAGGTAGCCAAAGAAAGGATATAAAAAGTGGGGTAACATGAAAAATTACATCAACATGATGGGCCAAAAAGATAATCTTAGCAGCAGAATGAAGAATGAAAACCAAAGGACTAAGGTAAAATAACAGAAGACCAGTCAAAAGAAGATTACCATAATCGAGTTGGGAAATGAGTGCTAAAACATGGGTTAAAGTCTTGATGGAGGAAGCAGAGGGGAAATGTCTAATTTTAGTGACGCTATAAAGGAAAAACTGACATGACTTTGCTACAGGCTCAATATGGGGAACAAAGGACAAAGACGAGTCAGACAAAGCCAGAACTCTGTGCTTCCTTCAGATGGGATGGGAAGTGTATAATATTATAAAGGGGATTTTTTTTGGGGGGGGGTGAGTAGGTTCTGTCATTGCCATAATAAATTTAGGATGGTGATGACACATTTTTGTTGAGATAATGGAAAGACATGGTGTGGTGAGATGTTCAATCTCTGAAGGAAGCTCTGAAGTGGATAGTCCTGTTAAATCTGATGCATCTGATAGTTTTGTTAAACAGTTAGAGAATCAACTAATTCCAGAGAAATTAGTTAGTGTGAAAGCAACCCAGTTTGTGAACATGAACATAAGCTGTTTCAGTTCCTGCCCCAGTAAAAATTAAAACTGATTCCTAATTTTAGTAATATCTTGCATTATCCAAGCTGATATTATTGCTATATGAGCAAACATTTGTATTGTTGAATTAGAATGTGAAGAAAATATATTAACACTTTTGGTCTCGGACATCATATTTTTTCTCTGGAAAGGTTACATATGCACAGAATTTATGCAAAATGCACATAATACCTGGACAACATTTGTTGAGTGATATGACCAAAACCAAAGAGCTGTGGACATTGTCTGGCCATAAAGTAACCTTCAATGATGAGGTAAAATGATCATTTTATTTCTATATACCTGGCTTGAGAGAATTAAAATGGGGATATAATCAGCTTCAGCTCTCCCCCCCCCCCCCCAT
Source organism: Sceloporus undulatus (assembly GCF_019175285.1). NCBI lineage: Eukaryota > Metazoa > Chordata > Lepidosauria > Squamata > Phrynosomatidae > Sceloporus > Sceloporus undulatus. The sequence continues at coordinate 70,078,462 of NC_056523.1, read as the reverse complement.
TCTCCTCTTTCATTGTATTCTGAAGTCCCATGTTTAGTGTTAAATATCATACAAAGAGTTGCCCAAATCTTTTCTCCAAAATTCTCAAGGTTTAATTGTATATTCTGCTTAGTATTGTTGCCATTTCTCATGGATTTCACTTGAAACTCGCTGGGTGACCTTGGGCCAGTCACTTTCTCACAAAGAGTTGTTGCAAGGATAAAGTGAAGAGGAAAAGAAACATGTACACAAGTGTGAGCTTACTGGAGAAGAGGCAGGGCATAAATGCAACTAATAAAACGAATATTAAAGTGGAAACTAGGCCTAAAAACAACAGCTGGTTTAGCTGCTGAGATAGATATGGGGAAGAGGCATGTGGAGGACACAGTGGGTTTTGATTAGTGTCGTTACTGGAAGATTCCAGCAAAGTCAAAGCTTAGAAAGGTACTTTCAAGAACAGAAAAATAGGGTGGTGTGGTGGAAAAGAAATTGTCACATCTTGTGGCCATTAAGGACAGGTGTCTCATTCTGTCAGTTATCTACTGTACTTAAATTTTCATCTCAGAATAATCCTCCCTCCCCCCCCTAGAGGTTACGATCCAGTGGATTCAACACTTTCAGATATTCAGATATCCCAGGAGAGTTGTATACCATCAAAAAGCCAAACGTTCCAGCTGCTAATGGGATTATACACATTGTCAATACCTTCAGGAAAAAACCCATGGAAGAGATTGGAAACTCAGAGGTATGTGTAAATTTACAGTGTTATATAAATAAAGGATAATAATAATAATAATAATAATAATAATAATAATAATAATTGGAATACCCCTTGTTGAAAATGAGAGGAGGGCAGATGATTGGCAGATGATGGGGATTGTGAGAAAGTATCTTCTAGATTTCTTCTTCAGAGTACGCTGCTCAGTTCTACCATTAACAGTGTTCAGTGAACCCCCAGACATCTTCTAAGAGTGATCTGACAACATGATTCATGTTCCCTACAAATCCTGAAGTATAAATATAAGGTGCGCCTAGAAAGAAGTTGCCATAAAATAAAATGTTCCCCTCATATCCCCACAGTTATGGTTGTAACTAAACTGTACAGTACTATATTTGAATTGCTGTATATACTAATGTATTAGAAATTTTAGTCAAAACGTTGACCAAAAAAACTTGAGTCAATTTATCCACTGTTCAATGAAGGTATTGTGCTTTTAACTCTTATTTTTAAAAGGAACCATCCCGTGGTGAAAGGCAAGAGTGTAATCTGTTCTGGAAGCACTTACTCCCCTTGTCCCCACCCATTCAGCCTTTAGTGTGAGTGCAAACAGTTATGCCTACTGGGATTTTGTAAGTTCTTTGGCATTGTTTTCATTTGTTTCATCCATTAGATCCTTTATTATATGCCCCTAAGTTTTGCCCTCAACTTACCCAGAGATCCTATCAAAATCCATAATTATGGCCCCAAAACTTGCCCTCGACTTATGCATGAGGTCAGCTTATAGTCAAGTATATACAGTAGGACTCAGGGAAAAGCTGATCAGCACTATATTTAAAGCAGAACTCAGAAAAATTGATTCGATGGAGATTATTGCACACTCCTATGCTAGTTGGGATAGACATGCGTCTAACCCATCAATGATGGATCTTACCGCATTCCCAGTTGACAGCCCATATGCAGCTTATGCTCATCCCGTGGCTTTTTCAAAAAAATGGAAATTCCTGTTCTTGAAAAGCCACGGGATAAGTTCGGGTTGCATACAGGCTGTCATTGATGGGTTAAACGTGCATCTATCCCGTCAGGAATAGGCGCATGCGATAATTTCTTAAATTTCTTAGAAGCACTTTTTCTATGAAAAACATAGGAAACTTAGAATCACTTTTTTCTGAGTCCTAATTTAAATATGCCCCTCATCTTGTCTCTCCCAAAATCTCTTTAGACAAAGAGCAACTTGCCTTAATCTTAGTTGGAGGAACTCTTGAAGGACTTTCTGATTATATTTGATAAAGCATGATGTCTAACTTTTGCATAAAGATTTTTTAAAAAAATTAAAGAATCCTATTAAAAGCCTTAATTTACTAGTCAAAGAGCATTTAAAACAAAGTAAGAAACATACAAGCATAGTACATAGATACACACCATTAAAGACCCACGTGAAACAACTAGTTCATTGCCAAAGGCCTGCCTAAATAAAAAAAAAGTTTGCCTGCTGATAGACAGAGAACAGCGAAGGACCAAAGCTAGCTTTCCGTGAAAGGGAATTCCACAGCTTGGGAGCAGCATCTCATCTAAGAAATACTATTTATTTCGATTTACTAGAAGTAAATTTTGTTCGATGTAAATGCAGAGAGATTTACAAGCTGGTAGCATACAACGTTTTACAACATGCTGTGTTTGGTCCATCATCACTACATCGTTTGCATTTGCTCCCTTGTGACAAATATAGCAAACATGGTATTATGCCTACTTTGAATGTTACCTTGAAAGATACATATGATTAACATATTTCAAATAATGTCATCTGACTTCCCCAACTTCGTGGCCTCCTGGTGTTTTTAGCTACAGTCAGCTCTCTCTATCCAAGGATTCTTTATTCACAGATTCAACCATCCATGGCTTGAAATTTTGCCTTTCATATAAGCATGGGGTAAATGCTGTTGTTCTTTCCCACATTCTTGCCCTCAAATGGAAAATAGTAATGTTTGCACTTCCTGTAATATTCTGTAAAGGAGGCAATGTGGTTGCACAGGAAAAGCCTCATCTGGAAATACCTAGCATCTATCATATCTTCATCTCGTGTTTTTCTCTTTCCTTCCCCCCCAGAAAACAGTTACAGAGATTCTAGCTTCAATGGAGATTGCCAGCCGATTTCAAACTATTTTGGAAGTAAGGCTATCTTCCTCATCTAAACACCTTACAGTCAGTAAAATAAGCACTAGGTTGCTGTAGTATTTTCTTAGAAATATATATTTTTAATTTTTATATGAATGTTTTTATTTAAGAGGCTAGAAAAGGGTTCTTGATTAACAAGAAAAAAGAGAGGGAACTAGTGGAGTTCTCAATTAAAAAAAGTAAGACTCGGGAGCTTATTCCTGTCAAGGAGAGTCACAGAAGGCAGTTTGGTAATATAGTTGTTGGTCTGGGTTATGAGATTTCAGTATTTTTTTTTCTTCTCAGAATAATCTTTTTGGAATATGTCTCTAGATGCATCAAACTAGATCAGCAAATATTTAGAACACATGCTTCTTCAAATTGTGGAAGATGTCTGTTTGTCATATCACTTGCCTTTCCTCACCTACGCATCTTGCATTAGCTTTCTTTTGTGACTCGTTATTGGAAATAAACATTGGATTTATTTAAAGTTTTAATTACTGAACAATGTATTTCTGATGAAATGCAGTTTTGGAAAGAGAATGTTAATCTCAGGGAATGTGCACCACCACCACCACCACCACCACCACCTAATGTGTAGTTTCACCTAGACAGACAAAGCAAGGTTATAATCCAGTAGAAAGCATATTTAAGACCTGTTGATTTCAGTAGAGTTATCCTTGTGTTGGGATGTTCCAACTTGTACTGAAAAGATGTAGGAGGAAAATGGAATTAACTATTTCAAGCAATTCCTTCAGAAAATCAACAAACATTTTCAAATTATCAGATGTATTTCTTTTTGTAACATGCATTTTGTAAAATGAGTTGGTCTCTTATTCATAGGGTCACCATAAGTCAAAGTTGACCTTACAGCAATTAAAAACAATTTTGTAATATGTGTGTGTGGCAAGAGAATCATATCCCTTACATAAAAATATATTTCACTCAGGGATAATGAAATCACTTTATGAAGTTTAGGCACATGACCTTTCTTGTGTATTGTGCACAATCTAACTTAGGGCTGAAGCAGACAGCCCCAATTGGGCTAGTACCATGGCAACTGCACAGCCCGCTCACGAAGCAGCCCACCACCACAATCCCAAATGGACTGCCAGCAGGAGTGAATTAAATCTGCTCCTGAAAAGTCTGGCACCTGCCACCTCAAAATGGCTTTGGAGAGGCTTTTGGTCACTTTGAGTGTATGCGTCTCCTGAACCCCACGCCTCCAAAGCAACTGTAAGCCACTTCTTTTGGCCCATCTGTTTTGGGCCTTAAATGCTCCAACTCCAGTTCTCCAACTCAGTTGATCATATGGATTTTTGACCAGATTACAGAGCTATAATTTTGAAGTCTGCATGGAATTCACCCACACTTTTCATATAGGCAGCAACAACAAAAAATGAGTACCTGTCAAATAATGATGGTTTAAATGCTTTCCAGCATTGCCTAATTCCTCTTTTTGATGTCCACTGAAATAGTTTCAAGAGATGAGTTTCTAGTCTTCAGATGTCAAGTCATCTTATCCTTTTGTCTATTTACAGAACTTATTCACTTCACCCAGGACCATCTGAAGGCATGTAACTTTTCTCTTACATACATTGGTTCTTATCCAATGAAACAGTCTCACAAAATCCTGTTGAAATCAATTGGTCTTAAATTAACTATAGCTAATTTGTAGCATCTCAGTAGGACTTTAGTCAGAGTAGGAGTTATATATGGAATATAACTGAATATTAATTTTTAAAATAGTGCTTGGATGAGAGACTGTCAAGGATTACCAGGTGCTGTAAGCTATATTTCAGAGGAAGGCAATGGCAACCACCCCCAAGTACTTCTTGCCTAAGAACTCTATAAACTGGGTTTGCCGTAAGACAATGTGAAGGCATGTAAACACACAAACCTAGCAAAATCCTGGGACAAAATTGTCATCATCTGTTACTCACTTCTGTGAGCCAGTTCATTACTGTATATACTGAAAGTCATTAATTTTGCTAATCATTTTCTATTGTAATATCCATGGTGATGGTTCCTAATATTTTGCAGAATTGTGGTCTGCCCTCAATTTTAGAAGGCCCTGGACCTTTCACTGTGTTTGTACCAAGTAATGAAGCTGTGGATAAACTGAGAGATGGAAGGCTAATTTATCTCTTCACAGAGGTGAGACTGTCTGCATTACCAATCTCAAAATAATGCTGTAGCTTTACAATTACTTCAAGGATATATGATTTGTCACCTTAATCAGATTAATGGGTGGTCTGCTTACTCAAGCTTCCTCCAATATGGTCCCTCCCAGATGTGTTGGACTCTAGCTGCCATTATGCCTGACCACCATAGCCATTCAACATATCTGTAAGGCACCAAGCTGAGGAAGGTTGATGTAGCCTATTGTTCTTGTCTGAACCACTTTCAGATACTTCACAAGGAAGAAAATAAATCATAGGAATGACTCCTTGACAGCCACAATCTACAAATTGTCTAGAGAATGCATCTCCCCATAGGAGTCAGCTTCACACAAAGGTTATATAAGTCATGATTCAATGCACAGGTTTTTAATTTTGTTTACTTTTGCTACATGCGGTCCACATCTGCAATGATCCATGTTAATACAATACAGTATTTTGCAAGGAATTCACGTTAACATATTACATGGCATCTTGGTCAACTGTAAACTCCCAAAGTCCAGCTACTGTTATGACATGTAGACTGAAATATGAAATTAGCACCAAATATGGCTTTCTGTTTTCATTTTTTAATTTATTTATTTTTTAGCAGAAAGCCTGATTCTAGCTTGCCTGGCTGTGGAGAAATGCTTATACAGGCAACATCTTCAGAGGTCAAGAAGTAAATCTTCTGTGTCCAACACATTTCCTTCTCTCCTAGAGTGACATCCTGTCCTTTTTCCTTTGCTGACCAGCACCTTCCTTCCATGCCCTTTGATACCGTAGTCTTTCTGAATACTCTGATTTTGCACATACAAGTATGTTAAAAGACTGTCTGCTTAGAACACTGATAAATACACAAACATTCTGTTTCCTGGTATATAAAAGTTGGACTTCTTAGGGTGCAAAAATTATTCTCAGCACATTTGTAAAAACTACCGGTATGTTGTCCTTCCTTTGATACTTCAGGAAGGAATTCTGATTTTGAAATAAGCCATTTGAAGTATAATTTGCATACTCAAGCATTTGGCATTTATATTAGCAATCAGCACTCATTATTGTAGTTATGCAAAATGTGTCTGGAACGATCTAATTGCTTTCTTCCTGCTCCAGGGAATAAACAAGCTTCAGGAACTTGTGAAACACCATATCTACTCAACAGCAGCGGTAAGGCGCCCTCATTTCCACTTTTTTTTTTCTGCTTCATTTCAACACATTTGCAAACAATCTGTACCTTATTAAAAACTCTTTGGGTATCAAAGAGGATAAATGGATTGGTTTTCCTGAAATGCCTTCCATCCTTAAGGTTCCCTGTATGGCTAGCAAAATGAAAATACACAACAGGAGAAGCAAAAAAGCATTTTAATACATACCAGCTAAACAGTTTTTTAAAACTGCTAAACAGCTAACACAGTTTTGTAGATAAAAAATGAACTTAAAAGAAAGTGGTTATTTCTGCCATCACTTACATCCAAATTTTCTTTTAAAACCACAAAAAGTCCTTTAATATCCTGATCTTAAAAGGGACTTGTAGTGCCCTCCCATCTGGTGGATGTTCCCAGATCACTAGTGCAAACCCACCATATGCAATGTTCTATAGGAATGGAGCTATGGTCATATTGTAGTCAGTTCCTATACATGTTTACATGTAATTTCCCACTGAGCACATGCTTATTTGGAACTTTGCCCCATTAATAATGAGGCAGCTTATTGTACATTAGGCCCTTGGTATTTGCTTGGGTTTAGTTCCAGGACTCCCCGTGGCTCCTCAAATCCCATTATAATGGCATAGTAAAATGGCATCCCTTATATAAAATGGTAACATCAAGGTTTATTCTTTGGAATTTGAATCATGCCCTTGATCATTAACATTTGCATTGGCATATCTGCTTCCATCAGGGGTGAAATACCTTGAGTTGTGTAACATTTGGCCTGGCAGTATGTGTCACATCCTAACCACTTATTTAAGATTTGCTGCCACAAGACTAGGAAGTGGTTTATGGTTTCCTTTCATTTTCATCCTCTCTCTGTTTACTCAAAAGTAAGTCACACTGATGTCAGTAGGGTAAACTCCAATGTCAGTGCTCAAAGAAATACAGTTTTAGGGCCAAATGAGATGTGATGTGAGAGATCCCTGAAGATGATATCTCATGTTTTATTTTGGGTTCTGCTTTTTGAAAAATCAAAACAATTGTGGGGAGGGCCATATTGCAATTTGAATAATAGAATTGTGAAGGTTTTTTAAATGCTATACACACAAATATACACACATTGAGCAGTCTATTTGATCAATGCAGGCTTGTCTATTATGATCTGATTTTACTGTACAAAATGCTGTCCAGGTGCCATCACAGTTTTCTGCGAACATATTTAATGGGTCTGCTTTGTGGCCAATTTGATTTCAAACAGGGTTTGTAAATATGAACTTAATTTGCAATATTAATTATTTAATTTGCAATGCAAAATTTGCATACTGCAAATTAAATAATTAACATTGCAAATTAAAGTTGTAGTAATATGAATTGTACACAGCATCTGTTCTCTGAGTTGTTCCTGACTGACAGTCCATCTATCTAGTCAATAAGAAACAATTCACTAATAATAGGCAATAATAGGTAATAATAGTAATTTAAATTATTGTTCCTTTACCTGGCATCTTCCAGCAAGGTTTTCCATATCACTTTGGGCCTAGGGGCTGCTCCCTGCTGCTTACTCTTGAAAATTCAACACTTTTTGTTGACATGGTTCTATCAATGATCTGGAAAAAACACAAATTAAGAGCTATGATACTGCAAATTGGCAGTTTACAATTTAAAAAACCCACTGTTTCAAGTGACAGTGACAAAATTACACTCAGATTTTGTGAAGTGGGCCAGGCTGAGAATTTTTCAGCACCCCCTTGTACAGCAGCGTGACTGTTTTGTGCCCAAGGGATTTCCTGCAGGCCAACCTGCTCTAAATCTAATTCTTACATGGGAAGTATCAGCTGTATTTTAGTCTTCATTATTGCTATACTGAACTACATCAAATTTCAGCCTTCAAGCTAATTTTAAAGCACCTCAACCATTTGTGATGGAGATATAAATCTCATTTTTAAAAACTACTAAAGTGAGATATACAGATATCCCATGATCAAAATATTCTGGTAATCAGAATGTTTTGGAGCTTTTCAGCTTTCTGGATGGTGTGAAAGTACTGCTTTAAGCAACTTGTCATCCCTTACCTTCCTGTAATGGAGAAGATTACAAACCCTTTGTTTTCAGATATTCTTAGTAGCAAGTACAATGTTTTGAACTATGGGAGTATTGTAATTTCCAAATTTCAGATCTAATGTTTGTCAGCCCTCTAAACTCTAAAGCCAACAGATCTGTCTAAAGGAGTAAAAATTATAAAGAGAAATAAATGGTGAAATGGAGCAGAATTAGGCAATGGAAGAAAGGCGTATGAACCAAGATCTTAGACTTCCTCTGGTGTAGTTCAATGCAAGGAAGAGGAGAAAAGAGGGCTGATGGCAAGGAAAAGAAGGAAAAGGCTGCAGTGACAGTGGGGAAAAGAAGAAAATGGAGGTGATAGCTACAGTGGGGGAAAGGATTCAGTTTTACAATCTGTCTCTCCCATAGTACTTTGTCTTTGAGGACCCTTTGAAGCCAGGCATTCCAAGAATACTTGGTGCAGAACAGGAGCAACTGCTTCCTCTTTTTGCTTCTTTCCTTTTTGTAACCACAGCCGCCCTGCACGAATATGTAGTGTCAATTCATTGTGTAACAAACCATGATGTAAGAGATTTGTCACTATAGGATCCTGCCTAGAAGGATCTAGAGAAGCTTCCTCTCACTTTCTTGTTCCCATCTTGCTATCAACTTTAAAGCTTAGGGTGTTCTAGGCAGACAGTTCCTAGTATAGATCTACCAGGGGAAAGGAGTTGTACAACTATTCCAGTTTTGTCTCCTTAATGTTTGTGGCAAGCATTTTTTTTTTTATTTTTTTTTTTGGTAATAAAAGTTGAAAAAATGCTAAAAGGTTATCAATGGTAGGCAATGGCAGGCAAGGCAGTTACAAAATAAAAGGTGTTTTTATTTTATTTTATTTTTAGCCTGCCTTTCTCCAGCATGGAACTGGAAACATCCACAGGTAGATGGTAGCTATGTCAGTCCAGAAAGCCAAGGGTTATGGGTGCTAAACAGAAGTGGCTCATAAGCAGAAAGTGTTGGTTCAGGATTTCATCTCCTGGCTATAATAATGCCGTGTACACTCTATTTTCCAGGTACAAGTGGGAGTACTGATAGGGATGCCTCATATTCTGACAATGGCGAATCAGATCCTGAAAATCCGTGTCAGTGAGGATGTAAGTCCCTTGTTCTGTTGTTCCTCCAACTGCAATTAACAGAATGTCTAAAACATTTGGCTGAAAAACTTAGGGAAATGTTTGACCTAACCTTGGCTGGCACTAAAGCATATTTATGTAAAACAAAAATGTTGATTTTTCACACATAGCTTCTTGTATGTGTGAATTCAGCAATGACTGGATGTTTCAGCTTTTCCATCAAAGAGGTAAATTGCCCAAGGTCTGTTTACCCATAGCGCTGCCTTCCACAGTTCTTTTACTTCTAGCTGCACAATGAACACAACCCTGAAACAATGATTTCTTTTACATCAGGGAAGAATTCTGATGGGTGACTCAGAAGTTGCGATAAATAAAAGGAACATCTTGGCATCAAATGGTATCATTCACACCTTGGATGGCATATTCATCCCACCATCGATAGTCCCTATTTTGCCACATAGGTGCAATGAACAAAGTTACAAAATTGTAGAGGTAAGTCAAATCTCTCCGATCGCTCTCCTTTTCCTGACATGTTCCCCTCTGTTTTGGAAAATTCTGTTCTGATGGGAAAGCATGCTGCATCCTCTCAATGCAAACTCCAGCAGAGAATGATTGTCTTGTGGTTGACCATTTCCTCAGGGCAGCTTTTCTGCTAAGTCAACTGTTTTCCCCAGTGAATTCCGCTTTTTTGACATGACTCTAAGAGTCACATTTTTGGTTGTGCATGCAATTTTTATGCTTCTACATTATACCCATAATATTTATGAGTCAGAAAGGCCGCTTGGCTCTTTAGAGGCCACACTATTGCAATTCCTCCGAGAGCTGGCCTTTCCTGTTGATGCAGCCCCTGCCAATTGGTCTGGGACTGTTTCATCACCTCAGTGTGAACATCTGCTTCCTGTTGCTTAGATGGAGTGGTAGACATAACTTCTTGGCACAGAGATTTACTGGTCACTGCTATCGTCACAGCAGCTACACATGCAAGCAGATGCTTCAAAATGGGCTTCTTATCACCAGCATTTTATTTATTTGAAAATCAACTTCATTTGAGAAGTTCTCTTCTGGCTTTGTATACAACCTCCACAGGGAGAGTAGACTTTCACAGACATTTGCTACTACTCTGGCAGCACACACAGAGACTGTGATAATGTATGCTTATTAGGGACACGATTGCATCAGTTATTGTTGTCACCACCATACGGTAAAGTTATTAGAGCATTGGACTGGGACTTGGAAAATCCAGGTTCAAATCACCTTTAAAAGTCGATGGGTAACCTTGAACTAGTTACTTTTGCTTTATCTAGCTTATCTCACAGCATAAGTCTGGAGATAAGGGGAAGAATGGAAGAGGCAACTGAATTCATTGGAAAAAGGGGGAATATAAACTTACCGTATACTAAATAAATACTGCTGTTTGTGCTACTACTGCTACTGTGTCATCAAGTTGTAAAATGACAAGTCACTTTCTAGAGAGAGAATAGACAAAACATTATCTTTTGAAATGTCTTGAACAGTCTTTAGTCTTGAGAAATATTTCCTCTGTAACTGTAACACAATGAAAATAAATTATTTGATTGGTTGATTGGTTGGTTGCATTTGTATGTCACTTTTTTCCAGTGTGTGACCCAAGCTGGTTCACAAATAACAAAACAAAATAAGCTGAAATATAGTGATAAAATTAAAATACAATTAAAATTGCCATTTTAAAAAAATGACACATTAGATCATTGCACAGTTAATGCCACTGTTTCTCATTTAACCTTTAAAAGGATAGAAGATTCTTGCATCCTCTGTGGCAGGGAGAGGCGGGAATATAAATAAATCATATTGTTGTTGTTGTTGTTGTTATTATTATTATTATTATTATTATTAGGTATGAGAAACTCCCACAGGACCTCAGAAGGCTATTATCCCCACCACCTAAATTTTTAAATTGGTTTTAAATTGGTGTTAAGTCCTCAAAATACTACCCCACATTCTCTAAAGGGTTCATTTTGACTTGTTTTGCTCCTCAGCAGCTGTTTTGGGCAAGTCACCTTATAGAGGTCAACCTATAGAAGACAGCCAACCTCATATCCAGAAACAGTGGGAAAGCTTTTTATGTCAGGTCTGCTATGAAGCAGTGTGAAGCAGGTGTTTGTGGCAGCTGGAGTTGTATGTCACGAAAGAACAGCACACTGTTAGTTATCTGCTTTACTGTTGTTGTATTTGCTTGTTGGGCATTTGTGGAATTTTCTCCTCATATGCCCACATAACTTGACCATTTAGTGTTATGGTGGTTGCTGGGAAGAGGAAAGATGGCATTTGCCAATCTACTTTAGACAGCCAGTTGTCTTGGGTTAGCTCTGAGTGTGGTGTTAATGCCATTCCTGATGTGTACTAGCCCACAGAGACAGTTCCCAACAGTTGTGAACAAGATAAAACCCTCCTTTTAAAATAATAACAACTTTTCAAATTAAAGTTATAAGTACAACATAAAAGCAATTTAACAATACAAACTTACAAAATCATGAGATTGTTATTCTGCCTTTCTGTAAGGGGGTAACTGGGCTTGGTAGAAGTAGCTAGGATAGATGTGTATATATGTGTGTATGAGCCTTCAAGTCACCTGTCAGCGTATGGCAACCCCATTAATTTCATATTGTTTTCTTAGGCAAAATATATTCAGAGTAGATTTGGCCAGTTCCTTCCTCTGAAATATAGCCTACAGCAGTTGGCATTTGTTAGTGGTCTCCCATTCAAGTACTTATCAGGGTTGAATCTGCTTAGCTTCCCAGATCACATGGGATCTGGTGCCTTTAGGGTATTTAGATGAACTAGCAAGAGTAGGACATCTGAATAAAAAGCTGATGGAATACTGGGTTGATTGATTTCCAGACAGTTAACACAGATGAAATCTTTCAGGAAGCAAGTAGAAAAAAAATGGCACACTCAATAGTAAACATGAGGTTTGGAAACTTTAGTTGCACCTTCTCTGGAGCATGACAGTAGGGTGATTTGAATTGTGGAAATCCCTGATTCTGTAGATTTATTTCTAGCTAGCATTCCCAGATACATGTTTACTATGAAGCAGCGGAAAAGATTGCCATAGTGGTGCTGGAGAAGGAGAAGGAGAAGGAGAGGGGATATTTCTGGAAGTGCTGAGTCTCCCAAGTGTTCACCAGTGAATGGAACAGGCTGTGTGTGTTCACTGAATAATATGTTGCTTTGCTTCAGTAATACAGGTAATGCAGAAGGAAAATTAATGCAGTCCCCTTATTCTTGTTTAAATATCTAATTTGTTTAAATAGGCAGAGTTTTAACCTCGTAGTGTGTATAGTATTTCTCCTTAATCCAGTACCTGTGATGACAATGAACTTTGGTTTTGTGTATATTTGACAACACAAGTTTTAATGAACTAAAAAATTGTATTCTTGTTTTTTATTTCAGGGATCTTGTGTGGACTGCGATGCCCTTAATACTAGTGTTTGCCCACCTCAGAGCCAAGTTGTGGTGATTAATTTTTGTTTGTTTGTTTATTGTGGTTTGGGTTAAGTCAAATTTTCTTTGCAAAATGAATGGAAGATATGAATAAAAAATGTTTTTAGTCACATAAACACATTCCAGTAAAAACTAAGATTTTCTGTGAAATTTGTTGTCCAATTCATGGGGCAACTGAGAGTTCAACACAATCTTGAAGGCTCCATGATAGAGAAGGACAAAAACATAGCAGCTGGCTATCCCTGTAAAGAATTTTGTCTACTTTGGCCCTAAAACCAGGCTTCTAGAATCTAAAATTTGTTGGACAATGGAAGTTCATCAGATGTTCTACAATAAATAAATAGAAATTCAGGCCCTCTAAACTAATAATGGGCAGAATCAAAGTTTCATGCCCATATTTGCCTTGGGAATTTTTATGTAGAGATTCTGACATTAATGGAGTACAACTATAGGCTCACCAGTTGAGTCCACATTAGCTGTAGCAGAGTGGAGTAAGTAAAATTACTTGGAGCATATCTGAAAGCAGTATTGCCTCACTGACACTGAAACAAGTCTAGTTTATAGCTTGTGTTACATTTCAGAAATCTCTTTGGGTTCTGTCTCCTTGACAACTTTTCCATTAGTTTCTCTTTTAATTTGTAAAATTTCAGATTGACTAAAGTAATTGAGACAGTGGCTTCTTAGCTCTTTCTTTCTTTCTTTCTTTCTTTCTTTCTTTCTTTCTTTCTTTCCATACATACATACATACATGCATACACACACATACTTTTACTTTACAACTGTGCCTCTCAGGTGCATGTGGAATGTGAGCTGAAAAGATTGAAGCAGGAGGGCAGATTTATTAAGAATTCTGGTTGTTCCAAGCTTATGCCAGAGAACCAATCTTAATGGATGCTTAGTTGGAGTCCTCTCTGTTAGAAAGAGACTGTCAGGAATACACATAAACACAGCCAAAGGCACATACACACTTCACAGGAATTTTAAAAAGTATGGCCAACAAAAGGTTTCAAAGTCTTGGTTGGTTTTGCCACAATAGATGAAATCTTGGCCATTGAGCATCATGGAATTGGTTCCCCAAATCTCATGAAAAGCTACTTACATATTTAGTTTCAGCTCTTCTTTTTCTAACTGCTACTTATGTTAGTAACAGATTATCATAGAGCAATGAAAATGTTGCAGAGACAGTGGAGATTATCACATGGAGGTTAACCATCCTTAAAACGTGGCTAGATTGTCCCTAAAGTGTGAGGGTGTGGTTGCCAGTTGTGCTTGTCTCCCATGATGAAATTGTCTTGGAGGCATTCCATCATTAAAGCATTAATGGAGCCACCATTTCTCTGCATAATGGAAGTTCCCTTTATGAAAAAAATGACGGCTCCATGAATGATTTAATGATGGGACGCCTCCATGACAATTTCATCATGGGAGAGAAGTACGACTGGCAACCACACTCTTACGCTTTAGGGACAATCTAGCCACGTTTTAAGGACAGTAAACCTCTGTGTGATAATCTCCACTGTCTCTGCAACATTTTCATTGTTCTGCTTTTTTTTTAGGTGAACATGAAAGAGCATCTGTAATGGCCATTGAGAGAAAAAGAGAGGGGTTGGTGGCTTTTCTTGACAGACATACTTCCTAAATGTCATATTAACAGTTCAGCTTTCTTCAGCTCTTCAGGAGAACTAGCTCCGGCTAGCAAGATATTATGGACATACTTGGGATGTTCTGTGAGAAGTTTATTTTGTACTCACAAGGTATTTTCTTTCCAAAGGCTCATGAGGTCTTTCCAGGGGACTGTGTTTACATCCATGATCCCTTAGGTTTGAACATGATGAAGAAAGGTTGCAACAAGAAATGCAACCAAACTATTGTGGTAAGTAGAAGGTACTTACAACTACGGTATTTGGACATTTTATTTTTGATTCCATGAGCATCTGACAGATCCACCATTTCCCCAACCAAACTACTCTCCCATTAGGTTTTTCTGAAATGTCTCCTTGGACAAACACACTATTGGTGAACATTCACTATATATATGTAAACTATATATATGTTAAAAAAAGATCCAGTGTAGTAGTTTGAATATTGTACTGTGGCTCTGAAGGCCAGGGTTTGAATCCCTGCTCAGAGGTGGAAACCCACTGGGTGACCTTGGGCAAGTCACAATTTCTCATCTCCAAGGAAGGCAAAGACAAACCCCATCTGAACAAATCTTGCCAAGAAAATCCATGATAGGGTTGCCATAAATCAGAAAGTACTTGAAGGCACACAACAACAATGGAAATCTCATTTAAGCAGTACTCGTTGGCTCTCTTCTATGTCCTGCTGATGTACAGAAACAAACACAAAAACTGTAGACCCACCAGAGATCCCAACTTACGCCACTGTCTGAGGTAAACACTCTCAGAAGTAGCTAACAGTAGCAGCACCAGTTCAGTTTAAGTATTGGCAATGCACTAACTACAGTGGACCCTTGTTATACGCTGGGGTTTGGTTCCTAGATCCCCCGTGTATAACAAAATCTGTGTATGCTCAAGTCCCATTAAATATAATGACATAGCAAAATGGTGTCCCTAATAAAAAATGGAACATCAAGGTAAATTTATACTTTTTTGGAACATTTTCAAACCGTGTATGCTTGAATCCGTGTATAAAAAATCCGTGTATAAGAAGGGCCGACTGTACTTGAATAAATTCAGACACTTGTTGATATCTTCCAAGTCCTTGAAGGTACTTTATCATCAGTTGCAATATATACAGATATTTACAAACTCTCCTCGTGACTCCCATCAACATATGCCATCTGACCAACTCACCAACAGTTCAACCAACTCCAACCCACTAATAACAGTCCACCAACATCAACCCATAGGTGTCTTGACTCTCAGTGCACTTATATACAGAGTTGGCTAAGGAGCTTATCAGACAAGGGAAATTGGAAGTATAATCCAATGGCTATCTAAACGCAATCATGGGCTTTAACGTTATTGCATGATAGACTATCACATGCAATTTCAGGCAATGAGAAGTCGGTCCAAATGCATGGGGTTTCATGTTATTGCGTGAGAGGTGATCATGTGAAATTTTGGGAAATGGCAAGCTATTTTCGGGCAATGGAAAGTCAGTTCGAACATAATTCAAATTCACGTAAATTTGCTGAACTAGTGAATTCACGTGAATGCTTTCTGGTCCCACTTTCTTTTCATTCGAAATTAAGAGAAATTCCTCCTGTGTGATAAACTCCTAAGAGTCATCAGCTGGTGCTACTCAGCATGATGCAATCCCTGTCACTAAAAATATTTTACAACAATTTAAAGGAACATTGTTCCAACAGTACAGGCTGTGAGAATAGTCTCCCTAGGGTGAATTTCCTACCCACCCTTCTCAGCTGTCATTGATCCTGTATTGGGGGGGGGGGGGCAGGAGGCCCAAGCCCCCACCAAAGATCAGGATAGTTGAGGAACTATCAGTCACAAGTTTATAGACATCTTTGTGTTTGCTTAGAAATTGTCTTATGTATTTTTCCCATTCCTTGATATATTAATTTTATGCATTAAACAATTTTGTCATTTTTTCATTGTCTTCATAGTAATCACATTGATAACAGCTTTAGTCAATGTTGTTGTTGTGGTTGTCATCATTCTGTCTTTTTTTGTTTGTTTGTAAATATATATGCAAGTATGCAAAATTCATAGTCTTCTGCCTGTCTACCTTGAGCCCTCACCCGAAAAATAATTCCAGGGTCCCTGTCAGCTGTATCAGCTTTAAGGAGAACTAACTCTGTGAGCTAGAACTTTGAGGCAGTGAGATTTCTTGCACCAGCTGATAAACACTGTCGGTGTGGATATAACTGAATGCATGGAAAATTGGCTCTGGTGACACAGATCCCTGGCAAAAACATTGTCTAACCCAGCTGTGTGATGGCCCTTGATGTCTGTAAACCATCTGGTTTCCATTTAGAAGAGTGGTTAAAGAAATGTGAGACAGACTTACCAATGAGCCTGGCCAAGGCAGGCGGTCTTATTTGGTGTGTTCAGGTCACTGCTTAATGCTAAAAAGATAATGAGCCCATGTTGATCAGTGCAGAAATTGTTACCTGAGAGGGTGGCACACTATGAAAGCTTCTCCCAAATAAAATGTATCTATTCTTTTAAAGAGCCACAAGACTTATTGTTGTTCTTGTGGGAACAAATTAATATGGCTATCTTCCTGGGGATGTTATGCCTTATTTATTATATTATTTACAAATGGGTGCTGTAATGAAATGTCACAATGTGCAGGGTGTGGAGAAGTTGCACCACTACTCCCCAAACATCTGCCTTTGGGCAGAAATGGGATGTGGTGTTTCTCTGTATCCCTTTAAAATGCTGAAGAGATGGTGTTGAAGCTCAGTGGGAGGAGAAAGGAGAGGGCTTGGGTTTTTTTTAAAGAAAAAGATGAACATTTGAAATAAAAAAATTAAATTTATTTTTAAGTATTTTTATTATTATTTTTCTTTTGAAACATCATATCTTACCAAATTTTGACTTTAACCACATGAAACTATGTACATGGTAAATACATTTAGACTATGTGTATGATATTGTAATTTAAAGATATAGTTTTCAGTTTGCTAGTCGCATATGTCACAACTATTATCATTATATTAAGGCTCCACCCTTGAAGAATGGGTTAACTGTGAGTATATAGCATATAGTATATATAACATGGCCCTCTTGCTGATGTTGGGCCACAGCTCTCATCTAACAAGCATAGCCAGTGGGGATGAGGAATACTGAGTTATATAGCCCAACAACATCTGTAGGGACACAGACACATGACTGGAATTTGAGCTCCTTTGAAACAAATGCCCACATGTACTTGGAAATTGATTTGATAGCAAAAAAAAAATAACAATAGAGAATTGTTGTGACATTCCAGGAAGGCCTCCAATTCTATTATGAGATGGTGCCAAAGAGACTGAGAAGGGTGCCTTCCATTTTGCCAATTATGTTAACGATGCTTGACGCCAGTCCACAGATGCAATGTGCATCAGAGGGTACTTTGTGGGCACCGCATATAATGTTTTCTTGCGTGCTGTGCTCTGTGGTGTGACCTAGACAAAGATTTTCCTTCATCATTTATGCACCCATTTGACAGGGGACACAGGCCTCTTTATGAGACAGTAAACAAAGGCAAAAGCCAAGAGTGCTTTCTCTCCTTCCCTATCATGGAGGGAGAGCTAGTTTTCTTGGGACGTCTGCACTGTTATCTAGCTATCTGTCTATCTATGACTATATGTCTGAATCTTTCTTCACTGAGCACTTGGAAAAGTTATTTGTTTGGACTACAGCTCCCAGATTCCCTTGGTAACATAGCTAGTGACTACAATGTTTCAAATTCAATAAGTAACCTTTCTGAGCCCAATGACTGCTGCCATGCTGCAAAATTAATGTAGTGTGACACTGCCATGGTTCAGTGCTATGGAATTTTGGGGTGTGTGATTTTGTAAGACATTTAGCCTGCTCTCTCACAGTACTCTGGTGCCACAAATCCCAGAATTCCATACCACTGAGTCATGGCAGTTGAGGATGTGTTAAACTGCATTAATTCTGCAGTGCAGATGCAATCTATGTCTGTAAGACAAGAGATAAAGAATGGCATCTCAAGACGAATGGCATGAAGTGAGACTCTCTGAAGAACAGGGATTAGTACTAGGAAAAGCCTTCCTTTTCCTAGTCCCTGTTGCCTATAGAAGAATCCCTACAGATTCTTCTTTTTAAAAAAAGGGAAGTGGCAAAGGCACTTCATGATAGCTCGCTGACATTACAATAAAACAAGGGATGAAACACTGGAGCTGCAGTGATGTGGAAGGATAGGATACCAGAATCTGATGATGTTATCCCAAATAATAAAATTCATGTCTTTTTAGACGCCTGGTTGCTGCAAAGGCTTCTTTGGTCTCTCTTGCACTCCATGTCCTGGTGGATTTACCAATCCTTGCTATGGCAGAGGAAATGTAAGTGGCAAAAAAACCTGTTGGGCACTTAGGGGAGAAATGTGAAAGCATTCATTTTAAATGGAGAGCACATACCTTACTAATGACACCACCTAAATGTTTTTGCAAAGGGATGTATATTTGAGCCATACCTTTAGTGATTTTTAAAAAAATATTTTTATTAATTTTATAAAAAAGAGTAAAACAAAATAAAATTAAAAAGACACATATTTTACATTGTCATACATTGTCATTATTATACCATTTCTCTAAAGTCTTCACTTACTAAAAAAATTTTTGATCTTTACTTTATACTATCTGTAATATAATACTTCCTTATTCTATCTCTTCAGTAGTTAATCTCTCTTAATTAATTTTGTCAGCTTCCTAACCCTCTTTATATATCCTTCTCATGATGGTATATTTTGAGCATAAATCGTCCAGTACCTTTCATTAATAGAAATTCTCTTGTTAAATTCCTCCTTATGATGGATACAAAGTTCTCTCCCTTTTATACCCTTTTACAGATATGTTATTATTCCTTATATCCTTCAAATACAATAGTTGAAAACTTCCCCTTCTTATTATCCATATAGCATATAAATGGTTCCCAAGTTCTGTATAATTCATTCTCTGATTTCTCTTTTAGTCGCAACGTAAGGTTATCCATTTCTATATATTCATACATTTTACAAAACCACTGATCTATTGTTGGAAGCTCTGGATCTTTCCAATATCATGAGCCATATCTTTAAAGAATGTTGATTGAGCAGCAATGTTACTGAATTACCACAAGAAATTAAAGTTAGAGATATGGTGTCCTGTATATAAAATAGTAAAATCAAGGTTTGCTTTTTGGAACTTATATAATTTTGGAATATTTTCAAACTGTGGATAGTTGAATCCATGGATAAAGAATCCATGGATATGGAGGGCTGACTGTATATACAGTGGCCCTTGATATCCACAGGCTTGCCAACTACGGATTTAACCATCTGTGGACAGCATGCTCCATTGCTTTCAATGGGGGTGCATGTCACACCTGCCAGTGAAATCAATGGGACTCGAGGTTTCACGTTTTCCTTCATGCAGTGGAGGGGGGGATCTGGAACACATCCCCCACAGATATCAAGGGTGGACTGTATAGGCCAGTACTCTAATACACAAATTTTCCCCAAAATGACTAGACCAGTGGTTTCCAAACTTTGATCATCCAGATGTTTTGGGCTTCAACTCTGAGAATTCCTAATTGTTGGTCAAGATGGCTGGGGCTTCTGAGACTTGAAGCCCAAAGCATCTGGAGGACCAAAGTTTGAGAATCACTGGACTAGACCATTATCAAAATTATCTCTTAGTGTACTGTCCAGAATGATATTTTACTTTTTAATTGACCTAATGGTGTGCAATATGACTAATGGGCTTTGCAGTCATTACTTTGGAAGTGAACACTGAAATGAGTTCAGCATGTAGCTAGGGAGTTGGAGACGCCACCATGGACAGGAAAAATGAAGTTACAGTACAGCTGTAGATCAGGTGTGGGGATAAGTTACCTTCCTTGTAATGTTGGACTACATCACTTATCATCCCTGACAATTAGCCATGCTACTGTGGCTGCTGGGAGGTGGACTTCAACCACACAAGAAAGACTGTAGGCTGCCTATTCTTTATTGCTCTTCTGTTGAAACATTTTGAACTTTGTCTTGAGGCATAATACAGTATTCCATTTCTTGTGCTAAATGCTCTTTTTTTCTTTTTCAGTGTTCTGATGGGATTCGAGGGAATGGCCAGTGTCTCTGCTCTGAGAATTTTAAAGGGGTTGCCTGCCACATCTGTACAAACCCAAACAAGCATGGAGAGAACTGTGATGAAGGTGTGTAACTGAATCTACAGGCCTGGTGGCTATAGGAAGGAACTCCCAGGCAGGATAAATTAGTGTTGGGTAGAGTTAAGATAATAATTGGGGCTTTAAGGGGGGGAAAGGATAAGTGCCCAGATGACAGGCATTACAAATACTATTGGTAGGAATCATTAGAACTGCTGTTGTTGTGTGCCTTCAAGTTGATTTTGACTTATGGCAACCCTAGGGTAACCATATCACAGAGTTTTCTCAGCAAGGTTTTGTTCAGAGGAGATTTGCCATTGCCTTCCTCTGAGGCTGAGAGTGTGTGGTTTGCCCAAGATCACCTAGTGGATTTCCATGGCCAAGCAGGAATTTGAACCCTGGTCTTCAGAGTGATAGTCCAACACTAAAACCACTATACCATACTGGCTCTTATCAGAGTTATTAGGGACAGAATATTTACCTGCATATTGTAGGATAGTTCCAAAGTAAGTGCTGTGATATATAAGTAACAGGGATGCAAAAATATGTCCCATAATTTAGAAGCCAGCCAGATTCTTTTAGGAATATGGACATATCGGCATGAGAAGAGCCATAACAGATCAATGAACTCAGCAGGGAAAGAAGAGGGGAGGGGTCAGAATCTTACTTTTCTTAGTAGACTCTGGCAAAACAAACTAGTTTGTGTGTTCATTGTCATTAATAACTTTTGCCATCTTAAATTGACACTCACTTTGCTTTCCAAACTTGTCTGGAATGGATAGCTAAAAAATGGTCCTGTTTGGAATGGAAGTTTGCATGATTGACAAGGCTTGGTTGTAATATGTTTCTGTATGTTCATTGACCCTGGTTCCCTGGTGCCTTTAGTGTAGATCAGTCTTGAAGAGTACTATACCAAGCATGTGGAACCAACGTGATGTGACATAATTCTTTTAGCTGATTAGGTATTTATGCAAACAGTTCTAGTGAGTTTCCATAGATTCCAGAACTTACTCTGGGGTTTGGTTTCCTTCTAATGAAGTACCAGGAGACATGTTGGTATTTTGTAATATTTGCATTTATTTACAAATATACTGGATGAGCCTAGCTTCACAGAGTTAACATCTCAGTAGATGACTCACTGTTCCCTTGCTCCCCTGTCAAATTTCCATACAGCTCTGTGTCTCAGCCTGTACTTTCCTTGTTCTTTTCCAATCTACCTCCAATCTGTAACATCTTTGCTGTCTTTTTACATTATCATCTTTCACCACAGATGGGAATGGGAGAGATAAGAGTGCTTCCAGAGCAATCAGTGGCCAACTCCTTGCCAAGGGACAGGGATGGAAAGCTGTCAGGTTACCCACCCAAATTTGCCCAGCTCATCTTGGCCTCTTTAAGGACTACCTTTAAAGTGCTTGAATCTTTTTCTGTCAGGTTTGCTTGATTGGGTGGGGGCATGTATAATCCAGAGAAGTCATCGTGACCAACACCTATCTCGTTATGTGGTGGAATAAATGAAAGCAATTTTTTTTATATTACTTTAGCTTAATATTTCTTCTCTAACTGCTTGGCAGATTGTGGCTGTGTCCATGGGATTTGTGACAACAGACCAGGAAGCAAGGGAGTGTGCCAGACTGGGACATGTAAGGCTGGATACACAGGGGAGTTCTGTGACAGGAGTAATCTGAACTGCAATACATTTGGTGCCTCCTTGTCCTGTCATGTGAATGCAGTTTGCAGCCTGAATGACACTGCAAGGTGAGTTGCCCTTTCACTATTGTAGGTCTTTCTGTGGCGTGGCTTGCCACCCAACAGTTTGGTGCTTGGGATAGAACAGCAAACAACACACACAAACCTCTTACAACTCAGCCAAATCAAGCCATGTGAGACTGAAAATTTCACAAGCAGCTCACCTCCCAGCAATAAAACAGATTAAATAACTATCAGATTGCTGCCCTTTCTGAACACTACACACCTGCTGTGTCAGGCAGCTATGTAACTTTGCCCGTTGGTAGGGCCTATCCTGTGTTGTGGTCAGATCTTGATCTTTTTCTGTGGAAAGAAGATTCTGGAATTTTTATGATGTGAAAATATAATAAATGTAATAAACAGTTATTCCTTTCTTCTGTCCTTGGAAAATCAGTTTTGGAACAGACTGAAAAGGAGAGGAATATAGCAGAGGAACATGTGTATGTAAACTGGTTCATGCTGCAAAACTAGACACACGTACACAGCATTTCTAGATGCACACTTATCTTTTTTTGATGCAAATCCCTGTGAACCCTAAATAATAATTTCTTAAACCCAATGACAAAGTATTAGTGGAGGTGGTGGTGGGGTGGAAGGATATTGCTTTGCAGATTTGTTTCCTGTTTGTGGATTAACAGGTCTCTCTGTTTATCTCCAAGGTGCATTTGTGTTGATGGATATGAAGGGGATGGGTTTTCCTGCAAGCCCATTGATGCCTGCAGCAAGCCAGAACGGGGAGGCTGTTCAGAAAATGTATGTGGCTAAAACATGTTTTCACTGACTATTGACTGGTAGTCAAACAAGATACTACATTTAGCATGCTTTTAGAAGTCATGCTCCTTAAAATGGTGCAAGGTGTCTGTCTGTCATGGTGCATGATTTTCCTCAACTATGTATCTTGCATTCAGCTTACTGTGGTTTGTGGTGGTTCTTGGAATTCTGACAACACTTAATTTGCAAGTCTTACTGCTGAAACATGTACCTCCAAGGAAACCTCTTCCTTAGATGAAAATGGATTAATTGGAAGGAATAGTCGTCTAATTTGACCCTGATTGTTTCTAACCTGATTCTTCTCAGGGGTTTATTGGGGGCAGGGGGATGAACCACTAGTGGCTGCAGCTGACAAAAAAGATTATCTGGGCTTTTATCTAGATTGAATCTTACTGCTCAGCTTGAGGAAAAAATACTTTTTTGGGTGACAGCTTCCAGAATCCCACATCCTGCACAGCTATTGGTCATTCTGGCTGGGGGATTCTTGGTGTTATATTCCAAAGGGTGTTGACTTCAGTGTCAATCTATTAATGAAGCAGAATTAAAAAGTTATTTCTGCATAGAGATACTATTTGCACAGTATATGATGCTTCTGGTACGGAAAATGCTATTTAGTTGCACTTGTTATGTGCAAAATTTGCACATTGTTGCTGTGCACAGTAAACTACATTTTTCTGTACAGAAAATATTATTGATTGATTTATATTGTTTTATAAGGAAAAATAACAGAATTAATAACAACAACACTACTCTGGTTCTGTTGAGTAAAAAATGGTGTTCTAGTACAAAACATTATACTAGTTGAGTCTCTCTTATCCAGAATTCTGATGTCCCAAATACTCCACACACACCAAAAAAAATTGCACATAGATGGCTGAGATAGTGACACCTTTGCTTTCTGATGGTTCAGTGTATACAAACTTTATTTCATGCACAAAATTATTTTTAAAATATTGTGTATAAAATTACTTTTAGGCTATATGTATAAGGTATAAACGTAAATGAATTTCTTGTTTAGATTTGGGTCCCATCTCCAAAGAAATCTCATTATGTATATGGAAATATTCCAAAATCTGGAAAACTCCTAAATCCAAAACACTTCTAGTCCCAAGCATTTTGGATAAGGGAGGAGATTATCACACAGAGGTTATCCTGTCTTTGTTCCATTCTGTCCATCCTTCCCTCCGGATCATGGGAAGGACTTTCAGACGATGTCGCACAGATCCCGTCATTAACCTGTCCAAAAAGCTCGATTGATCGCGATCACACAAAAGACTTTCAGATGATGTTGTACAGATCCCGCCATTAACCCTTCATTAACCTGTCATTAAAGCGACATTGGCTGGCATTTTGCATTAATGGAAGTTTGCATTATTGCAATGCCACTTTAATGATGGGATAATGGTGGGATCAGCTGTACGATCTGAAAGCCTTTAGCATTGTCGCAGTCATGGACGGATTAATGATAGGATAAGGACAGGGCAGTGATCCCTTCCCTCTCCTGTCTCTGTGTGTTAATCTCCAGAGACTCAATCTGTATTCTACCTTACAATGAAAAGGAATTTTCTTACCTGTTTTCTGTTTATAAAGATATTGCCCTTCCTATTTAATTTATTCATTTTCTGTTTCTTGCCAGGCCATTTGTACCAGTACAGGTCCTGGCACAGCAACGTGCCAATGTAACAGGGGTTGGAGTGGGGATGGAAAGGCCTGTGTTGCCATAGATTACTGCGTACTGGAGACCAGGGGAGGCTGCCACATTAATGCTGACTGTAACTATATTGGCCCCGGACAGGTAATATTATTAATTTCTCGTATCTTGTTGAAAAATGTCTATGGAAACTTTGGCACTTTGCACAATGAGAAGGCTTTGCCATAAACCTCCTTCACACAGTGCGTCTACAATGGGGCATCACATGTTTAGAGTATCTGCAGGATTCTACCTCTGTCCTCACCTCTGACCTCCGTAACCTGCCTTTTCATGCAGGAGTTCTGCTACTATTACATGTAGTTTTCAGTCTCTGCATGGAATTAAGGATCAGAATTAAAATTTCACAATGTAATAATTCTGTCTATTTAGTAGTGCCTAGAAATAGGGAGTATGAGGGCCAGAGTGGTGTAATGGTTTCAGTGTTGCAATAAGACACTGGGAGACCCAGGTTCAAATCCTGGCTTGTCCATGGAAACCCACTGGGTGACCATTGGCAAGTCACACTCTCTCAGCCTCAGAGGATGGCAATGACAAACCTGGCAAGAAAACCCTATGATAGGCTTGCCTTAGGGTCACCATTAGTTGGAAATGACTTGAAGGCACACAACAACAACAATAGATAGGCAGATAAGCTTGAGATGTTACTGGTATCTACTGGTGTGGAAGAGAGAAAGTGGAACTGAGGAAGAAGGAAATGAAGTTATCCTTAGGATATTTGTTCAAGTCAAGAGGACACAGATCAGACAGAATTAAAAAGGGGAATGCTTTTCATCACTCTTGCTCCCTTCATGCAGGCATGGTGGCACTGCACTTTCAAGTTGCATTTGACAAACAGAGTCTGCCTGCCCTCATTAAATTCAGTATTGCAAGATCCAAATGTTCCAGTACTCAAAGCATTTGTTTTTGCTTTCAAATTTCAAGGAGACATTGGAAAAAACTATTTTAGGGCATTAAATGAACAAACATTAGAATGGCATTTAGGTAAAGAAGTTTTCAATCAACTAATAACCATAGTTTCTGCTGTTTCTACTTTCAGAGCAGTTGTATATGCAAGAGAGGTTATGCGGGAGATGGCTACACCTGTGACCCCTTTGATCCTTGCGCAAAGAACAATGGTGGCTGCCATGAATTGGTAAGAAAATTGAGGTGTCATGCTGCCTTGTGAAAACAAGTTGTTACCTACTGGAGATGGACCACCATTCTGTACAACTCGTGTGCACTTCAGAAAGCTGGATGTCAAAAGTAGAGTTTTTGAGAACAAAAGTAGTCACACTTACTGTATCCACACAGATTTCTTTTTCCTGGTGCTTCTTCTGATCAACTATTTTTGTAAGTTTCAGAAACAATACCACTACTACTACTCCTTCTCCAATTATGTTTATGGTTAATAATATTAGACCAGACATGAAAGTGGGATGACTTCACAGCACAGGTATATCTTTCAGCTTTCTGAAAAAATTATTAGCTGCCTTCAGTCTAATGTAAATGAGTGAAGACAGGTTGCGGCAGTACTCCATCTTTAGCAGATTGGGTCCAGTGACTCATGCCAATTTATGGATGGAAAAAACATTTGCTGTTATTTGTTACCTGGACAAAAAAATGGTTTCTTCATTCTTGGGAAATTCAAGGAAGAATAACAGTGGAGAGGATTTTGTGCAGTTTTCACCCAGTATTCACAGATGCTGAAGTGTTTCAGGAAATTATTCTGCACAGAAATATGTGTGGGCTTTGGTTTGTTTTTTTGGTTTTTTGCATGAAAATTATGGTTGTTGTTTTTTTAGCAAAAGCATTGTATTATTTTTTGTATTATAATTACTGGGGTTTTGTGTGAAAAATGGCTATTTTGCAGCAACAACAACAAAACCATGCAGCTGGAAACACTGGTTTTGCACGAAATACAGATTTCTCATTTTTAAAAAAAGTTTCCAAATGGCCACATGTTTTCTTTGGGGGTTTTTGTGGATACCTGGAAACATTTGTTCAGAAAACATGCATTACACACACACACACACACACACACACACACACACACACACCAAGAGTTTCATGCTAAAATTCAGACATATATTTTTGCATAGATTAATCTCTCAAAGTACTTTGGAATGTGTATGTATTAGACAAGAACAGGTTAGTGTGTGTGTGTGTGTGTGTGTGTGTGTGTGTGTGTGTGTGTGTTTTCCCATAGCAAGGAGAAGACTATAGAAATTATTCTTTCTCTCATTCAAGGATGAAATAGTAAAATATTTACATCTCTGCACCAGGGATTTTATTTAAGCCATATACAAAGTGATCACTTTTGGGGGAGTAGGCTGGTTGTAAGTGTCATTGACCCAATGAATGAGAGACCTCCAAGTCACCTTATCAACAGTTGTGCTCATATCTTGGAGAGACTTGGGGCTGTGGCTTTCTTGATTGAGTCTATCCATCTAGAATGTAGTCTTGTTCTTTTTCTATTGCCTTCTACCTTATCTTTTCTAGTGAATGTTGGACTACAACTCTGGAAACCAGGGTTCAATTCCTGCTGGACCATAAAATCCACTAGGTGACCTTGAGCAAGTCATAGTCTCTCAACCTCATGGGAAGGCAATGGCAAACCTCCTCTGAAGAAATCTTGCCAAGAAAACCCCATGATAGGTTTGCCTTAGGTTTGTCATAAATCAGAAACAACTTGAAGGCACACTACACACATATACACACACAGACACACACACCTTCTCGTGATATGTCCAAAGTATGACAGTTTCAGTTTAGTAACCTTGGCTTCTAGAGACAGTTCAGATTTGATTTACTTTAGGATCCATTTATTTGTCTTTTTAGCAGTCCACGGTATCTGTAGCATTCTTCTCCAGCACCACTTTTCAAATCAGTTGATTTTCTTCCTACCAGCTTATCTCATTGTTCAATTTTCACAACAATGCATAAAAATTGGAAATGCAGTAGCATGGACTATCTTCACTATATATTCAATTTTTAGACATCAAGATATTGTCTAGCCAGAGCTGCTGGTGAATCGCCAGGAACAAGCTCTTCTAGAACATGGCCACATAGCCTGAAAAACCCACAAAAAAATTTGTCTAGTTCCTTCAAAGCTTCCCTTCTCTAAAGATGCCAGCCACAGCTGCTGGTGAAATGTCAGGAATAAGCTCTTCTAGAACATTACCACATAGCCTGAAAAACCCACAAAAAACTATGGATGCCAGCCATGAAAGCCTTTGACTTTGCTTTTAGTGCAGCTTCACTTTCTAAAACTGCATGTTGATTTTCAAATTGTTCTTCCTTGAAAGAATCTGTTATCCTTTCATCCCTTTTATATGGCTCTTTAGTGTACTGTTTCTATTAGTGTTTTACCTGTACATGTAACATGTTCCTCTACTGGTTATAGCACATTTCCACTCTTCGCTTACATTTCCCTTTGATTTCTCAGTTCTTGTGGAAGACATTATTTGTTCCTCTTTTTTTGTTGCCATCATCAATTTCTCTGCATTGCTTATTATAGTCGTTCTCTTTGTCCCTGCACACAAGTCGCAGAACAATTCAATTCAGGTTTTTCACCCTATTTCTGTCTCTTTTTACTTTTGCTTCTAATCTGCCCTTAACTGTTTGAAGAGTTTCATCTGTCATCCATTGAGGTTTCTCTTTATTTTTGACTGTAGGTAGGTTCTTTTTACATTCCTGCTGACAACGTTCCTGGCTTCAGACCAGAGTTCTTCTGGTTTCCAATCAATTAGGCTTAATATGCAAAAACTATTTCTATATTAGCATTAAACTCTATAAGGATGTTCTTCAGAGTGAATTTAGCACAATAGTTGGTTTAATGTTCTTAGATTTACTTTAATTTTTGATAGCAACACTTCATGGTCTGTGCCACAATCCACCCTGGTCTTGATTTTGCACAGAGAACGAAGCTTCTCCATCTTCTGCTTCCAGTTTTGTAGTTTATTTGATTTCTGAACTGGCCATCAGTTCATATATACAGTCATCCATTTGTTGTTTGAAGAATGTGTTTGTGATGAACAAACTGTTAGCCTTGCAAAATCAGTCATTTAGTCTTCTGCTTATTTGTAGATCCTAGGCCAAATTCTCATACAATCTTTGATTCTACTCTGTTGCCTACTTTTGCATTCCAGATGCCTATCATTAACAAAGTCTTGTTTGGGTGTGTAATCAATTTCCTCCTGGATTCCAGCATGGGATCTTTCATTTTCTTCTTTTTCTACCTCTGTAGTTTGAGCATAAATGTGGATTATGATTGTACAGATGAATTTTCCCTGAAGTCTTATTGATATTACAGTGCGCCCTTTTTTTACGCAGGGGATCTGTTCCAGACCCCTCCACGTAAAGTGAATTCCATCTATGCTCAAGCCCCATTTAAACGCCATGGGTACACGCCCCATTGTTCCCTATGGGATGTGCCACCCCTTCTCCCCGTGCAGCTTTCAGCGTATCCTGAAAGCCGCGTATGATCCAGGTGCACTGTATTCAATCTGTCTTTGCATTATATCGTTTGATTGCTTTTTCTATATCTCTTTAATATAACTCCATCTCTTCTTAGATTTTCATTTTCTGAGTGAAACACCGTGTAATTATTGGAATGAAAAGTTCCAATTCTATCCACTTTAGCTCACTAACCCTGATAATTGCAATGTTTACACGTTCCATTTCTTGTTTTACTATGTTCAGCTCCCCCTGATACATGCTTTTCATTTTCCATGTTCCTTTAATATGTATTGTACAGCTTCGGACTTTCCTTTAAACCTCTGAGCACATCATCAGCTTGAATGTAGTGATTGGAGAAACCCATGTTTTTCTTCTCATTCATTGAGAACTTTAAGAGAATTTCTTTTAAAAATATTAGTTCCACAAAACCCCCTTTCAAAAGGTGATTTCTTCTCTCCCTTCCAGCAGCTAGCAAAATATTTTTCACAGATTTCTCAAATGACAATAAAAGACAAGTTGAATAATTACGCTAATTACTTTGCATTTCAAACTCAATTGCCATGTCAAAAGGAAGTTTGGCACATTTCCCTGCCCTCAGGCTTCCAATGTAAAGAGACAAGAGACAAAAGGAGAAGGGAATGGCAGTGGGGAAGGGGAAAAGTTCAGTAGATCTTCATTCTCCCAGTTCACCACAGAAATTCACTGGCTGACCTTGGGCAAGTCACATGCTCTCAGCTTCAACTCCAACTCTGCACCTCTCCCATGGTGATGCTAAGGTCATGCAATAATAATAATAATAATAATAATAATAATAATTGGCAAGGAGAGTGCAGAATATCCATGAGTGAGAGATTGTGACTTACCCAATGTCACCTGTGGATTTACATGGCTGAGCTGGGATCGATCTAGCCTCCCAGTTCACCCTAGAAATTCACTGGCTACGTTGGGCATGTCACTTGCTCTCAGCTTCAACTCCAGCTCTGCACCTCTCCCATGGGAATGCCAAGGTTATGCAAACAATAAACAAACAACAAATAATAATAATAATAATAATAATAATAATAGTTGTTGTTTGTTGTGTTGTTTCCCAGCTCTTCAGCCAAAAGGCATCAAGCAGCTTACAAATTGTTAGACATTTCCCTGCCCTCAGGCTTCCAATCTAAAGAGACAAGAGACAAAAGGAGAAGGGATGGCAGGGGGGAAGGGAAAAGTTCAGTAGATCTTCATTCTCCCAGTTCACCACAGAAATTCACTGGCTGACCTTGGGCAAGTCACATGCGCCACTTCAACTCCAACTCGGCACCTCTCCCATGGTGATGCTAAGGTCATGCAAATAATAATAATAATAATAATAATAATAATAATAATAATAATATGGCAAGGAGAGTGCAGAATATCCATGATAAGAGTGTGATGCATCCAAAAAGAGCATGGCATAAAGGGCAGAATGTTTTATCTACCACCAACACACAAAATGCCTCCCCTTTTGTTCTCTTTTGTTTTTCAAAGTAAAGCTGTGAGTGAGCAAAGATGGGGGGAGGGAATCACCCTAACAAAGGAAATAGCCTCTGGTAAACCCAGGATGAATGGTAGCTTTTCTTACGCAAAATACCCAAATCCTGTAGGTCGAATTTGTCAGCTGAAAGTTTCTTCTCTTCTCTTCATTTGGAAATGATTAAAAATCAAAATTCTTACTCATGATTGAGAAGTGATCAGAATTTCTTCTCTATAAAATACTTTCGAAATTTTCGAATTAGACATATTTCTACTAATTTTCAAATTTTGGAGAATATTCTTTACATCCCTACTTGAATGTGCTTTCAGCTTGAGTTCAGTTGTGTCTTCAGACACACACTACTCATAGGCATCCCTTGCTCTATCGCAGTAATTGGTTGACCACCTTCCAACCTGGGAGTCTCATCTTGCAGCACTGTTTCTTGCTTCATTTTGGATTGTGCCATCATAGAGTTTTCATGGTAAAGTATATTCAGAGTTGGTTTATTGGTGCCTCCTTCTCCAGAGTACTAACATGTTCAAATTTGCATTGACAGAATATTGGTAATTATGACACAACTATTTTGATAATCCCTTCTCATGCTCTCAGTTTGCTGTTTCTCTTCAAAAGCTTCCAGATACTGTTTTTTGAACTGCAGCTTCCAGAATTCCCTCAACCTGCATGGCCACTGGAACATTTCCAAGATCAGCATATCTCACTTTTGGTTTTTTGTTTTGTTTTGTTTTGTTTTTTAAAGATGCATAGTGATTTCTGCTATGCCTGTGGAGGCTGACAGAGACAGATACGTCACGTATCTTTTGTCTTCAGACGTACAGTTTGGTGGCAGGAAACAAGTTTAGACAATTTAGCTTTTGTACAGAGACCTAAATACCCTAAAAGTACCAGATTCCATCTAAACATGGAACAGGGTCAGCTCTGGTTAGTATTTGGATGGAAGACAGTCAAGGAATCCCAGGTGCTGTAGACAACATTACAGAGGAAGGGACAGGCAAAACCACCTCTGCCTTAAAAATACAACAAAATAATTGATTAGCATCCAACAGTTATTAGCATCAAAGTCCAGTACAGTATTTAGATCATTCCTTAGCTACAAGCATCCCATGTGGACAACTCGGAGCTGTGCTCTGCTAAGCTTGTGTGCTGCTGCTGTTCTTATTTTTATTTGATTTGATTCCCAACAGGCTGTGTGTCAGACTCTCAGTACTGGAGAGAAGGTTTGCCAGTGCTCTGAAGGATACATGGGAAATGGAATTCTCTGTTATGGTGATATAATGAAGGTAAAAAGTCTTATTTCTATGGTATTCCAAAAGGGCAAAGTAAACTAATTTCATGGAAAGGAAGGACTATAGCACAGTTTTAGAGAGCACATGCTTTGCACATGGAGGCTTTAATCCCTAGGAAAGGTACCTGCCAGAAACTCTGAAGAGCTGCTGCCACTCACTGAGACAGCTATTGAGCTAGGTTCCTGTGTTGCACAGCAGTAGTAGAACTTCTCCATTCCTAAACAGTGTTCCACTCTAGTTTTCTTGTAATTTCTGTCACTAAAAGAGCAGGAGAAAGCAGCAATTTCACAAGGAACATTTTGGTAAGGGGGAAAAAAAGAGGCTACCAATAGCTTCCCCATTAAAAGGAAGAAATGCAGCCACTTTCTCCACACCTTTCTCATCCCAACCTGGAAAACCTCAGCAACTGTGATTTTGTGTGAGCCCTGATGATTTGCCATAAGAGGCTTTTCAAAGAATCATAGGGCCTTGCTGTCATACTGTCCCAAACTCAGTGGCTGATTGCTACACAGCTGATAGCCAGCAACTAATCAGCAAGCACAGTTACAGAGTAGCTTACAGTCCAGCACCTCCTCTACTATATATTTTAATGTACTGTACACTTCCCAATTATTGTATGCTTCTTTTTATGGATTATTTGTTGTCCCCATAAATGACACAGTAACCAAAATACTTTAGTGCGTAGTCTAAAGGGGAAACCAACCAATCATAAATGAAAGTCTCATGAAAACTTGCCTAGCTTGAAGAGTGATTATAGTAAAGAGAAAATGTTATTGTAGAAATGAAATGAAATGAAATTTTATTTATATACCGCCGTTCCTATGATCACGGCGGTTTACAACAAATAAAATACAATACAATACAATTTACAAGCAGCATAAAAAGCACGTACTATAATACAAAAATAAAAATACAACAATGACATAACATTACATATTTCAAGCACAGCATAATAGCAAATAACAATACATTTCAATACAGGACAGCAATACAGTTTCAATACAAGATAAAAATCAATACATATCTCAGAGCAGCCAATATTACATAACAGCATTAACATATCCAAACAGTATAAGCCCAGCATTACTAACCAACCCCAAGATAAAGGGGGACAGAAGAAAGCATCATTCCCTAATGATCAAGTTACAAAAACCCCTGCACAACCGAACAAGATAAACAAAGACTAATAATTCCCGCTCCTCCCCCCAAAAAAGCTTCCCACCCGCACAATTGGGCGGTACTGGCGCCTCGAGACCTCAAGGCGTCCTCCGTTGTGCAGCGGCGTCTGGGAGCTGGCGGGCCGGCATTTTGAGGACACCGTTCCCGCCGGTGCCTCCCCCTTTCCCCGCCCATGCAACCGGGCGCAGCTGTTGCCTTCTGCCAGCCAGATGGAAATTGCGGCAAAGTCCTCCGGGGCGTCCTCCGTTGCACGGCCTTTGAGAGAAACGCCGCTCCAGTGGCAAGGAGAGATAGAAGTGCGGTATTATAATGGAGAAGGAAGAGGGCAACTAAGGAAAGAGAAAAGAAAAGGAAATGAAATTTCCTCAAAAGGAAATAGAAAAGGAGAAATAGAAAAAGGAAATAGTAAGAGCACTCCTTTTATCTTACCTGCCTAGTCCACTGCAAAATGCAACTATGTGTATTGCAATTTTGTGATATTTATCTTAGGGTGCATCTACACTGTAGAAATAATACAGTTTGAGACCACTTTAAGTGTTGTAGCTCCAACCTATGGAATCATGGAATTTGTAGTTTTACAAAGTCTTTTAGCTTTCTCTGTCAAAGAGTGCTGCTGCCTCACAAAACTACAAATCCCAAGATTCTGTAGGATAGAGCAATGGCAGTTGTGTCAAACTACATCATTTCTAAGGTGTAGATGCACTCTAAGTCATATTACCAGAGTAGAAACATTTTACATTAGCAAGTTTAAATGAATTTTTTTAACAATGGGCTTGGCTTAAAGAAAAAAATCATGGAAATTTGGGAAATTCTATGGTAATTCAATATCCTTTGGAATTCACTTGCTCCAGTTGGTAATGACAACCATTAGCATAAATGGCTTTCCTTTTAAAAAGGATTCAACATCACTTTCTTGGACAGGTCTGTCAAAGCAGAGCTTGGGGAGATTATACTTTTTTTCATAACTGCAAATGTTCCACATATTTTCTATATATTTTTGTTTAAAAACTTGAAGTCTTTGGACCAGTTTATAAATCTGTTGTTATATTCTTTCCAGGAGTTAGCAAGGAACTATCACTTTTCTACATTCTTGGCGTGGATTCAGGTGAGGGGTGTTGCATTCAGAGTCATTGATCTTGCTTTTTCCTTCTCTTTTGTTTTGATGTAAGCAAAATTAGGACACAAACTAAAATTAGGAAATGTGAGGGACGTAAGGAGAGCCAGTGTTATGTAGTGATTTGAGTGTTGGACTATGACTCTGGAGAACAGGGCTTGATTCCCAGCTTGGTTATTAAACTCACTGGATGGCCTTGGGCAAGTCACACATTCTCAGCCTCAAAGAAAGGCAACGGTAAACCTTGTTGGTAAACAGTAAACCTTGCTGGTATATCTTGCCAAGAAAACACCATGATAGGTTTGCCTTAAAGTTGCCATAAGTCAGAAATGACTTGAAGGCACACAATAACAACAAGGGACTTAAGGGACTTAAATACCCTAAAGCAATCATACTCAATTTTTTTACTTTTGGGACCCCCCCCTTACATTTTCAAAAAAAAATTTCCCCCCCACTTGACATGGTATATCAATAAAAATATTTTGTTTACGTAGTGTGCATATTTTCATTCTCACATTCATGTATATTGATACATTTTATAAGGAAATAAT
The DNA here is from genome assembly GCF_019175285.1 of Sceloporus undulatus. Taxonomy (NCBI): domain Eukaryota; kingdom Metazoa; phylum Chordata; class Lepidosauria; order Squamata; family Phrynosomatidae; genus Sceloporus; species Sceloporus undulatus. Next base: position 70,043,541 of record NC_056523.1, on the reverse strand, counting down.
ATTGTTCAAATTAGAACAGTAAATTCAATATTTAACTCAATGTATATGTAAATTTTACACATAAAAACATTGAGAAGAGGAAGAGGTGGGGAGATCAGAGCCTCTAAGTCTCATTCCCCCCCGGGGGGCCCACCCAGGGTCCCACCCCACCATTTGAGAACCACTGCCCTAAAGGCACCAAATCCTGTCTGATTTTGGGAGCTAAGCAGGGCCAACCCTAGTTAGTACTTGGATGGGGGACTGTCAACTAATACCAGGTGCTGTAGACTATATTTCAGAGGAAGAAACTGGCAAAATGATCTCACAGTATTCTTTGCCTTAAAATACCCTCCATACTGAAATTTGCATCATCACCTTAAAGATGGTTTATAGTCCATTTTGCTACTAAAATATGTAGCTGGGATGGGCCTCCAGGAGATATCAACTTCTGCAAGACAGAATCATCATGGTGATAAATGCAGTGATAATCCATCATTTACTTTTTCATATAAGTTGTGAAAGATGTTTAACAAACAATAATGCATATTTCTGTTGCCTTTTTTTGACAAAAGAAATCCCTCTTCAGCATCCCAGAAGGAGGCAATGTCACTGTTCTAGTGCCACTGAAAGAAGCCATCCAAAATCTGAGCAAAGCTGAAAAAGATTTCTGGTTAAAACCCGACATGCTACCATCTCTAGTCAGGTATCATTGGCTCACTGCTTATTTCTCAGAAATCTTGTGTATGTGTGTGAATATTCTCTTCACACAATATGCTTAGAAAATATCATAGTCATGGATTTGCTGTGAATGCTCCAGGCGTTTCAGAATGGAACAGAGCAGTTTTCAATGTATTCCTCTGGTTACAAAGAACCACAATTTCACAAGAGCAAGATTCAGCTGCTCTTGAAGGTGTATTTTTAAAGGTTAATGCAGTTTATCCTATAGCCTTAAAGGGAACCCAGACATTTGTAGAAATGTATTGATTAAGAAAACAATCCTAGTCTTTTGAAGGCCTGAGAAGACACAGGCATTCAAAACATATACCCTGAGCTCTGCTTCTTGAGATGTGTCCTGTGGAAGACCAACAATTCAATCTTCATTCACCCCTACAGACATTTCACCTTTCTTTCTTTCTTTCTTTCTTTCTTTCTTTCTTTCTTTCTTTCCTCTCTCTCTTCTTTTCTTTTCTTTTCTTCTTCTGGTTTTTTTTTTTTTTTAGGAGAAGATTTAAAAGTTTGGTTTCTCAGAAATATTCTCACTGAACACATTTATTTCCAGTATGCTTTGGTTACTTACTTCACTTGTTGGTTGGTCTATTGGTGAACTGCCAGGCCTCAGGGGGGGAGGAACATGTGAGAAGTTGTCCAGGTGTTTGTGGATTTCAATGGCTTCCCTGTACATTCTGACCTGATCGTTGTTGGCATGATCCAGAATTTCAAATAGCATTTTATGCCCAGGGTGGTTTATAACGTGTTCTGCTACTGCTGATTTTTCTGGCTGACCCAGTCTGCAGTGTCTCTCGTATTCCATTATTCGTGTTTGAACACTGAGTTTGGTGGTCCCTATGTAGACTTGTCTGCAGTTGCACAGTATGTGGTAAAGTCCTGAGGCTGTGAGAGGGTCTCTACTGTCCTCACATAGGACATAGAGTAACATATAAATCACTTCCTCCCAGTCAAGGGTCACACAGTATATATACTGGCCATTCATTTTGCCCTGTCTGTTCAAGGCCAACGAGAAAGGAAGGCAAGAAGAAACGTAAGGAAAAGAAGAGCTTATAGAAGGAGATGAAGCAGCTCTGGCACACTTACCAGGGTTGGAATCTGGCGTACAGATTTACCCTCGGCCATTTTAATTATTGAGGATTAGGCTGAATAGGGCGTCTTCACATGCCAAAGCTTCCTGGTATCTCCAGATTGGACTGAAAGCCTAGGGAGGTGCTGCAAAGGCATATAGATGACATTGAACTGGGTGGACTTTGGGTCTGACCCAGTATAATACAACACCCTCTAGCATGAAAATGTATGTAAACTGCATGCAAATTGTTTAATATACAGAATTATTGCTATATACTAGTGTTACATTGGCATTTCTTGCAGATGAAAACACAGAAAACATGTATGCCTGAGAATCATGATTAAGCCAGAATATCCAGATGCATATATGGATATGAATGCTATCCTAACATATTTGTTGCAGGAAATGCAGTTATGCATACAGAAAAATCTGCTGCACAGTGTGGAACTGCTCTTAGTACTAAAAAAGTCCAGTCTTCATTTGCAGCCACTATCTGTCAGTCTTTGATGGAGGAGCAGATGCATTCATTGAGTTACTGGACTCATTGGAGAACTGAGAACTTCTGGTCTGGGTTAGATGGAAAGAAAAGATCTAAAAATGTAACTGTAGAAGAATTTTAAAAATATGTCCTTACTTTATTGTAGATCCCACTTTCTCCAGGGCTCTTTTGCTACTGAGAAACTCAAGAATTATGTGGGCCAGAAACTATCTACTCTTAATCCACGGATCAAGTGGATGATAAACAATAGAAATGGGGTAAGAGATTTTAAAACAATAATACTAACAATGGGGCTATACAGACCACCCCTTTACTGGCTGGATTGGGGCCGTGGCCACCTCACGCTGCGGCCCTGATCCAGCCTCTGGAGAGCGCAAAAGGGAGCTGCAAAAATCAGCTCCTTTTTGGGCTCTCCAAGGGGTGCTATAGCCGCAGTGGTATGGCTTTATGACTCCCCTTCAGTGCTGCATCATGTGGATGCAACACCAGAGGGTGTGCGCTGTATAGACTGGCATGTGCCAAAATGGTGCCCTGGGGTTGGGGCATCCAATGTGCGGACACTGCACCCTAACTCTGCCCATGGGCCAGCACAAAGTGCCTGGTTTGTGTAGGCCCAGTATTATTATATTTACATTGGGCACCACTACCAAAAAGGATTTTAAATAATTTCACTTTAAGGATACACAATACAAGTATAAACTGGAGAAACTAGAAGGGTTTGAAATACAGTCAGCCTAGTCAGAGGTACAAGCAAATCTAGTGAACCTACAGACAAATATCTCTTCTCTATGCATTACTTTATCTGAATTATAACATGAGAACAAGCAAGTCATGGGTGTCAAAAATCAAAACAGAATATTTAGCAGACCTTGGGGAAGTTACTGCTTTGGACCACAACTCCCTAAAGCCCAAGCTAGAGTAACCAGCATCCACAAGCTAGTGGCCATGTTGGTAAGTCCCCCAAAGTAACTTTTCAAGGCTGTGATGTTTATCTGATCAAAGCCATAAGCTTATTAGCTTGACCCCTCTAACCTTCTAATGACATATCTAAGAGGTGATCCCACAATATGATGGATACAGCCAATCAATAAAATCCTCCACAATGCAATAGGGAAAGTGTCTGCCTGTTTGTGTCCTTTGTTTATGCTTTTGAACAGGCAGAATGCCAGGGTCTGATATAGTCATGCAAAAATCCTCACCACTACTACTCTGAAAAAATTTGTGCTAGAGAGGTTAGAACAGGGGTAGGCAACCTGCGGCCCGCGGGCCGGATGTGGCCCGGCAAGGCCTTGGGACCGGCCCCAGCCCGGTCCTGCCGCCAATTGCCGCCGGAGCCTTTGGCCTCTCGCGTGAGGGCATGGGGCCTTTGGACTATCAGGAGGAGGCGGGCAAGGGGGGGCAAGCGGCAGGCAAGGGGGGCAATTGTCTATAGAAGCCTCCAAAACATGCATTTATAATTTTAAAAAATTTAAAAATCAGCAATTTTTTGTGTGTCCTCCATTTTTTTTCCCAAAAAAGTGTCCTCCATTTGAAAATTTTGTCCTACATTTGTCCCGGTTTATTTATTTAATACATTTTTAATTATTTAATTATTTATTTTTTGGCTTTGGCCCCCCAGTTGTCTGAGGGACAGCAACCCGGCCCCCGGCTCAAAAAGGTTGCCTACCCCTGGGTTAGAAAGACTGTTGATAAAGTGTATCTATGCTGACATCTTTCCTCCCAGTGGTTTGTTTATTGGTAGCAATTTATATTAGTGGACCTCTGATGTGAAAACTAGAAAATCAGCTGTGTAGGGAAAATGGGGTTTGGGTTATTTTTCTGCAAGGGGAACAGGAAGCTTCATGGTAATTGAATATAAAAGTTTGGCTAAAGAAAAAGCTTTCTTGGCATTATGTATACATTGTGAAGTAGAAGAGTCAGATGTTGTGCAATTTAAAGATTCGTGTCTGCCAAGACATTTTTATGTACACTTCATGAAGGATACTTTAATTCTTTCCATACTAATAAAAATCATTAATTCTATTTGCTTTCCAGGATATCGAAATTCAGAATGCAAGCATTATATGGGGTGGCATCCCTGCTATCAACAGCACTATTTATATCATTGATAAGGTACATTGATTAGAGTGCACTGGGTATATGTCCCTTTCTGTTCTGGTGGTTGAGAGATGTGTAGGGTTTAGAAAGACTCTTTTTCCGAAAGATGATATTGATATTGAGCATTGTCCAGAGAGATCTTTGTTAAGCAGAGATGGCAACAATTCCAACAAGTTGTAGAGAGGAATCCATTCCTTGGCTTCTAAAGACCAAGTAATTAAAATGCTCTTTTTAAAAGAAAGAAAAGGTAAAAAGAAAGCAAAGATTTATTGTCTTAGTAAATCCATGTTGAGATAGAAAAGGAGATAGACAAAAGACTGACCTATACTTGTTGACAAGAGCCCCTAAAAGCTGACTGTAATGTATTGCGGGGGGGGGGGGAGGTTAACCAGCTCCCATTGTTAGGATTTGAGCCCCATGGCTGCTCCCTTCCAAGACATAGGGAACAAAAGGAGTGACTAACCTCTTGAGGAAAGGGAGAGTAACCTCAACAGGTAAGGAGGAAGCAAAAAGGTTGAGTATATAGTCCAAGAGAGGGGAAACAAAGAATAGGCATTATCTAAGCTTCCCTCTCCCCCTAACCATTTTACATATGCATTTATGCTTCTTTACTTCCAACATTTCCAATGATGGCACACAAAGCAGTAATAGCCTGAACTTGGTTTTCCCATTTTCCTGTATGCAGGTTTTATTACCATCAGTTGACATCCCACCAAGTGCTCCTAGTCTACAGCAGCAACTTAGCACGGTACCTTCCTTCAGTAGGTTCAAAGAGCTACTAGAGGTAAAGGCTTCCTCTAGATGAAATATAAATGTAACTTTTAAATAATTTGAACTTACTAACTATTCTACAAGTCTGCCTGGATGAATGCAAGGAATAAAGATAACATTCCTAGGAAGTGAAACCTGGAAGTCTCTCAAGGCAATTCCAGATAAAGCTTTTATAGCATCCTCATTTGGTTGCATGTGGTGATTTTTCAAGGAGGCTTCACAAGGCATCACAATCCATTCATTTGCCAGTCTGCAATGAAGTCAGTTTTGTGACACAGCTTCCTTTAATGAGAAAGGGTTAGGGTTTTCTTTTCATTCCTTTTAAAGCTGCTATGAGTTAAAAATGCAGAGAAAAGACAAGTCCTTTAATGCACTTGGGGAGTAGAGCTGCTCTGTGGTTTTATTATTTTTGAGGGCACTGTGTTGGTTCCTACTGGGGAAGGGAAGGAGTGTAGAAGCACCAGTAGCAAGCCCCAAGTTTGTTTTGAAATGAAACAAGAAAGAAAAGGAAGGGGGCTGTGGGGTTCATAAACTGAACTTATCAGATCCAGGAAGGAATAGAACTGTCCTTCAAAGCATCGACTAAAGGAAGGTAAAATGGGAAAAGGAGCTAGAGGATATTCCTATTTCCCATATTTTCTTCCTTAGAACAGAGAGCAGGGGAGCACCTCCATGTGTATCAGAGAAATGAGGAGGAAATATCTTTTCCCACACACCCAGTTATGTGCTACTCCCAGTGATACGAACAAAAAATACCAAAGAACACACCAAAAGAGCAGAAATATGTGTGACATCCTTTATAATTCTAATTGTCATTTACATTGGGAAAGCAATGATTTGATAGTGCTTTCTTTGTTAAAAAGAGTTTTCAACATCTGCCCAGGTCATATTTTGTAGGTTTAGAAAAGAAATGGCTCTCTTAATGTTTTTGCTTACATCTCCTACCAGTCCCCTCCCTTCTCCCCCCACCACCACCACCCCGCCCCAGTTCTGATAATGGGAGAGATTGTGGAGTTGTCATCTGAAATATCTAAAGGGACAGAGGTTTCCTATGCCTGGCTTAAAAAAAGGTTTCTATTTATCTGCAAAATGTGGATATTTCTAATTGCACACTTAAGGATACCATGAAACATTATTTTGATATCCTTCAACTGTCCCAAATTGGCAGGGCCAGTCCTGATTAATCCTCTGTTGTCCCACTTTTTTTAAAATATGCCAGTTTGTCCCTGCTACTCCCACTTTCCCCCTTTTGTCATTGGCTTATTTCAATTGATGCAAGTGAAGTTCAAAGTCCAAATGTAGTTTCCATTTCATTAATTCAGCAGGGGGGAAAGAGAGGAGGGGGCAGAATCTTGCCTTTCCCTGTAGGCTCAGACAAAAGCAAACTGCTGTAGCCCTTCTTAGATTGTGTATTGATATTAATAATTAATAATTTTTTGCATTTATGACCACACTGAGATGTTGCTTGACTACTTGTATCACAGTTTTCCTCTGTGAAATGTTGGAGGGTATAGCAAAGCCCATAAATGCTTTTCAGACTGAATCAATTTCTTTTGAAATGCTGTACATGTTTCTAGATGTTTCTAAGTGTTTCTGGTAGGCTTTTGTTTTTGCTTACTCTGTAAACTTTACTGACCACATTTGCTTACTAATTATAATTTTGTGAAACTTTCAGCAATACCAGTTGATTGGACAGATTGAATCATCTGAAAAATATACTATTTTTGTCCCAGGAAATAGTACAATTGAGAAATATTGCCAGGCATCTAATATTACACAACTGGTAAGTTCCGCCCTTCCTCGGGAAAACAACAACAACACATACACTTAGATCACATTTCTGTGCTGAGGGATAAATCCTACTGAATTCATTAGAACTTGCTTTTGAGTTGACATGTTACTTACTGTTGTTGACTTGTCATTTTTTGTGGGTGATGCTACATCATTAAAGCAGATTTTGGTTTCAGTCTTGTGAAATCATGTTTTTAATTAATTGGCAAGGGTCACTTTGTGCTTTCCACTTTGTGTCTAATGAATTTTAAATATGAGTAACTGTATGATGGGTAGTTGCATTATTTCACTGTAACTTCCTAGGAGAGAAGTGAAGTGAGATCAGGAGGAACAACTGATATCCAGATTTGCAGAGATCCCTCTTCTGTTTAGATGTTTTATAATTTGCAAAGCTATAAAACAAACTGGCATATTATGCAGGGTGTAGGCATATGCAAAGGGTCTGGAGATTATTTTCCATTCCCTGCATCCCACTGATGTTCTAATGAGGGTGGTTTTCACTTATTTTGAAGAAGGATGAGGCTGAAGAAGCATCACAACACAAAACTTCACACCCAAAGTAAATTTTCTGCCAAAAAATGACAACAACATGGTCCCTCTCCAGCCACACGCAGCCTGATCTAGAACTGCATTGTGGCTACAAGTAACTGTGTACTGTTTATGGAACAAATAGTTGAAATCCTTTTAAATTTGAGTTATTTTAATATATGTAAATATCTCACTATTCCTCAGTCATTTACAAAAGATTGCTTTCATATATAGCTTAAAGAGAGCCTTGGAATTATCTTTCCTTATTCTGACATTCTATGCGCATTCATATAGTCCAGCCAGTGTGTGTTGATCAATGTGAATTGCAAATCCCTACACCAAAAATTTACATGGATAGGTTGAGAAATGCATTTTGTTTCTGACTATATACCTCAACTTGTTGAATGGGAGTACATTTTTTTTACATCTTGTGATTGTAATGAGATTGTGCTGAAGCCTGTAATTCCTTTTCTATTACAATTTTAAACAAATAATAATTAGTAAAAAGATCCTTGCAAAAGATGTATTTGAGCAAACCAATGACCCAACAGCCATTTATTTAGATACAGCTAGACACCGGTTTGGTTATCAGTATGAATTACTGCTTATCTACTACTTTTTTGTGTCCATATTTGCAATTGTTGACTCTTTGAATTTGATCTTTTTAAAACAAATGAACTAATGTCTTATTTACTATGGGTCTTGATTTCTAGGATAATGAGACCATACAGTATCATATCATACTTGGAGAGAAACTTTTACCCCAAAACCTGAAAAGTGGAGTTCACAAACCCACCATGTTAGGAATATCCTACTGGCTGATGTTTTACAAGAACACAACTGAGGTGAGAATGACTGACAAATTATGCTTCCATTGCACAATGTGTGATCAGACAAACAACGAAAGTGGTAATAGAAGACTGACACCATTTTTCATGGTGTTTCTTGTAGACTGCAACTGTAAACATTTAATCACTTACAGTGCGTCCTGCCCTTACATGGGGATCCGTTCCGGATCCCTCCAGGTAGAGGGAAATTCAGTGTATGCTAAAGCCCCATAGGAAGTAATGGGGGTCACGCACATGGCAGTGCACATGCGCCACAGGTGCACACCCCATTAGTTCTTCCAGGGTGTGCGACAGGCTCTTCCGGCGTAGCTTTCAGCGTATGCTGAAACCCACATATGGCACGCCCACGTAAAACGCAGTTGCACTGTACTCTTCAACAATCTGGTCAAATTGTGTGAAAGCAATTGGAGAATCAGTCTCTAATATTTAATATGTTGGCAACTACAAATGCAAAAATGTCAGTGCTGCCAGTTACATTGGTTGTGGCCCACTGGAATTTGGTATATGATTGTAGATTGTAGAACGATATTCTTCATGTTTTCTAATGCTGGCACATTAATGCAAACTGTTCTTTCTTTGTGTCCTACCTGTCGGACAATGCTGGAGCCATGGCTCTTTCTTTGTGTTTTATGTAGGCCTTGTTGCTTGTTGTCCCTTCTTCTTGCAGGCATATGTAAACAAGGTCTTCTTGAATGGCCAGTTTCTTGAAACAAGAAATGGGATTTTGATTAGCATTTCTCAAGTTCTACAAATTCAGAAAAATCGTTGTAATACAAATACCACAACAATACAAAAGGTAAAGCATTAGAAATCTGTCATTTCGTCTTTGTTCTAAGCTTACTGGTATTACAGTATTACACAATTAATTCCTTGTGGCTAAACCTGAGTTTACACTCTTGAAATATTAGTTGGATTGTGAAGCAGGCCACTTGAGAGGAGTGTTTTTCATGACATTTCAGGTCTCCCAAGAGATTTCAAATCTCACAGAAGCCGTAAAACCCATATAAATCTCATGATGGCAGGCCAGCCTTTACGAGCTACTCAACATCATCACAGATGGCTGGGGAGGAAGAAGAGTGGTGCCATGCCAGCCATAATCACAGTAGACAGAGCTCTGACATTTGATATTTAAGGCCTGATTGCTGAATGCATACTAAATTGCTGGGGGCCAGTCTGATAGGAGTGTGGCTGGCACCTATAGTCAGATACAGGATTTCAACTATCCTCTATCACCCTGATATGGGGTGAGATTTTGGGTTCCCAGATAGGGGATGTTCTGTACAAAACAGGATAGCTGAGAACTCCAAATAGTAGCGTTTCAACCAATTCATTGAGAATCAGCCTTATTACTGCTGATCACAGATATTCTGCAACATTCAAAAGTGAATATTCTTATATGTGCAAACTTGGGTGTTCATTAGGGATCTAGAGATCCATACATTGCTAAACCATGGATGCCACAAAAAAGACTGAAACCATTTAGAAAAAAGCAGGCATGGGGAAGAATTTCATTGGGTTTGTATTTCTTGCAAAATTTGCATTTCATACCTCTCATTGTAAGAAAAGTACATCCTGCTTCCAAAACTCATAGATTTGCAATATTTATGGCCTGTTCCACTAAAATAAAATATGCAAAGGATACATTTAAAAGATGTGAATGACAAACAAAGCACACATTTGAAAAATGTGTGCACACATATTTTAATTAACATAAAAATTGTATATAAAATGCACACCTTTTAAAATGTTTACAAAAAACATACTTTGAATGCATGAATTCTCTGCAAGTAGAAAAAAGCTAAAATAATAATAGAAGAATTTAGAGAGGGTTTCTAAAAATGGAACAAAATGGAAAGTGAGTGGTTTTTCACATCCTTTATAAAATGTTTGCGTGAAGAGGAATTAGCACATGGGTGGAAGTAGCTTGTGAGGGAGGGGATAGTAGTTCTTTGTACAGGGAATAGAGCAGGAATAACAGGTGTCTCTACACTACAATTTAAAAATATGGCCAATGACATTGAGACCATACAGTGGGCTCTTGGTATTTGCCAGGGTTTGGCTTCAGGAACCCTTGTAGATACCAAAAAATCTGTGGATATATAAGAGCCATTGTATACAATGAAACAGCAAAATGGTGACCTTTTATAAAATGGCAAAATCAAGGTTTGCTTATTGGAATTTATATCTCTTTGGAATATTTTCAAGCCGTGGATGGTTGAATCCATGGACAAGGAATGTGGATATAGAGCAGGGGTAGGCAACCTGCGGCCCGCGGGCCGGATGCGGCCTGGCGAGGCCTTGGGACTGGCCCCAGCCCGGTCCTGCTGCCGATTGCCGCCAGGGCCTTTGGGGGGCAATTATCTATAGAAGCCTCAGAAACATGCATTTATATTAACATTTTTTTAAAAAATCAGCAAATTTTTTCACGTGTCCTCCATTTTTTTAAAAAAGTGTCTTCCATTTGAAAATTTTGTCCTACATTTGTCCTGGTTTATTTATATATTTAATTGTTAAAAAAATATTATTTAATTATTTATTTTTTGGCTTCGGCCCCCCAGTTGTCTGAGGGACAGCAACCCGGCCCCCAGCTCAGAAAGATTGCCTACCCCTGATATAGAGGGTCAACAGTTGTCAGTCATCATTACAGCTTTTTAAAAATAATAATTGATAATGCCTTTGGAATCCTGCCCTCTTATGATCTGCTGGCCACTTATGTAGTAGAAATCATTATTGTGAAGTTGAAGGCTTTCATGTCCGGCATCCATGGTTTTTCGAGCCATGTGGCCATGTTCTAGAAGATTTTCTTCCTGATGTTCGGCAGCATCTGTGGCCGGCATCTTCAGAGAATGCTTTGCCTGGAAAAAGTTGGGTGTATATATACTGTGTGAGCCTGGGAATGCAGGAGTGATTTGCATGTGTATTGTTTTGTGCTGATGGCCAGCCTCAGGCTGGGAGGATAATGCAAAAGAGGATTAATGCCTGGTAAGGCTAACTGGGGATCATTATCTGCTGGGGCTGAGCAGAAAAGTCTCTTCTTGTCATACTGACTTTCTCTCCCCCCCCCCCCTTTTTCTTTCTGTGTTCTAGTCCAGGTGTGCTAAGTGTGACAGAAAGATCAAGTGCCCAGCAGGATCAGTGCTTGCAGTAAGTTTTGCTTTGCTTCAGAGCTCTCACTTCACAAGATAATGGAAACTGAAACCATGTTAATTTGTTTGCCCAGGTTTTTTGTTTTCAAAAATATACTGTTATTTTCAAAGGGAGTAGGAGGAATCCTCTCACACTTTCCATCCTCAACAAAGACAGCATGGAGATTACCAAAGGATTTTCTCCAGGCTTTTACAAAAACTTAACTTTTTCCTTGACTATCTCTGGGTTATACCTCCTCCATCTGCAGCTACCCAAGCTGAATAGGAGGTCTGCTGATACTGGACTTACAGGCTGAGCTCCCATCAACTCAGAGTACCTGTGAGTGGAGCAGCAGTAAAATCAAGGTTGGATTTGCTGCTCACATGTTGGCCAAGCCACAAAGTGGCCCTGTTTGAAGGTACACGTTCTTTAGCCTCTAGTGGTTTTACTGTGAGGCAGCTCAAAAACTATCTGTCTATGTTCCAGAATGGGACTCCAGACAGCTTTCAGTAAGACTAATAAACATTTAGATTAAAGCAGAAAATAACTTCACATATTAAAATACAATTGGGTGTAAAAAAAAATTAAAACACATAAATAAAAAGATATATGCCTGCTTTTGGAAGGTCAGCAGGGAGAGAACCAATCTAGCCTCCCTTAGAAAGGAGTTCCACAGCTAGGAAGCAACAACCAAGCCTTCTTTCACGTTCTCACCAGACATCTCTGAATGTGAGAGGAGAGAATGGTCTTTGTTGCTGATCTGAATGCCTGGGTTTGTATGGGAGAATTCTGCCTTTTAGATAGCCCGGGCTCAAGCTTTATAAAGCTTTGCAGGTCATAACTAGCAATTTGATATTTTTTTTTCCTGGAAAAAGACTGGTAACAAGTGCCAACCTGGGTCTTCACAGGAGTGTAAATAAAATATGTTTGTTCTAAAAAATTAAGTGTTTCTTGATCATTTCAGTGGGGAATATGTATTTGTTTATGCACTGATTGAGTTCAATATTCTTTTTTAACTGACAGGAAACACCAGGGAAAGGTACTCTTCCTCACTGTCAGTACAAGTCTGGAACCATGAAACTAGTTGGCTGTCAATTCACTTGCGTCAAAGTTTCATTAGTAAGCAAGCAAGCTTTATTATATATGTATATAAATACATAATGACTATATGCATATTGCATAACCAATCCATTTGAGGCCAGCCACAATAAAATTAATATGAATTTCACATGAGGTGCAGAAACTGTTCCTTCCCTTGCACTTGAGCAATGAAAGCCAATTTCTACAGGCAAGTATGTGGTGAATAGATTTTCTTTATTTAAAGGTGATTCTACACTGCATAGTTAAATCAGCTTGATACCAATTTAACTACCAGAATTCTGGGATTTATAGTTTTGTAAGATATTCAACTGGGTCTGTCAGAGAGCTTTGGTGCCTTACCAAACTAAAAATCCCAGGATTCTGTAGGATAGAGTCATGGCAGTTAAAGGGGTATCAAACTGCTTTAATTCTGCAGTGTGGATACACATTAAGAGGTCATTCAGATGTTGTTGTTTTCAGTGCAATGATGGGAATCATCTCACATATTCTGGGTTTGTTATTCACACTATGGAACTGCATTGATGCACATCTCTGCATGTTCAGTTGCTCACATGTGCAAGCCTTGGAATAAAGATGGAGTTGATGATTCAGATGCATTTGGAACATGTGCAAGGCACACAACATTTTATCCTGGCTCTATTCAGAACTATTTGCATTTGGTTATTCACACTACTGATGATGTACATCTTTTTTAAAAAAAACTTGGGAGGACCCAATATCGATTATCCTTGATTAAATGGTGTTTTTGACACACACACACAACTTAATCAGATGCATTCAGGATGAATGTGAACAATGGGAATTTAAACCTGATTCATCTTGGATTATTTTTACTGTGTGAATAACCCACAAGTTGTGTAGGAAGTAGGGATCTTTTTCCAACTGTGACATCCTCACTTGCTGCTCTGGGTTGAAGGACCTGGAAGATATGTAATGGAATCAAAAATCACTTCAGGACCAAAGCTCAGGGAAGGATTTGTGCCTCTAGACCTACTGATTTCTGTTCATTATGCTACCACTGTCAGTGCTACTGCTACCTGTATGTATATTTATTCTATATGTGTTTGTATGTCTGATGTTTTCAGGCACAGTGACTAAGGGGCTTATCGCACAGCTATAAAAATCAACTTACTGCTCCCAAATTGAATTCTAATTCAGGCTGCATACAGATCCTATTGCATGGGTTTCTGCCACCAACTCCGCTGGGAGGGTGCAGCCCATGTAACTTCCGGATAGAATCTGAGTTCAGCTGGCTGATGTGCAAAACCAGGAAACTTCCGGCTTTGCAAATCGGCCGGCTGAACTTGCATTCTATCTGGAAGTTACATGTGCTGCACCCACCTGGTGGATTCAGCGGCAAAAATCCATGTGACAGGATGTGAATGCAGCCCGAATTAAAATTCAATTTGGGAGCAGTAAATCAGTTTTTAAAGCTGTGCAATAAGCTCCTAAGTATCCATTGTCTTTATAAGAATAACATAGCTCATGCTGTCACTGTTAGTGCTGATCTAATGGCATCCTTCACCCACCACACAATATTATACACTTAACAAATGTATTCAAATGCTGTCACCATACTAGGCAGTGTCATGCAGTTATGATGCCATCTTGAAAACATTTTTAATCCAATTTTAAAAATTATTTCTAGGCTATATAGCAATCTGCATTTTCCTAGTCTCAGGTGTCTGACTATAGTCTGTTTATTTCCCAAGATCTCTGTCTGCTGCCCAGGCTATTATGGACATATGTGTGAGATGTGTCCAGGAGAACCAGGCAACTGGTGTTCTGGAAGTGGAGTGTGTCAGGATGGGCTTGATGGCAATGGAGAATGCCAGTGCCAAGAAGGTTACCATGGCACTGCCTGTGAGATGTGTCAGCCAGGGAGATATGGAGCTAACTGTACATTAGGTAAGGATGGCTGGATTCTTGTAATGAAATTCTGTATTGCTTTTGCAGTTGGAGTACTATTTGTTGTTGCGAATGTTTTGTGAAATAATTATCTCTATTGCTCTCTTAAGCTCAGTAGGAAAGAAGTTGTCATCTTCAGCTAGAAAGGGGGTTCTGCTGGTTATTAAGCTGGGGAAAATTCAGGATGCCTTAATCTTAGCCATGTATCCACAGGTCTGACAGATGACAGAATGTTTCTTTCTTCACAGAATGCAGCTGCAAGCATGGGAAATGCAATGATGGGTTGCTGGGCAATGGAAGCTGCATATGTGATCATGGCTTTAAGGGGCCCAGTTGTGATCAAGGTGAGTGAATTAATCTGTTGGGTGTACAAAGCTGACAGTCTTTGTGGATGTGAAATCATCGTTACCAAACCAGAGTGAAGTCTAAAAAGTTATGAGACACATTACAGAAAAGCAGCCATGCCATACTATCATGTTGCAGCAAATTAGACACACAGAGAGACACAAATAAATTCTGTGGTAACTAGAAAGTAGGGGTCAGCGACTTCTGGCAAGTGGGCTACATTCACCACCACACTGTCTGATTTTGAAGTCCTCCAGAGCCTTCAGAAGCCTAACTGTAATTTCTTTTTATCTTGTTTGTTTCAACAGAACATTCCCCTCCCAACAACTTGTTTTGTTTAAAAATAAGAAAGGGATTTCTCACCATTTACAGTTTAATTTTTATGGGCGGAGCAGCTTGCAGTGGGTTTCAGGGAGGGAAAATTGGTCCCTGGACATGCTTAACTTTTAAGATACACAGCTACCAAGATAGCTACAAAGCAGTTCCCAGGCAGTTCTTTATTTATTTGGGAAAATCAAATAGGATGACAAAATAGGAGGATTATGGACATATCCAGTGAGATATCCTAGAGGAGTAACAAAATATAAATGGAGTGTCACAAGTGCAAAAAGAAGGTACAGGGGACAAGCTAAGCAGTTGTTGAAGTATTATTGTTTGGTACAGCATCAAGTCTAGGATTAAGCCTGTGTTCTAAGAACTACTTTTTAAAGTATCCCAGGTTTGTAACAGTCAGAGTCAGGCCCAGTTCACACATAACTGTAAACCATGTTTTCATCTATAAAGCCCTACATAGCTTTAGTGCCCTATATTTGATAGAACACTTCTACTATGAATCTGCATATATACTGAGATCTAGACTTGAGGCTTTCTTTCATGAACTTCCCCTGAGAGAGTCTTATTGAGTGGTGACCAGGAAAAGGTCTTTTCAGTTTTAATCCCCAACTCCAGAAAGTCTCATGGTCCTCACATTTACTTTTTGGTACTATGCTAAGGCATTTTTCTGCTCCCAGGCATTTTGTGGTAGGTGACTGGCCAATTTTTAAATATTAGACTTAGGACAATTGTTATCCCTATCATATATTGTCTCGCTATTCTGAACGTTCGCATATTTTTAAGTGCCAAACAACTAGACTAAGTTTTAGTAGTACTGTAGTAATGTTATCTCAGTACCTTTAGTGTTTATCTTTTCTATTCATTTCATTTCCATTCATTTCTATAATGGATTCTCCGTATAGCTCAGTGTTCACTGTCAGAGTTCATTCAGTGTTCACTGTCAGAGAAGAATATTAGAAAATTCAGAAGGCACTGAATTAGTGAGCTCACAAGTATATGGAATTCTTTTTTTACTTTGTTTCCTTAACAATCATGACTTTTGTTTGGGTTTTGGATCCCACATTGAAGCAGTTTCTGAGTCAAACTATATATTTAGGCAGGGATGGGAATTGCTTGGCCCTTCAGATGTTGTTAAACTGCAGTCCCAGAAGTCCTAAGCAGAAGGAATGCTGGAAAGTATAGTTCAACAACCTCTGGAGGGCCACACAACTCTCACTCCTGAATTAAAGGAATGCATAGTCTCTACCATAAACATATTTTTTCTCTTGTAATGGGATTTCCTCAGCGATGTATGCCTCAGCAGTCAGACTTGGAAATAAAGCCCAAACGTGTTTTTAAAAAGCTATCTTTCACCACCTCTTCAAAAAATGCCCTAAATTTGTCATGAAGTTTGATTATGATTAAGATAGAACACCTGAAGTTAAAATTAGAATTAGCTTATATAGTTCAAAGTCAAGGTTCTTTCTGTTGTTGCTGCTGCTTTTTGCTGTATTTATTATTATTACAAAATTAGAGAAAATTCAAAAATGATGCCCTCTAGCATTCTGCCCATAGTTTGCAGCCCATGCAAATGATCTGTTTGGATGGATGGATAGACAGACAGACAAACAGCACACAAACATATGCTTAAATTCATTCTGTGATATGGTACAGGTGTTTTGACAGTGCTTAAATCCCTAATTTTATTCTAATTTCTAGATATAAGTACTCTAAAAAATGGTCTGCAACAGATTTTTGTTGAGAAAATAATATTTGAACAAAATGCTCTCTTGCAGAAATTGGAACTGATCTCTGTAATCACATGTGTGATGAGCATGCCAAGTAAGTACAATTCCAGGGCACCCAATAAAACATGTACATTTTTTATTTTATTAAAATAGGAAAAGGTGGGAACTGGCTTTCCACATTTTTAATTGTTTCCTCTTTTAAAGTCACTTTGCAACCTACTAAAATGCCCTCAAACATAGTTTGTGCATAAGAGGCCAGATCTGGCCTCAATGGTATATTATTATTATTATTACTATTAGTATTATTACTATTAGTATTATTATTATTACTATTATTATTAACCTTTATTTATAAAGCGCTGTAAATTTAAATTTATATGCCTCGGTTACATCCCATTTGGACTACTGTAACAAGCTCTACTTGGCACTGCCTTTGAAGAGTGTTAAGAAACTTCAGCTGGTCCAAAGAGCTGCAGCCAGGCTGTTAACAGGGGCAGGTTATAGAGATGACAGTGCCCCTATTGACCCGTTGCCTGTTTGTTTCCAGGCACAAGTGCTAGTTATGACTTATTAAGTCCTATATGGCTCAGGTCTAGGCTATTTGGCAGACTGTATCTCTGTGTATGAACCATCCAGGGCTCTATAATCCTCAGGAGATGCCCTTCTCTCCATCCCACCACCATCACAAACACAGGACTGGTGGGGACACAAGAGAGGGCCTTTTCCATGACTGTCCCTAGACTCTGGAACTCATTTCTCAGGGAAGCCATTATGGCCCCCTCCTTATTGGTCTTTTGCCGGCAAGTTAAAACCTTCTTCTGCTGGCAGGCTTTTAAAAGCAGAAAGTTCTTAAAGGACCGGTTTAGGGTATAGTATCATTTTAGGTGTTTTAAAATTTTATCTTTTTAACTGTATTTTTATTCTTTTAATAAGTAATCTGTTCTAATATTGTAACAATTTAATTCTGTTTTAATGTATCACTTTCTGTGTTTTTAACTGTATGTTCTTTTAATGTTGTGAGCCGCTCTGGGTCCCAGTTCAGGAAAAAGAGCAGGATAATAATAACAACAACAACAACAACAACAACAATAATAATAATAATAATAATAATAATAATATCCTTCAAATGCAAACATATATAGAAATATGGCTTCTTCTTTGTGATCCTTATACTTCACACAAATGAGTTTTCATGTCTGCACAGAGACCCAAATGGAATTCTAGAGCTGAATTACTTGGCGGGCACTGCTTTCCTCCCCACCAAACTTCTGTACCCTCCTGGGCCCAGGACCAAGCCCTGTGGAATCCCACTGGTCACTTCTCTCCAGGATGAAAAGGAGCCATTGTTGAGCACCCTTTGGGTTCAGCTGGTCAACCAATTAAAAATCCATGTAACAGTTATGTTGTCTTGCCCACATTTTACAAGCTTGTTTGCAAGAATGTCATGGGAAACCTTGTCAAAGGCCTTACTGAAATCAAGATATACTATATCCACAGCATTCCCTTCATCTACCAAGCTGGTAATTTTATCAAAGTAAGAGATAAGATTTGTCTGGCATGACTTGTTTCTCTGAAAACCATGTTGACTTTTTGTGATTATGGAATTATATAATTATAACAATTATGGATGTTGGCCCTATTGACTACCACTGTATCACTAGCAGGAGATTTGTTACCCAAATTTTGGGCAGAGGTTCTAAAAAAGCCTAATGTTGCCCCCAAAATAATAATGCTTCCAAGTCTCTGAGGAATAGAATTGGCCATTTTATCACATTCACATCTTACTGAATGAATTTGGGTTCATCTTTGGTCTCAACTCTTTCTTGCTTCATTTCAGTTGCATCAATGACTCTACTGTTTCCCAACCCACTTGCTTCTGTTCAGCGGGATATACTGGGAATGGAACCTATTGTACAGGTATTGCTGGCTAATGCTTTCCATGTATGAATCATTCATGGTAAAATGGACATGAGTCAACAGTGAAATGCAGCAGCTAACAAGGCCAATGCGATTTTAGGCTGCATCAATAGAAATATAGTGTCTAGATCAAGGGAAGTAATAGTGCCACTCTATTCTGCTTTGGTCAGGCCCCACCTGGAATATTGTGTCCAGTTCTGGGCACCACAAAAGGACATTGAGAAACTGGAGCCATGTGTCCAAAGGAGGGTGACTAAAATGGTGAAGGGTCTGGAAACCATATCCTATGAGGAATGACTGAGGGAGCTAGGGATGTTTAGCCTGGAGAAGAGAAGGTTAAGAGGTGATATGATAGCCCTGTTTAAATATTTGAAGGGATGTCATATTGAGGAGGGAGCAAGGTTGTTTTCTGCTGCTCACGAGACTAGAACGTGGAGCAATGGATGCAAGCTGCAGGAAAAGAGATTCCACCTCAACATTAGGAAGAACTTCCTGACAGTAAGGGCTGTTCGACAGTGCAACAAACTTCCTCGGAGTGTAGTGGAGTCTCCCTCCTTGGAGGTCTTCAAACGGAGGCTGGATGGCCATCTGTCAATGGGGATGCTTTGATTTGGATTTCCTGCATAGTAGGGGGTTGGACTGGATGGCCCTTGTGATCTCTTCCAACTCTATGATTCTATGATTCTAATGCCACAGTAAGTCCAAGAATATAGATATTTCGATTAAACAGAATGTTCTCCTTTCTGTTTCTTAAGAAATGCTGTGCAGTATAGATACATTATTTATGTCACATTGACACCTTCACAACAGAGATTAAAATGTTCTCTGCATTGCAAAGGATAAAGTCCAAATACAAATTCACTGACAAACTAAAAGACCAAATTCAGAGTAAGGATACAACAAAACAACTCTGCTTTCCACCTAACCTCTTGATTCCCCTTCCAGTCATGATTGGTAATTATGCAAATAGCACGTATTTCAAATAGTTAGTGCCAAGATGATCAAATTATTATGCCATCTTGATGCAGAACATCTTAAATAGCTCCTCTTCAGTTAACATTCTCTTTAGAATCTTCCCTAATTATCAGAATAAATGAGACAAGCCTATTTTAATCAGACATACTTGTTTTGCATAAAATTGGTTTTTGAAAGCACTCAACCAGAAGATGAACAGATTCAGGTTATGAAGTCTAACCAGAATTTCAGCCTGAGGAAAATTTTGTTAAGTATCTGCATATTCACACTACCTAAATGTTTTTGTAATAGGGATTTAGTGTTTTGTGTAACAAAACTAACAATACAAGTTGATTCTCCTTTATCCAGAATTCCAAAATATGAAATACTCCAAAACCCAAAACCTTTTACATAGGTGGCCGAGATAGTGATACTTTTGCTTTCTGATGGTTCAGTGTACACAAACTGTGTTTCATGCACAAAATTATTAAAAATATTGTATAAAATTACCTTCAGGTTATGTGTATAAGTTGCATATGGAACATAAATGAACTTTGTGTTTAAACTTGGGTCCCATCTCTAAGATATTATATACTTGATTATAAGTTGACCTCATGTATAAGTCAAGGGCAGGTTTTGGAGCCAAATTATAGATTTTGCCATGACCCACGATAAGTCAAGGGTAAAACTTGGAGACTCCTTCTGTGTGTGCGTGTGTATGTGTGCATGGCAAGAGGGACTCTAATTGAGGCTTTTTGCATCATCGTCTCAGCCTTCATTTCAGCCTTCACTCCACAAACAGCAGCAGTGTGGGACTATTTCTGCTTGGCTCAAGAGAGAAAGAAACTGCTCTCCTTACTACATGGGGAAATCTGAAAGAGCTGCTATCACATAACCATACTGACCCGTAAATAAGTTGACCTGGAATTTGGGGGTCAGTTTTTGGACATACATTTTTGACTTATAGATGAGTATATATGGTTTATACATACATGTAATTATAGGTATTCCAGAGTTTTTTTGTTTTGTTTTGAATCCAAAATCGAAAACACTTCTGGTTCCAAGCATTTCAAAAAAGAGAGTCTCGACCTATATAAAATACATGCTGCCTTGCTCAGATCAATTAAGCTTGGTGCTAGAACCAGGCTGATGAAACTGGAGCCAAATAAGTAGCTGGAGACTTCTGTTTCAGTGAGCCTCCTCTGGATTTTGATCTGACATTTAAGCCACCCAACTAATATGGAAGCCACAGCTGCTCCTGGAGGCAAATGAAACCAAGGTGTCCAGGTTGGACTCAGCTTCCTCTAAGGAGGCTCAATTACAGATGACTGGCCCATATTTTCTCACACAGTGCACACATACTTGCCCATGGCCAAATAAAAGGATTGGCTCACTGATATTTGCAATGCTCCCTGATACAGCTATAAGATTTAGTGACATACCATGCATGATTGTCAAGCTGCTTTGATGATGTTCAGTAGACGATCTAATATTCAAAATTCCTCTAAGGTAACAGGTTTTCTTGTTTTAAACTGGAAAGGATTATTTTAATTTGTTTGTTCTAAATTAAGGGTGGGAGTCATATCAACTTGTCCCAAACAAAGGAAATTCTATGGGAATACCTCAGATGGTCAGAACACAGGACTGAAAGTCTAGATATAGTATTGCTGTCCATCTTCCACAAGGAAGAGAAGTTCCAGCTTCTAAAATGTGGGTCTAATAAAGAGTAGTTGGCAAATGTTATGCTGCATGAGTAAAGCATTGGTTGGAATCTTGACTGATCCCATATTTATGTGAGTGTGGGGTTTCTTTCAGTTCTCACCTTCATTTTCAGCCTCCTGCACCATATTTCACACCATTCCCTAGTGTTCCAGTCATAAAATGAAATTTAGTATGCAAGCCATAGTCTTGGACTGGAAGATGTTTTTGAAGTTTTTGTGCTATATGTTTGTGATGCCGTTGTGTAAAATAACCTGATTTCTTTCATTCTGAAAAACAGAAATAAACCCCTGTGAAGTGGGTAATGGTGGCTGCTCTGCATATGCCAACTGTAATAAAGTCGGGCCTGGGGAAAGAACCTGCAGTTGTCAAGATGGCTATGCTGGAGATGGAACTGTGTGCCGAGGTGAGCATCATGCTGTTTGAAGATCTTGAAATAGTGGATAGCTTTTTAACTGAAAAGGGCAAGATATCTGTAGACGCATAAGACGATACATTAGAGGGTGTTCAAAACGGAATTATATATTCATGGCAAGATAATAAATGAAATCAGTAAGTCTCCCTGTGCCACTTGCAGGCCTGGTATTTGACACCCTTTTATTCCCCCCAGGTATGGCCTTGTACCCCATTTTGGATACAAACATTTTGGAGACAGACAGACAGCTAGCTTGGGGATTCTATGAATTATGGTATAAAAAGTTACTTCACCAAACTCTGATTCTGTCCCTGCATCACACCAATTCTCCTGAACAACTGACTGCTCTTTCACTTGTAGGTCAGGCTGAGGGGCAGAGTAAGTGATTGTAACTGCTATGCAGTGGATGAGGTTGCCTATCTAGCTGGTACTAGGATTGCCTACAGGGTCTGCAATTGGAATGAGTTCAAGTTTTGTCTCCTAGATGAGTTAGGCTTATTTAAATATTGTGTAACATAGGATTTGGCAACTTCTAGTTCTCCAGATTTTGTTGGGCTGAAGCTCCTCTCACCATAGACTGTGCTGGCTAGGGCTGATGGGAGCTGCAGTTCAGCAATATCTTATGCTGTTGTTGAGTGCCCGAAAGTCATTTTGACTTATAGCAACCCTAAAGTGAACCTTTCATGGGATCTTCTTGACAATATTTGTTCAGAGAATGTTTCGATTGCCTTTACCTGAGACTGAGAGCATGTGATTTCCCCTAGGTCGCTCAGTGGGTTTCGTGGCCAAGCTGGGAATCAAACCCTGGTCTTTAGAGTCATAGAATGTTATTACATGGGAGGAATGTCTCTCAATTTTGAAAGAAAAGAAAGCAATTCGAAAATGAACACTATGGAGCCCTGGTGGCGCAGTGGTTAAATGCCTGTACTTCAGCCATTCACTCAAAACCACAAGGTTGCGAGTTCAAGACCAGCAAAAGGGCCCAAGCTCGACTCAGGCTTGCATCCTTCCGAGGTGGCTAAAATGAGTACCCAGACTGTTGGGGGCAAATGAGCTTACTTGCTAATTAGCTTACTTCCTGTTCACCGCTATGATCTTTGGAATAGCGGTATATAAATAAAACAAATTATTATTATTATTATTATTATTATTATTATTACGTGGATGGTTATCAAACACACGGAAGAACACAGCACCCATCCCAAAGCCAATGTAGTGTGAATGCAAAAGAAGTTATCATATGAGTACGTACCCTTTGTAGTCTAGAATTCGAATTAGCATCCCTGCACATGCGCAGTGAGGGCAGAATCGTGACCTTTTTATACTTCCCACAGGGCCTGTTCCAATAGAGGTCATAGAAGTTACTTCTATAGAGATGTACCAATCAGGAACAAGACTGAATCTGATTCTTAGTGGAAATATTTTGGCATGAAATGGGCGTGGGTTTGGCAGCAAAATCTTCTTTGTTAAACTCCACACTTTTCCTGATTCACTCTTGTTCAGTGACCATGTTTACAACTATCCCAATGACATATTTTCGTTTGTTGGTTGTTGTTTTTAAGCAAATACATTTTGGTGGAAACACCCTGAAAATTTAGTTATATGGTATCTTGGCAATGCATATTTCTTATCTACATACAGAAATTGATCGGTGTCTAGAGAATAATGGAGGATGTCATCAATATGCAGAATGTGTTAAAACGGGTCCAGGTTTGGTAAGCAAACTGTTTCCACATTTTCTTTTGGGACTCAATCACTATATTTGTCTAAGCGTAAAAGTAGGATTTCCCATCTTATCTGGCTACTCAAATATTCATATATCCAGGATTTGAAAATCCAGTTTGTCATATAAATATACTCTTTAACTCCATCTTAATATCTAATGAGAGTATTAGATTTTCTTGAGCTGTTTGGCTAAAAAGGTTTTCCAGTACACAGTTACCTCAGTATCTGATGGTACATGTTGATACTGAGTTTTCTTTCTCTTCTTCAGCTTGCTGCATTTGCTTTATGTACTGTATATACTTGTGTAAAAGTCCATCTCAGATATCAGTTGAGGGAAAGTTTTAGAGCCAAAATTATGGATTTTGATCTGGCCTGTGGATAAGTTGAGGGTACAATTTAGGGGCATGTAACAAAGGATGTAAAAGAGCAAGCAAAGGAAAATGATGGCAACGATGCCTATAACTGGATAACTTTCCATAAATTTGTCAGTAAAAGAAGTGCCAATCACTCTCCACCCATCCATTCTTTCTGCCTCAGCTGTGGCTGTTTTGAAGTTCACTGGCAAGACAGGGAGAGTGAGGTTGCACTTCTTTTAGGACACCGTCTGCTCACTATGGCAGAGAAATCAAAGTACAGATAAGAGCTGTTCAACAGTGGAATACACTGCCCCAGAGTGTAATGGTGTCTCTTTCTTTGGAGGTTTTTATTTTTTTATTTTTTTATTTTTTATTTCAAACATAACAAAGTCTAAAACATACACTTCTACAAAGTTGTAAAACAATTATATACTGTTAATCTAACTAAACTAAGTAACTGAACTAATACATCATGTAGTCTTTTATGCATTCTTTTCATTATCTCTCTTCTACTACTATAGCTATTACATGTTACCCTTCCTAAGGCTAAATACCAGTATCCTCCCATATACTATTGATACTGTTTACTAACTCTGTTTACTTACATATATTTCCTTTTCCATAAGATCCTTAAAATCCACTATATGAGCTACTCGCCTTTCTATTTCTAGCCCTTTATATTGTTACTATCACTGAGAATTTCTTTCTACTTTCTCTTCTCCTTATTCATCAAATCCCATCTGTATAAGATCACCCTTTTCTCTTTTTAAATATTCCTTCCATGGATTCCACACTTTACCAAAATCATCCAAGGTGCCATTTCCAAGTAATATAGTCAATTTATCCATTTCAAGATATTCCATGACCTTTAATCTCCAATCTTCTATATTCGGCGTTTCTTCCAATCTCCAAAGTTTTGCAAAAGAGATTCTAGCGGCCATAATTAAGAAGAAGAGCAGTTTTTCCTTTTCTTTATTTAGGTCTTGTGCGTCAGTTATGTTTAAGAGATACATCCTGGGTGAGGCTTTTCCACTAATCCTTATAATTTTTACAATTTCTTTATGTACTTGTTTCCAATATTTTTTCGCTTTATTACAACTCCACCAACAGTGAAAATATGTACCTACTTTTCTTTTGCATTTCCAACATTTATTTCTGTTATTTTTAAACATCTTTGAAATCTTAAATGGCGTTAAGTACCACCTATAAATGGTTTTATATACATTTTCCTTCAGCAATACACTTTGTGTATATTTAATTTTTACTTTCCATATTTTCTCCCAGTCCTCAAGATGGATTTGTTCCCCCAAGTCCTGTGCCCATTTAACCATAAATTCCTTTACTACTTCATGTTCTAATTCGAATTTCCTAATTAAATTATGCAATTTAGAGATTTGTTTCGTAGGGTCTATCATTATTTTTTCTAACTCTGCCTCTGCTGAACCGATGCCATATATTTTACTATCTAAATTAAATCTCTCTCTCAGTTGTCTGTAGGTGAACCAACTACATAAGTATCCCTCCTTAATCAGTTCTTCTTGAGTTTTTATAATCCTCTTCCCTTTTTGTATCTTGGTTATATCTTTATAAGTCACCCAATAATCTTTTCTCAATTCCTCCCTTTTGAATAATGCTTCATTTGAGGATGTCCATAGAGGCAGCTTAGTGCACCACTTATTTTTGTATTTTTTCCAAATTCTTAAAAGATTTCTTCTAATCAAATGATTGTTAAAATTAGCATCTGCTTTAATTTTGTCATAAAATAAATATCCATGGAGACCGAATTTCAAATCAATTTTTTCTAAATTTATCACCCTCCTTTTTTGCAATTTAATCCAATCTACTACCCAATCTAACACACAGGCATAATAATACCACCTTAAATTTGGTAACGCTAATCCGCCCCTTTCAACCGTATCTTGTAATATTTTACTTTTGATTCTTGCTTCCCCCCCCCCCGATAAATTTCGAGATTTCCTTATCCCATGTCATGAAGGGTCTATCATTTCCAATTATAGGTAGATTCTGAAACAAAAACATAAATTTAGGTAATACTGCCATTTTAATAATTGAAATCTTTCCCATCCAAGGGGTTTGTAATTTAGCCCATTTTTCCAAATCTGATTTAATACTTTTCCACATCTTTTCGTAATTATTTTTAAATAACTCTATATTTTTTGTTGTTAAATTTACTCCAAGATATTTAACTGAATTAACTATTTTAAAGCCAGATTTTTCCTGTAAAAACTTCTTTTCCTCTCTCGTCAAATTCATTGGCAAAATGCTGGTTTTTTCAACATTAACTCTATATCCTGCAACTCTTCCAAATTTTTTAAATAATTTTGTCATTTGTTCTATACACTCATTTGGGTTTGCAATTGTTAGGACCAAATCATCTGCATAGGCTCGCAGTTTATATTCCATCCCCCTTAGTTTGAATCCTTCTATCGTTTGAGTCTGTCTGATCTTATTTAACAACATTTCCAGGGACAATATAAATAATAATGGTGATAGGGGACATCCCTGTCCCACCCCTTTAAAAATCCTACATGATGGGGTTTTTTCTCCATTTACCAAAATCTGAGTTTCTTGTTCTTTATATATTCCCTCTACTGCACCTTGAAATTTTTCTCCAACTCCCATTTTTCTTAATACCCCAAACATGAATTCCCAATAGATATTATCAAAAGCTTTCTCCGCGTCTATGAAAAAAAAAGCCAATTTCTTATCAATTTTTTTTCATGGATTTCTATTAAATTTAACAAATTCCTAATATTGTCTTTTATTAATCTACCCGGGAGAAAGCCACTTTGATCAACGTGGATCCAATTATTCAATACCTTTTTTAATCTATCCGCCAATATTGATACAAATAGTTTGTAATCCGAATTCAATAATGCTATCGGTCTATAATTTTTTGGGTTAGTCGGATCTTTGTCTTCTTTTTGAATCAAAGTTGTTATAGATTGTGTCCATGTTTGGGGTATTTTCCCTTCCATAGCCTCGTTCATCACCCGCTCCAGAGGATCCACTAAGCTCTCCACACAATTTTTATAGAATTCATTCAAAAAACCATCTGGTCCTGGGGCTTTCCCAGTTTTGGCCTTTTGTATAGCTTGTAAAATATCTGTCTTTGAAATAGGTTTATCTAACAGCTCTTTTTGTTCCTTAGTTAATTTTTGTAATGTTATAGAGTCCAAATAATTTGTTATTTTTGTCTCTTTAACCAGAGGCTTTTTAAATAATTCAGTGTAAAATCTTTGAAAGCATCTTTTAATTTGATTTTGATCCGTCAACACTCTTTCTTCTTCTTTTATCATGTTTATTCTTCGTTTCGATTTTTCTTTTTTAATTTGGTATGCCAATAATTTCCCCGGTTTATTTGCTGACTCATAATATTTTTGTTTAACAAATTTTAATTTTCTTTCCATCTGCTCTATCATAAGGGTCGAAATTTGCTTTCGTATTAATTTCAATCCAACTAAAGTATTTCTATCTTTAGGATTTTTCTTTAGCGCTTTCTCTCTCTGCTCTAGTTCCATCCAGCCTGGAGGTTTTTAAACAGGCTGGATGGGCATCTCTTATGGGATGTTTTGATTATGTCTTCCTGCATGGCCAACTCTGTGTCTCTATGAAAGCCTAAAGAGCTGTCACCACCATTTTTCTGAGCGCTATTATTACATTGACCCATATATGGGTCGAACCAGGATTTTGGGGCCAATTTTGGCATACTTTTTTTTTTTACTTATAGACAAGTATATACAGTAATACACTCTCCATTTGAAGCATAGGGAAATCATAATAAATTTGAAAAATGATATTAAAAGATGCAGACTGAATTTTCCCAAAAAATAACTTGAGGTAAGCCTTTTCACATCTCCTAAGGTTTGAGCTGTTAATGATTACTACAGCCATTATGACTGCACCTTTGCTGCTACTGATTGTCCTCTTCCTCCTCCTTCTAGATTATGAATATTTTAAAGTATTTATTATGTGCACACAGTGCAGGGAGCCAAGTAATTTATGAGAGAAAATAGGATAAAAGTAAATTTGCATTTCCCCCGGCTTTTCTTCATACTCCCGTGATAGCAGTTATGAGTCTCATACTGTAATCTTGAACATGATCATTTAGAAATATAACTATTTCATCAAGATCAGTAGGAATAGTTAGTGGGTAAAGGATTGTAACCTAATCAAGAGGTTAGGAGCTCCAAATTGCGTCACTGTGCAGGTGCAAATATGGAGCATTTGAAAGGTGGTCTTCCAAGTGAGGCCACATTGTTGCAAGGCTATATTCATTGCACTACTTCAAATAAGAGTGGGACAGAGGCATGCGGGCTTATCAACCCAGGTTACTGATTAATAGCAGTTGAGTCAGAAACATATACTTCTCTTGGTTGCGAATGTTCTCATTTTCTTAATTTGTGTTGTTCTGATTCATTTTATGATGTTGTAGCAATTCACACTAATTATTGGAAGAGTTCCTTTCATTTCTGTCACATTTGGCCTCTAATTTACATGTGGTTGCAGTTGCTTTGGTTCTATTTACGTAGCTGATTAGGGACTATGTGATGATGCTGTGAATGTGCCATTATTGATGTTGCCCACCCCTTTGCCCCCAAATTGCCATGATGTTCAAGCTATACAATGCCTTAATAGACTGATTATATTCTCCTTATTAAAATAAACCCCTACCTTTACATACCTCTCTATTAAACCTCATTGGTGTTTCAATTTTTGTCCCCCATCACTCCCGTGTGGATTTTTCACCAGGTGAAAGGACAGGGAGAAGTAAGTTTGCTTCAGTTTACTCATTACTCTTATTTCCCCAAGAGGAAAGAGGAAAGGAGCCCTGTGGAAATGCTTTCCTAGAAAAACACAGAAATACCCTTATGTTAATTAGTCCTCCTCTCTTTTGCACTCAGAAGGCATCCCTCTGCCCTCTTACTGGAAAGAAGAGAACAAGAATGGAAAAACTGGGAAGCATCCTGTGAATACACATAGATTTCAATCCCAAACAGAGAAAAGCCTAATCACAACAACAGATCTCTTATGAAAACACCACTTATTTTTCTTAAAGTAAAGGGATGTATGTATGCATATCCACTAATGCACACATGATCTAAGATCTTCTCTTGGTCCTGCCATCCTGAAACTCATGTCTGGTGAGGACACAAGTGAGGATTTTCTCAATAACTGTTCTCAAATTTTGAAACTCCCTTCCAAGGGAGGTCAGACTGGCCATCTTATCTTTCTATGCAGGCAGGCAGGTGGGCGGCAACTGGCTGGCTGGTCCTAAGGAAAGGGCTGGTACTCCATTTATATTCCCTGTGTTTTAAATCTGTTTTTAACTTCATTACATTGTAATATTATAATTTGGTAAATGATGTTTTAACATAATTTTTTGTTTTTATTTTTGAGTAGAGAGTCTGTTGTTCCTGTGTGTACTTGTGCTGATTTTTTTTGTGTTATTGTTACTATTTTATTATCTGAAACAGGTTTCCTGTAACTGCCTTCCCAAGTACAGTGGCAATGGTACAGAATGTGAACCCATTAATCCTTGCAAGGAGGTTTGTTAACATTGATCTGATACACGTCTTAGATCACTAACAGTCTGTTTTATAGGCAAAGAGATCTTGCAGCACTATTGAGACTAACTATGAGAAAGAAGTTGTAGAATGAGATTTCGTAGACTTAGTCTCCATGCAACTGAGGAAGTAGACTGAGAGACTTATCGCATTGCAAATAAATCTAGCAGGCAGCAAAAGAGAAGTGGGTTTTTTTTAATATCGGTTTCTGCATGACTTTGAAGCACATTCATTCTCTTCTGGTCATAAAAACATGGCAGGAAGCTGTAAACGCATCCCTTTTGCCAAGCTGGAAAAATCCGTTTGGCAAAAGGGACACTTTTACAATTCTTTCCCACACTTTTATGACCAGAAGAGAATGGACATGCTTCAAAATCAGGTGATAACAGAAATAGAAAAAATGTTTCTCTTTTGTTGCCTGTGCAATCTGTTTGCAATGTGATAAGTCTCTCAGTCTACTTCCTCAGTTGCATGGAGACCAAGTCTACGAAAGCTCATGCTACAACTTCTTTCACACAGTTAGTCTCAAAGATACTGCAAGATGCCTTTGCATATGGATATTCCAGACTAATCCGGCTATATCTCTGAATGTTACTTTATAGTATGCTTTCTATACAAACCATTGTGAGATAAAGTTGAGTAGAACTATATCGTAAATCTTCAGACTTGCTGTGTGTGTGTAATTTTAGGTTAGGTCTCAGAGTTTTGAAATGCTTTCACTTCAAGGATCTCCTTAGCGCCAACCTTAGCCTTAGAAAAGCTACTCAGCCCCAGACTTAAATTTGAACCTTATTGGTTAGTCCAAAGATTAAATTAGTTTTTAAATGGTGAATCAACCTGTGGGTATATCCCATTGGTTCAATGGGCCTGCTGTACTTTGGACTAACAACAGGCCAATAATCCCCTATTTGGGATAATGGAAATGTAGTTAATCCTTACAGTTTGTTGATGAGTGTCTTTAAGTCATTTCCAATTTATGGAGATCCTAAAGAATATGTATCATGGGATTTTCTTGGGAAGATTTGTTCAAGATAGGGTTTGCCATTGCCTTCTCGAGACCAAAAGAATGTGATTTACCCAGATGCACCCAGTGGGTTTCCATGGCTAAGTGGAGATTTGAGCCCTGGTCTGAGTCCTAATCCAGCTCTCAAACCAATGCTGGCTCCTTAATCCTTACAATCCCAGTGCAAAATGTTTTCAGTCCATCTTGAAGAGATGGTTTGTAGGATCTCACATCTAGCTCCTTGCTGTCCCTTTTCCAAGATAAATATTTGGGAAGTTCAAGAAGTAGAGAGGGAAAAGGGAGCAGCTGCAATGATAGGACTACTGTGTTTTTGGTTCTCCTTGATAGGACAATGGAGGCTGCAGTCCACTGGCTGTCTGTCTTAAAACCCGTGCTGGGAATCGAACCTGCATCTGTTTGTGGGGTAGTGGAGATGGATTTACATGCACAAGGACTGTCTGGCAGGTAAGACAGACAGACAGACAGACAGACAGACAGACAGATAGATAAGTTTGTCATAATGCCTTTCAGCTCAAAGTAACATCTATATTTTTAGTGATAGACTATATCCAAAATTTGTTCTTATGCTAGCACAACATTTCTTTCTCTTTCAAAGAAGCAACCTAAAGATGAAAAAGTGCTTAAAAGATTTTACAGTGGCACAAGTGAGAAAGTGGTTAAAAACTACACCCGTGAAATTTAGCAACTCAGAGATTTCTGTAATGGGTGCAAGGTAGTTGAACAGGTTTTTGAAGGAAATCAAAGAAAAACATCCCCCCTGTGTTTTTGTCTGTAGAGTTCACTGTTAAAAGACAGATGCCATCTAGAACTGTTCAAATGCTTCCACTATAATCACTGTTCAAAGGCTTCAGTGTTTCAGGGAGGTGATGAATTTGTCTCTTTGGGTTTGCAAGTAGGGATAGTGGGGAATCTTGAGTGTTTCTGAGAATAATTTTGGACAGTTAATTTCTCCTTACAGTTTTAGTTTTCTGGATGTCTATAGTCACAAGACTAAGCATGTTACCAGGTAAAAGGTTCCTAGACTACCAGTCAAAAGACACTGTGCAACTGTTCTAGTATATCTTTTAAAATAATTTTGTGTTGTAGAAAGGGGGGGGTGGAAGACTATAGAAAAAAAGTGAAGACTTTGGAAAGTGCAGTTGCATTTCTGCCTTTTCGATGGATGTCCCATAAACAACTGATTGGCCACTGTGGAAAAAGAATACTGCACTAAATCGGTCTTAAATCTGATCTGTCCAGCATGGCTCTTGTAATCTTCTTTTGACATCAAAACATACACATGCTGTCAAATTCTGTGAATGAGCCAGGGCAGTTTTTCCCCCCAAGCTTCATCTGGCAACACCCTCTTAGCATTCACATCCAAAAGAAAATTCAAACCTGAAATGCATGGCGCAAGCATTTTTCCTTAATCTACTTTCCCTGTTAACCCAGTGAGAGCATTTTCACAAGCAATAGCCATATCTAAAAATTCCAGCATGAGAAACAGGCTATAAATAACCTTTCTTTCTGTGCCATTAATGTTAGATTTTTGTTCTTTCCTTAGGAACTTGTTGCAAGAGAAGGTGCATCAGAATTCTTTTCATATATGAAAGTAAGTATGAAACATGATAGCTGTTCTCTTGACAAAAATGAAATGAAACAAAAAACTACCCAAGTTGAGATCCAGAGGGATGTCCTTTCCACTTCCACTCACATGAAGGAGGGCCTATGGCTTTTTCCTCATTTCCCTCCCAATCTCTTGCTACAGATTCTACACAATTCTGCAGCAGTCAGGGAAGTAAAAAGTGTCCATACTATTGAAGGGAGCTCTCTTGGAACCTCTCTAAATCCATCAGCTGGTGTTTTTGTTTTCTTGTTTAAACAGAAATTATGTTTGTGTGTGTTCTAATATTTTTTAATCATTTCTTTGTGACATAGACCCACGATATTACCGAGGTGATGGGATCTGGACCATACACTGTTTTTGTCCCCCATGCTGACTACCTGCAGAACAGCACTACAGTAAGCAGCCCTTCCGAGACTGCCTCTGACAACGTGGTTCTGCTAGACAGACCACGTAATGATGATCTATGATCTTCTTTAGAGTCAGTTTACCAAAAAGAGGAGTTTGAGGGGATCAAAATAAACCCATACCTTTCTTTAAGCACAAGCTGCCCTGTGTTTGCTTCTAGATGTTAAATGAGTACATTTGAGCATAATTTATATTCATCTGAATTTATGCTATATAGCTTTGGCTCAGTTTCCTTTGACTGGTGGTGGTGGTGGTGGTAATGTGATGACTAATGCAGTTTATTAGAGCTGATACTATTTTTCCAATTTTTGAAATATCTCACTAGAAATAAGTAAAGAGGAGTTTAATATCCATCTATGAGAGGTGCTGAAGCCAAAAGTTGCACTGCACAACTTGAATTGAGCAGAGTTGGACTAGATCATCTTCAAGGCTCTTTTCTACTCTAGGATTCTTCATTTTCTGTCTACATTTTCTTTCATGTAAAATACCTCTTTAATTTTTCACTCTTTACTTTTTTCTTTTTTCTTCTTCCTTTTTTTTATTACAAGTACCAGGTTTCAGCAGTAAATAAATGCCTAAATCCAGTTTCTTGTCCCATGACTCATGAAATCAGTGGGATTTACATAATTGTTGAATGACCATTGGGTGTTTGATTTGGAGGGTCTACTTAAAGCTGAGAACAACATTTGGGTTTAGGCTGAAGTGTCAAAATAATATGCAGCCATACTGTCTATAGCTTTCAGAATGGACGAGGAAAGGCACCATCCAAGATTTGCTTCGTTATCATGTAGTCACCTGCCAACTTCTACAATCTTATGACCTGGAGTCACAAAATTCGATTACAGCTTTATCAGGACACACAATAAAGGTTTCTATGAGAGAGGTATGAAACCCTATATCTCCTGCTTTAGTTTCACATTCTGTACCCCCTCCATGTATCCCTTCCATGTACCTGCCAATCCTTTTATCTGTCTCTAACCCAGAATACAAACTGTAGGCCACACACAGTCTCCCAGAGCCACCTTCACAAGTCTTAGGCCTTCAGGCACCCTGCCCCTTCCAATTTGTTTTCCAGCCACAAAAAGATGAATTGCTACATGAGTCTTTCAAATAGGCACTTCATCTTTCAAATAGGCTGCAGCCATCCTCCCTGAAAACTATCATCCAGCCCCCTCAGGATTCTTTTCTTCCCACCACCCCACCACCATTTTTGGCCCTGGTCTCACTGAATTAGTTCATATATTTCATGGCAGAGAAAGCAGAACAACCAGGTTTGGATATCTACAAGAGCTTGCAAACATTAGTCCTAATTGGTATGTTAACACTAGCTAACTAAGCCATCCATATCAAACTGCTGAAGAAAACTAGCAAAATTTATTCATAGATTGATATTATTAATGTGTTATTAATATGTTAAGGTTTTGTATAGAAATTTTTTACAGAAATGCATTAAATAGCACCAAAATGATCATCTCCCCAATAGTAAAACGTTAAATGAATCTGAAATGTTAATTATTAGTCAAAACAGTGATGCTAGTGGCATTTTAAAAAATAAAATAATGAATTTTAACCTCAGTGTTAACAATTTTGACGCAATGGGAGCTGTGAGTTAATTTTAATGGATTATTTCCTGAACTTTGTTAAGATTTTACTTATTTATTTCTGCAAAACCATGGGATTGATTTCTCCTACATGGCTACAGTGACATTAACCTCAATCCTGCATCAGAGGTGAGAGGTTTTTATTTACTCCTTTTAAACCCCTCACTAAATCTTTCTCATAAATTCTGCAGAAGGTATAGTGTCCAAACATAGGTTTTTAGCAAAAAGAAAAAAAGAAAAAGTCTTTGAAGCAATGACATTGACGTCCAAGGGCTGGTAGTAGTTATTATTCATTTCTTTCCTACAAACTACAGGGCCTATGCAGATAGGTGGACATGCACTCATTTTCTTTACCATACCAAACCTGACAAAGAATTGTGTGTGTGTCCACACACACACACACCTTAAAAATCACCTGTCAAGTTATGGTGACCCCCATAAATTTCGTAGGGTTTTCTTAGGCAAGGAATACTCAGTGGTGGTTTTGGAATTGCCTTCCTCTGGAATATAGCTTACAGCACCTGATATTCATTGGTAGTCTCCTCTCCAAGTACTAACCAAGGCTGACCCTGCTTAACTTTGAAGATAAGACAGAATGTGCTGCCTTTGCAGTGTTTAGGCCCTCAAGGAATCTTAGGGCATTTTAAAGATGAACAGGTTTTATTTGTCATAGGTTTTGTGAACTCCATTCTACTTCAGCATGGATACATAGACGTAGGTTTTAGTCCACAAAATCATATGCCAGCATAAACCCATTAGTATTTATGATCCCACATCACTTTTTGTTGTTTTTGCCACAATAAACTAAAATGCTTCCCATAGGAAATTTATGCAAAAAATAAAAATGTAAAAGAAAACATTTTAAAATTGTTCCAGGCATATGTTTGTGTGTAGTATATCTCATATAGCTGGTATTATAATTATGTGAAGACCACTAACCAACAAGTCATTAGTGGGGCAACAGGAGGCTATTAGCAACATGTGACCCCCTCAGACTCTTGAATGTTGCTCCCAGCTTCATACTCTCCCAACTGTTTTGGTGGATTAAAAGGTACTCAACACTGACAAAGAAATTTCCAACCCCCTTGTTAAAACTCTTTCCACCAAAATTAAAAACAAACAATCAGCTAAAAATAGTCAATAATAAGAAGAAGAAGAATAAAAACCAGAACTTTTGGTGATTCAAGAATAAAAAGTTCTTCTATAATACCATGTTTCTCAGAAAGTGCATCTCATAAGGATTGTGTATTATATCCCTTCTTTCTTAGAACAGTGTGTATCTAAATGATAATGCAAAGATAATTGAAAGTGACATTACTGGAAAAAATGGTGTTATACATTTTATTGACAAGATCTTAATGCCATATAACCTACAGAATTACAACATTTCATCCAATTTATCAGAGGTAAGCCTAAACTAATAAAGTTTTTTAAATGGCTCATTGACTTTTATGCTCCATTATGAATTGGATTCATGAACCACTAATAGCTAGCCAATTGTCCTGGCTGATAAGACAGTTTTGTTTTAGAATCCATCATTTAAAATGGTGCCTACTTATGTAGATTGCATCTCTCCCTCACTCTCAAATCATATATATGTGTTGAAGCTTAGAAAAAGGAGAGGAGACAGAGGAGTTTAGTGCACAGCAAAATAAAGTAACTTACTGCTCCCAAATTCAAGCTAAATTTGGGCTGTCCTCTGATGTTATTGCGTGACTTTTGTCCCCAAAACCACCATCCAGGTACAGCCTCACTCCAATGCTTTGAAAAATGGCCGCTGAAGCAAGTTCAGGGACCAGTATTGGAGCCGAGCTTTACCCAGATGGCAGTTTTGGGGTCAAAAGCCATGCAATAATACCAGGGAGCAGCCCAAATTTGCTTGAATTCAAGAGCGTTAAGTCACTTTATTTTGCTGTGTGCTAAGCTCTAGAACCAGTGCATTGTCTGCTTTTTTATCTTTATTGTACAATGCTCATAAATGGGAGAGGGGATCAGTTACAGTTTGAATTTTACTCACTCTTACCTGAGCACAAGCCTTAATGAAGATTTAATGAACAAGTCTCAGTTGGACTTTCCTCTGACTAGACATGTTCAGAATTGAGCTGTCCCAACTAGATTATTCCAGATGGTAATGCCAGCTAGAGTAGACACTTGTATTCTATGTAATCTTGTGAGTGTAGTAGACCTGAGAAAGACCACTTGGGCAGGACTATGCATTTGACTTTCTTTTTCAAAAGTAATAGAAATTCTATTTCTAATGGCTGCTCGTTTGTTTCCAGAAATCCATCACAGAGGTTGCAGAGGCTTATGGATACAAAATGTACAGTAAGCTTCTAAAGGTAATTTACATTCTTTTTCAGCTGCAGTGCTTCTTTTTAAAAAGTTGGAATAAAATTTGAATCCCTTCACTCATATGGCCTTCAAAGCAGATAGCAGAGACTAGATCTTTGGAGGCATGCAATACATGACTAAGGCTGCAGCATTAAATATACTTAATATATTTCTGAGATAAGTCACATTGGATACCATGGATTCAGTGAAAATAGATAGGATTGTACAGCAGGTTTCTTACATTCTAAATACGATGTTCTTGTTTTTCCTCTTCTAGGCCAGTTGTGCATAACTGATGTATGATTGAGATAACATGTGAGAGTCATTATGGCATTTTGCTGCAATTTTATCTGCTCATTCACATTTGTTGTATGTCTCTGTACAGGAAACAGGACTCCTTAGTGTGGTGAACAACACCTTTCATCAGCCCTTCACCATGTTGTGGCCTACAGATACTGCATTTAATTCCCTTCCTACCAATATGCAAAAATGGCTGTATCATAAAGAACACCAGAGCAAGCTGGTTGCTTATCTTAAAGGACACATGATCAGGGATATGCAGGTAAACAGAGCCTTGGAAGGGGAGGATTTTTTCTGACTCTCTTAAAAAAAAATGCTATGGTCTACAGAATGAATGAATGAAACTACACGTGAAAGGGATCTGGGAGTCCAAGTAGACCACAAGTTGAACATGAGTGAACAGTGCGATGCGACAGCTAAAAAGGCCAATGCAATTTTAGGCTGCATCAATAAAAGTATAGTGTCTAGATCAAGAGAAGTAATAGTGCCACTGTATTCTGCTCTGGTCAGGCCCCACCTGGAATACTGAGTCCAGTTCTGGGCACCACAATTTAAAAAGGATGCTGAGAAACTGGAGCATGTCCAAAGGAGGGCGACTAAAATGGAGAAGGGTCTGGAAACCATGTCCTATGAGGAACGACTGAGGGAGCTGGGGATGTTCAGCCTGGAGAAGAGAAGGTTAAGAGGTGATATGATAGCCCTGTTTAAATATTTGAAAGGATGTCATATTGAGGAGTGAGCAAGCTTGTTTTCTGCTGCTCCAGAGAACAGGTCCCGGAACAATGGATGCAAGATACAGGAAAAGAGATTCCACCTCAACATTAGGAAGAACTTCCTGACAGTAAGGGCTGTTCGACAGTAGAACACACTCGCTCAGAGTGTAGTGGAGTCTCCTTCCTTGGAGGTCTTTAAACAGAGGCTGGATGGCCATCTGTCGGGAATGCTTTTATTTGGATTTCCTGCATGGCAGGGGGTTGGACTGGATGGCCCGTGCGGTATCTTCCAACTCTATGATTCTATGATTCTGTTTTATAGAGAATCTTGAAACAGGCATGTTTCTCCATCCTGTCCAACTTGTGACCAACAGTAAAATTCAGATAGAGTTAGCATAAACACTCCACTTAAGCATTCTTAGATATTGGAGACTCAGGATATTTCTATGGGAGAATGAGTAGGCTTTCTGTTAGTCTTTTTAAGCTATTTTTAATTGCAGGTAAAGATTATACACACTTCCTTTAAGGAGAAACATAGATATTTCGATGTCATTACATTACATTGCATGCTAGGCATCATACTTTCATTACATTACATTATATGGCAGGTAAGTTGTTACACCTTCATAGAGAATGAATCTTTATATTTTCTGCCTCTCCATAGCAGACATATCTATAGTTAACATATGGAAAAACATAAGTTTCACATCTGTGGCTGGACTCACAGGCTTCCAGGGAGTTAATTCTTGGGCAACCATTACATTCAAAATGGGAAGTATCTATTTAGCATAGCCTAGATGAGGGGTAGAGATTCTCTCTTACCATCATGGTCTATCTTTATCAGCATGATTTGGGCATATCAGATAGTAATAGTGTAGCTCAGAAGCTGCATGGCAACCTTATTTATGATGGAGACTGGTGCCCATGTTGCTTCTCTTCTATCTCTTCTCAGCCTGTTTATATCTTTCCTACCCTGTAAAATAAAAGAGGTTTACACGTCCCTGTGTATATAAACAATTAGGAGCTTATTGCTTGGCATTTTAAATCGGCTCCAGCCTCCCAGGTTGCGGGATGGTGGTGGGGATTATTGTACACTAAATCACTGAATCGCCAGCTGCCATCAGCCCGGGCCTAAGCCGTACTCCGCCAGAACTTTTTAGAAGTCAGAAAGCTTTCCGACTTCAAAAAAATGCAGATGGAGTGCGGCTTGGACCTGTCTGGGACCCAGGTTGATGGCAGCTGGCGATTTGACAGCAATTTAGTGTGCAATAATCCCCACCTCCATCCCACATCCCAGCTGCA
This sequence comes from Sceloporus undulatus, assembly GCF_019175285.1. NCBI lineage: Eukaryota > Metazoa > Chordata > Lepidosauria > Squamata > Phrynosomatidae > Sceloporus > Sceloporus undulatus. Next base: position 70,004,734 of record NC_056523.1, on the reverse strand, counting down.
TCCCAAGAGACAGGAGCTGATTTAAAACACCAAGCGATAAGCTCTTTAGTCTCCTCCTTAGAGATGATGTAACACATATGGTACACTTGGCTCTTGCCTGCTTTTCATCATATTACATCAGCCATTTAATTGCATCAGTGGCTACTTTTTAACATGGCACCCATCTTGTGTTCATTATAGGTCAATTCACTGCTCTCATACTAGTTTATTGTTGATAGTTAGGTTGGCTTCATGCCTGGAACTAGGCTCTTGGTGACATACACACATATTCCATAATACAAAGAGCTCTTGGCTTTGTATTTTATGCTTTATGAACATGCTGTTTACATATATGGGTGTTAAATTTTGCAAGCTATAAATCAGTGCACTGCCTGTATCAAACTAACAGAAGAGTTGCTTTGGATGGACATTATACCATTCACATTAACATTTATTCTATACCAGATCCCCAGCTGTATTTGATTTGTCCCTCATCTAAGCATATTGAAAATAATATCAAAGAAACGTCCACCAAATACCTTCCTTTTCTGATGACAAAAAGCACTGCAGGGTATTGCAAGGTATTAAAATGCCCCATGTTCACAGGAAAAAAAATTTGTGCAGAATGAAAGGTACAAGTGAAAGGGTGAGTTATCACACCTTCTCTCATGTGCATATATATATATATATATATATAGAGAGAGAGAGAGAGAGAGAGAGAGAGAAATTTTTAACCTACCTGAGTGCTGTTTTATTTTTGTGTGATGCTAGGCATTAGCTTCCAGGCTAACAGAATCGCCTCCTTTGAGGACTCTTCATGGCTCAACAATCTCATTTGGCTGCAGCAAAACAAATGCAGTAAGTAATCATTTCTTTGGGAGATGGGGGTGGGAAATACCTTCTTTAGTTAAAAAACTGGGTATACTGTATATACTCAACTATAAGTTGACCTCATGTATAAATCGAGGGCAGATTTTGAGGCCAAAATTATGGGTTTTTATGTGATCCATGAATAAATTGAGGGTAAAATTTAGGAGTATGTAACAAAGGATGGAAAGGATGAAGCAAAGGGAAATGATGCCAGAGGACTTACAAAAAGTATGGCAGGCATAACTGTTCATGCTCACTCTAAAATTTGGATGGTTGAGGAGGAAATTATGGTAAATTGTGGCTGTACAATGTGTGGCGAAGGCGACCAGGCAGAAATGGGTCAAAGAAAACATACACCCATTATAAAGAGGATAAAAAGGGAAAGCAAAGAAAATGGTGACAATGTTAACAGTGATTATACCTTTAACTTTAATGTGATAACTTTGCCTGGTTTTAACTCAGAAAAGCTGACAAACATACACAAATGTCTACAGGTCAGTAGTAGTGCCAGGGAGGAGAAAGTAGAGGGGGCCAGTGTTTCTTTTAAGTTTTCCCATTATGGACTAACTCTCACCTTTTGCACTCTACTCAGAGCAGGGGATGGTTCCTTTTTTTTTAAAAGAGTTAAAATACAGTACTTATAGTGACCTGTGGATAAATCAACCAAGGTTTTTGGGATCAATTTTTTGACTGAAATTGTAGACTTATATTTGAGTATATACAGCATATAAAATGGAATAAATGCACAATTATCATATTTGTGCATTTATTTCGTTTTATATACTGTATATACTCAAATATAAGTCTACAGTTTTAGTGGGTGGACTTTGAGAGGCCACCATCCTTCTGCCAGCTCACCTTCCCTGCATTCAAATAAAATATATTGCTCCCCCGGGGGATTTGAGCAATCTTGCAATGTTCCCCCACTCCACCCCCAGCTGTTTACAGTTCAGGAAAGACCTTTTTGTCAATGGAAACTGACTGGAAGATTAATTCCTAGGTCACGTACTGTTGTGAATAAGGCTTCTCCTGGCTTTAAGATGGCTGGCGGCATATGGCAAAATTACTCCTAGGGGAGGTAGGGAAGTGTTGGGTGATTTTTTAAAAAAGCTGTGGGGACCAAGGGGATACTAAAACAGTTTTTTTTATCATGTGTGGCCTGTGGTCTGCACTTCGCCCACCTCTATCTGTATAGTATCAGTTTGTGTTGATGAGGCCTCTGAAACATATTGGCTGAACTGATGCCAAAGGCCAGGAAGGGAAAGTTTGTCCTAAATAATGCATGATAAAGGCACAGAAAGGTATTAAAGGAGGAACTGGACATGGGAGGCTGTGCAATATTGAAAGAACGTAATGAACAAACTAGAGCAGAGGACAGTGGGTTGGGGAGCTATTGGGCATAAGGGTTGATAGATCAGAAATCTAAACCTTGAAGGAAGTCATATTAAAAAAGGAAGACACTTGCTTTCTGCTGCTCCAGAGACTAGGACATGGAGCAAGGGATTCAAGCTACAGGAAGAGATCTTCCTCCTAATCATTAGGAAGAACTTCCTGACAGTAAGAGCTGTTGGAAATTGGAATATGCTCCCTCAGAGTGTGGTGGGGTCTCCTTCTTTGGAAGTTTTTGAACAGAGGCTGGATGGTCATCTGGTGGGAGTGCTTTGTGTGTTCCTGCATGGCAGAAGATTGGACTGGATGGGCTTGTGGTCTCTTCCAACTGTGAATCTATGATTCTGTATGAATCCTCATTCATATTTAGAACAGAACCTTTTGGAAGAGAATTTTGGTGGTTGCTTAATTTTTTTATTTTTTTTAACTGACAATCTTTAAGGATGTGGAAAGTTTGTATCTCTTTGGCACCAAATTAAGACATTTCTCTACTCCTAGGCTTGATGAGACATGATTGGCTGGTATGTCAACATTATCTTTAGAATACTTTGAGGGGGGGGTCAGGAGGTATTGCTTTATGTTGTATAATGTTTTTGTTTAATTCTTGCATGTTTTATTTACTTAGAGCCCCTGAAATAGGTCATTCAAGAAATAAAAGCAGTAATAGTGGTAGTAATGGTCCGGCAAGTGCAAAAGGTCAATAAGGATCAAGAACAACTGGCTGGCAAAGCTGAATGTTTGATTTAAACAAACCTAAACAGGTGTTTGTCTTCTGGCATCTCTTGCAGGGAGACATTCTAGTGGACAATGGCAATGCAAGAATTGTACAGAGGTATATGCAGTTTAATGTCGGCATTGCTTATGGTGTTGATAAGCTACTGGAACCTCCTGACTTGGGATCCCGTTGTGATGAATTTCATACTGTTGAAATTTTAGTGAGTATTTGGGTTTTTTAAAATACACACATATTGATTTCCGTAGCTCTCCATTGTTGATTGATCATTCTCATTCAATGAATCTTTAAAAAATAATTAAAATTTAATTTGTTTAACTTTAAGTGGTAGAGAAATTTTCTGTACAGAATGAAATTAATGAAGTACAAAATAACTCAAGGAGCTCTCTTTAGAGCTCTTATAATGTGCTAGTTCGGTGGTTCTCAAATGGTGAAACAAGACCTCCGGTGGGGCATGAGAGGCACAAAACTTGGAGACCCCAATCCCTCTCGCTCCTCCTTTTCTTCTCAAACTTTTTCTGTCCTTGGGGGGGGGGGAGGCAAGAAGGGCCCTTGGAGCAGCTGCCTCTGACTGAAGGAGGAGGAGGAGAGTGTGGAAACTCTATGGATCACGGCCTCAGCCAATGCCCATCCCAAAAGGCTGTTTCTTATTCCCCCACCCATCCTTTCACTGCCCTGGTTCCCAAGACAAGACACTTCTGTAGCCTGAACAAGTGCACCCACTCAATTCAGTCTGCCCTACATGCACGGTGGCCAAAGGAGAGCCAGAGTCTGCAATGACCCTTGGTGGTGGCAAAGGCCAGTGGTGCCTCTTGCTTGTGGCTGCCATCATCACCTGTCTCTGGCTGGGCTTGGGGGCAGAAGTGAAGAGGCCTCAGTGCTCTGCTCTTGAATGAATGGTATGTCAAAGTGGCTGGCTGAGGAGGAGAGGGTCAAGCACACATCTTCCTGTGGATCACTGGAACAGAACTTGTTCACCGCTTCTCTATGCTGCCACGTCCACCCTCTTGGCCAGTCAGCTGAGGACTCCCACTCTCAGGCAGAGGGACATGACAAGCTGTGTGTCTGGTCCAGTTAGGCAGGTGGGCAGGGTAGGGGCTGGTCAGGGCTCAAGGAGAGGAGAAATAAATAAAGAGGCCTTTGGGTGTCCCTTTGGGGGTAGTGAAAGATGTGGAGGGCCAGCAGAACCAGCTTCCAACAGGCCCTGTTTCTCTGCTTCCCCAGGAAATCTTTCATGTACACTTGCTCTCTTTCACACTCAGTCACACTGTTTCTCTCACTCTTTTTCCTTCACACACTCAGTCCTGCAGGTGTTCATTCACACTAATTCTCTGACCTGCTGACCCATTTGTCTGAGAGGCATCTCTTTCACTCTCAAAAGGTGCTACACAAGGTTCATTTATCTTTTTGTTGGTAACACACACAAGTCTCACTGCATGTGTTTTCTTTCTTGCCCTCACAGCTTCTTAGCAAGTTAATTCTTACACACACACACACTCAGATGATGGTCTCTCTCCCTCTCTCACAGACTCTGATTCACACTCATTCTCAAACGCTTTCACATGCAAATTCTTTCTCACACATTGTGACAGTCTTTCTTACAGTCACACATACATTAATTCTCTCACACACTCTCAGTACCTCTCTCGGTGTGCAAGTGACTTTCACTCACTAATTCTCTCTCATACATACTCTTTTTCTGATGTTTCTGACATTCATTCACACATAATTTCACACACAAATTCTGTCTCACTTGCATATGCACTAGAGGGTGAATGTTTTTGTGTGACTGTGTATGTGAGAGGGTAAATGAGTATGTGCTTGAAAGAAAGAATGAAGGGGCATGACTGAGTGTACATATCTGTGAGCATTGGCTTGTTTGAGTGTGGTTGTGTGAGAGATAGAATGTGCAACATTTACATGTATTAAGAATTAAATTTATTGAAATAAAACTGTTCTAATTTGAACAATGTTATTTCCTTATAAAATGTATATGCATGAATGTGCGAACAAAAATATACAAACAAACAAAAAGAATATATTTATCCATATGCTATGTCGAGCAGGGGTTATGTGCAATGTCTACATGTAGATGTAAAGAGGTTCACAAGGGTAAAAAGTTTGAGAACCACTGTGCTAACTAATACTAAAAACTTAAGGGTTTGAGCCATCACTGGATGGAATATACTACAGAAAAGATCTATAGATCAGCATAGAGTTGTCGCTCCCCTCACTATGCAGAGAGCAAATGAAAATATTCAAGTCCTGAGGATGGAATTGTACAGCAGAAAACAAAGATCAGAGCTTGAAAAAGTTTTATCTCCCACTTGGCAGATAAAACGGATTATATTGGCGTGATTCTGATTCGGATTATGTTCTGGGAATAATTCAATTTTTTTCCATCATTTCCATTATGAAAAGGGGCAAATTACCTCGATTCATTTAGACCCTGTTTTCGTTCCCATTTATTTTAAATTGCTTTATTTTAAAGCGGTTTAATTTGCTCCCCGTTCCCATGTCATCCAAGACTCTTCCGTTGTGTCTCCCCATCCGAGGCTCTTCTGTGTCTCCCCATATTAACTGCCATAACTCAGTGCTAGGGAATCTTGGGAATGGTAGTTTATTATGGCACCAGCACTCTCTGGCAGAGGAGGATAAATGTCTCACAACACAACAGTTCCCATAATTCCTTAGTACTGAGCCAGGGCAGGTTAAGGGGTCTCAAACTGTATTATTTCTACAGTGGGTTTTTAACTACAGATGTTAAAAAAGTTGTTACTTTATAATTTACTTTAGAAATATATAACACACACACACACGCACACACACAAATATAAAACCTACTGTTTCAGTAGAGAGAGACTCTGCATCCAAAGCCCCCCTATATATACACACATACATTTACACACACAAATATAAAACCTACTGTTTCAGTGGAGAGAGACTCTGCATCCAAAGCCCAGGGTTGGAAAATAGATAGATAGATGATAGAGAGAGAGAGAGAGAGAGATACACACACATACACACATATGACTGGCTATGACTGGAGATCAGGGTTCAATTCCTAGCTCATCCATGGAAACCCAGTGGGTGACCTTGGGCAAATCACTCCCTCTCAAACTGAGGAGAAAGCCATGGCAAACCTCCTCTGAACACATTTTGCCAAGAATACCTCATGATAGGTTTGCCTTAAGGTCACCATAAGCTGAAAACATCTAGAAGGGGACATTTGCAGCTGGAAATTAAACCCTGGGTATTGAACCTTTTGGGCCCCAAAACATGGTACCAAATACCATCTGATCTTGGGAGCTAGGCAGGGTCAGTACTTAGATGGAAAACCACCAACAAATGCCAGGTGCTGTAAGCTATGTTTCAGAGGAAGGAGCTGGCGAAACCACTTCTGGATGCTCCTTGCCTAAGAAAACCCTATGAAATTCAGGGGGTCACCATAAGTCGATGGGTGACTTGAAGGCACATTCGCACACATTGAACCCTTTGCTTGCAGTTGTCCCCTGTAAATGTTCCTGTGTGGGCCATTTTTAGCTTGCCTCCTGTATGCACTCAGCTGGGCTCTAAGGCTGCCTGCGGGAAGATGGGAGAATGGGAAATGGCTAGGTGTGTGAAGGATTAAATTCTCCCTCCTTTGACCCTCTAATTTCCCCCTACAAATGTCGTCCTACACCAGGGATGAAGAAGATCCTCCAAAAGGCAATTCTAGCCACCTCTCACCATTAGCTAGGCTTGTGGGGAATGACAGGAGCTACAGTTTTACAACATTTGGAGAGGCACATGTTTTCCATTCCTGCCCTACAAACTTGTTACCTCATCAGGTGAGGGATTTGGAAATAAACATTTGCTGAGGCAACAGTTTAATCTGCACTATAGAATTAATGTGGTTTGACACTGCTTTAACTGCCATGGCTCAATGCTATGGAACTCTGGGATTTGTAGTTTTGTGAGATATGTAGCTTTCTCAGTCAGAGAAGTCCGGTGCAACAAAAAGCTATATTCAGTATTCCATAAGATGGAGTCATGCAAGTTAATAGCAGTGTGAAACTGCATTATTTCTGTAGTGCAGATTAGACCATGGCGTGGTTAAACTTTTTCTCAAAGACATCTTTTTGTGCAATATTGGAAAGAGCTATGATGACTAAACAGAGCTACAATCTTTACAGGTAATGCAAGTTCTATTTAGTGGCGTTAAAACTGTAATTCTTAGTTATACTGTGTCTCTGCTCTTTCTCCTTCTATTCCCAGAATGCTTTGTGTGGAGCCTGTGGCTTTGAGCATCCTTGTCCTCCTGGATCAGTTGAGGCGGTAAGCTTCACATGAAGGCTCTGTTATTTTTTAAAAATAAATAATTTATTAATCAGTGTAGATATCTAGTGGGGCTAACAAGAGGAAAATACTAATTTCTTTAGAGGATTTTTCCTGAGCTGTATCATAGTAAATAAATGTGAGATGTTAATGTGCATTTTTTACCACTTTTGAAAGTATATGGGTGTACATATGTAACCATCCCACATATCCACTATTGTGGAGCATTGGTGGGACAAAAATCACACCATGAGGAGGATGCCTTTAAAACTAGGAGAAAGTAACCATAGATATCAGACAGACCAAAGTTGAGGGAAAGGGCTGTTACAAAACAGAGATTAATGAATGTGCCAAGTTGACACTAACAGAGCATAACCTCTATCAGCAGAATATCTAATTATCTTTCTCATGCCTTTGAGGACATGATTAGTTCTATAGAATTAGGAGAGGGAAAGATGGAAATGCGGGAATTATGTATGCCCAATAAGGAGATACAGGAGGGTTCAAGGTAACTAGCAAAATACGTGTACAACCTAGGATTTACATATGTGATGGATAACAGATTCAGTAATGGATTCAGTGGCTCTACTATAGCTGGGACTGTACTCTGGAACTTTAATGGGAATAATGCAACTGAGTGAATGGAATCAGAAATATAAATGACAGATAGGAAAGACCATTGCTTTCCCTCTTGCAAATCACTCCTTGCTCATGTTACTTACAGGTTCCAAAGGAGAAGTCAAAAATAGCCTTGGTTTTTATTTTTGTTTTCCTTGTAGGGAGAAAGCCAGAGTTGTTTGTATTTTGGAGATCCAGTGTTTAGCAGTCCACGGTATAATCATTTTGAAAGCAGCTATTTCCCAATACCATCTTCGCAAAGGCGGCTTGCATCTGGTGGATTTCAGAGGTACAGATGGAAGCCTCTGAAAAGGTCTTTGATAAAGGGATGCAAGAGAACATGCTTTGCCACCAAGTGGGTTCCCCAGTGCTGTGCAAACCACTATGGAAGAAATTGCCATGGTAAAGGATCATTTTCATATCTTTACACAGAAATTAACTTCACCTAGGTTTTGCTTCTTCTTGACTTCACTGTGGTGATTATGAAAGTTATAGCCAATAAGAATAGCATATTAATAGACTAGTGGTCCTCAAACGGTGGGGTGGGACCCCAGGGGAAGCATGAGAGTTGTTCAAGGGAAGACCCTGATCCCTCTTCCTCTTCCCAAACATTGTAATGTGCAAAATTTACACATTTGTTGAGTTACATACTGAATTTACGTAAATAAAACTATTCTAATTTGAACAATGTTATTTCCTTATAAAATGTTAAAATATGAATATACATGAGTGTGCAAATAAAAATACACACACTAACAAATTATTTTATATATATATGCCTTCTAATATATTTATGCATCTTGAATAGTCTTTCTTCTTTTTTTTCAAGTTATAGTTATTCTCTTGCATTAGTGAAGTTGTCATTCCCCTTAGCCATGGTGATGCCATGCTCAGGAAGTCAACCAACAATTTCTGGTAGATTTCCCCAATTGCCATCTGGACAACCACACATGAATGTTGGATTGCTTTGAATCAGTTAAATAAACAACTAGATTTATGTGCAAGCCAGACAAACACCTAGAGGACAGAGTTTGGGGGATTTTGTGCTGCATGATCTGCAGGACATATATACTCAGATGTAAACCTCAGTTCCATGGAACTTACTCCCTATTTACCTTTGAAGCCCAGTTCTCCACTCCTGCCCTACTGTGCATGCTTCCAGTTAGACTCCAGTTAGAGCTTCAGATGGGACAGCTCAAATTAAGCCCATCTCACCCATCCTTTACTTTATGAAACATTTCTCGAAGGCGACAATCAGAAAGTTACAACAAGGACTTGTTGAAAAGCCACCTTCTGTCCAGGTTTTGGAGAAAAGGTGAGATATAAATAAAGATGATGATAATAATAATAGTAATAATAGTAATAATAATAATAATAATAATAATAATAATAATAATAATAGAGATCTTTCCATTGTTTGAAGCAGATACCATGAGTAGGAATGTCAGGTCTTCCTAGGTTCACTTTATAACCATTTGATACATATTCCCATTTGGAGTAATACTAGGTGATGCATTTTCTGGCAAATGATAGGACTAAATAATGAAAATTTTAAAAAAAAATCTTAGTGACCGAAATAATTCTTAATCAATGTGATTTTGAAGGCTTTCATGGCTGGCATATAGTTTTTTGTGGGATTTTTGGGCTAGAGAGTGGGGTATACTGTTGGTTGAGAGGAAGCGATTTACATGTTAATCTGTGCATTGTTCTGTTGTTGGATGGCAAGGCCTCAGGGTGTCAAATTAATGATCCATTGTCTGCTGGGAAACCCCCTTCACTCTGGATGGTTTTCATTTGCAGTAGCAGAACTTGTTATAAACCATCCTGAGCATAAAATGCTGTTTGAAAACACTGAAATTCTGGACCATGCCAACAACTATCAGGTCAGAAGGCACGGGGAAGCCATTGAAATCAATAAACACCTGGACAACTTCAACAGGAAGGAAGAAGCCTTCAAAGTAAACAAAGTTTGGCTACCAGTCCTGAAAAACACCAAAATCAAGAACCAAGCCCATGCAAATGACAATCACCCAAGGTGAGGGGGGATTCCCAGCCAACAATGAGTCATTAATTTAATAGACACTCTGAGGCCTTGCCATTCTACAACAGAACAATACACAGATTATCATGTAAATCACTTCCTCCCAACCTAGTATCACTCCAAATGGGAATATGTATCAAATGGTTATAAAGTGAACCTAGGAAGACCTGACATTCCTACTCATGGTATCTGCTTCAAACAATGGAAAGATCTCAATTATTATTATTATTGGTCCCTTTGTATACGTGGGGGATCTGTTCTGGAAACCCCACCCTCACTCCCCGTGTATGGGAAAAATATGGGACCTGGAGTCCCATTGTTTGCTGTGGCCATGTGCTCCTGCACACAGTGTTGTGCGCATTCCATTGGCACATGTGCCATTTTAATGCCCAAGGCTTGCCATCCATGTGAGCTTGAGTCCGCAGATGGCAAGCCCACAGATGGGGTGGGTGCACTGTATATACCCCACTCTCTTCCATGCCAACATTCTCAGAAGATGCCAGCCACAAGTGCTGGCAAAACATCAGGAATAAACTCTTCTAGAACATGGCCTCATAGTTTAAAAAACCCACAAAAATTTATTCTTAATCACTTTAGAACGATTCATGGTCACATGAGCCCTGCATGTTGCAAGGTTACTGTCTACATACAGGCATGGAAAAGGAAGTAAACTGGAAGAAGGTCTGCTTCAACTCACAACCCTACAGTTCTACTATGACTGTAAAACCAATAAGAAGATGCAACTAATTAATGAATTAGGCTTAGTTCTTCACTTTGTGACAACAAATCTTCTATTAAAAATAGTAGTATGTGGGGCTCCTTAGGAATGCATTTGCTTAGCTCACTTTCTATGGTTCTGCCTTTTCAGTGTGTCCTGGAGGGCTTGAGGCTCCGTGCAGTAATCGTGGTACATGTGACGACGGGCAGGGAGGCTCTGGGCACTGCAAGTGCAGTGCAGCTTTCATTGGGACATCTTGTGAGCACTGCACCCCTGGCCGCTATGGGCCAGAGTGCAAAGGTAACACAGTATTGTCAGTAAGCTAAGAAACCCATACCTTGGATCTACCAGATACAGTTTGACCACAACCAGTTCCAAGTTAATTGACTTGCCATGAGGGGAGGCATCTGTATGAAGTATCTGTCATACTCATGTGTCATATATAGTACTTTTGTCTTGCTTCAAATGTATTTGTGGCTTTTTAAAAAATCGACATGCAACTCTCTTGGCTATTGTATTTGGAGACTGTCCTGGTGGTTTTCTCTTTCTCCCCTAAACATATATTTAAAATCTACTCTCTAGATTCAATATCTATATTTAATTGGGGGAAAAAAGATAATTTATTTCATTAAGCAGTCTTACAATACCATTAATATCTACATTAATTGAGTAATTTGTGCACTGAAATTTTTAAAACAGATATAAAAAGTGACTGACATTAAACCTTAGTCTACATGCATCTTGCCTATCAACCTGTGTGGGAATTATGATTTACAGTTGTCAGCATCCTCTTCGATAAGCCAAGATGATTCTGGTTACTTTCTTTCTTTTACAGAGTGCCATTGTACAGAGAATGGGATATGTAACGAAGGGCTTCATGGAGATGGCTTCTGCTTCTGCACTGCAGGATGGACAGGAGAACGCTGTGAAACAGAATTAGGTAAAGACCCCATGTTTTTTAATCATACCAAGTAACATGTTTTACAAGGTACTGATTGTTTTCCTAATTTTTGTAATCTTCTCATCCCACTGTTACCTCCATTCTAAGGTTTTGCAAGTAGCATTTCAGAAACGTATAAAATGTTTTTTAAATAATGCAGGGACAAAAAATGTGCACACCATAATCAACTATGTCTCTCATACATTCCCCTACATCTCATACATTCATCTTTTCAAAATGGTTTACTTTTAGGATCTTATGCACTAAGATCTTAATAATTTGAAAGTTTATTTGGGCTGCCAAATAGAGAGCCCTCTTCTCCCCACCTGCTACATATGTAGGCAAATATAGGGAATAGGAAGCCTTCCAAATTCCCATCTAGCCTTTTTCTCACTTAGTCAAGGACACGAACCCCTCTGACATCAAACTGGTAAAGTTCTTTTTACAAAGTTAAAAAAATAAACAACGAGATTCCCAAATAATTATATCAGTTCAGGAATGTGATACTTGAGTGACAACAGAGTGGAAGGCTAATACTAGTATGTCTTGAAATAAACAAATCTGAAGGTTTGGCATATGGGAAATGTCTCCAAGTAACCCCTTTCATCCCTTTGTTTCCTCGACTAACATCTCTGGTACTATTTTACAGGAATTCTGTTGTTCTTTTTCTTTTTTTTAGGTATTTAGCATATTTAAGATAAATTTAAGGTTTAGTCCAGAGGGATAGGTTACTTGCCCCAAGTGAGAAACCGAATCTCAGTTTCCAGTACCCAAAACCAACCTACTGGCCACTGTACCTCACTAACCCAGTTGTGGTACAAGCTCTGATGTATAAAAATTAACAAGAGATTATTGAAGGTAGCGGTGGGGTGGAAGCAGCTAACAGTACACATTGATGGCTTGCTTTGTGAAATAAAATGTTTTTTCTCCGTTGAAATTAGCATAGGATATTGCCCCCAAAAGTATAAACTGTACTTTGTTATTCAGGCTAGAGGGAAGGTGATAACAAATCTCCTCTGAGCAAATCTTGCCAAGACAATGCCATGATAGGTTCACCTTAGGGTCACCATATGTCAGAACCAACTTGAAGGCATACAACAACAATAGCAGCAACAACTATGATCGTGTTTCCTATAGGTAACTAAAACCTTTAGTCCCCATGAGAAATTTTCACCAATAGGATCATTTTCCAAAAATGGCCCCAGGGCCATTTTCTGTTATTGGGTCTTTCCCCATCATAGGCCCCTGATGTACAGGCATTAGATTCCATCTGATGTTGGAATCTAAGCAGAATCAGCTCTGACTAATACTTGGATAGAATCATAGAATCATAGGCCTGTTACAGACTGCCAAAATAAAGCTGCTTCGGGTCTCTTTGGAGGCATGCTGTTTAAATGATGTATGCATCCTAAGAATCCGGAAGCTGCACCAAAGCTGCACTCCGGTGCTTAGGAATGGAGTGTGGCTTTGGCGCAACCTCTGGACTCTTAGGACCCATGCATCATTTAAATAGCATACCTCCAAAGAGACCTGAAGCAGCTTTATTTTGGTAGTCTGTAACAGGCCATTGAGTTGGAAGACACCACAAGGGCCATCCAGACCAACCCCCTGCCAATCATAGCATACCCGACAGATGGCCATCCAGCCTCTGCTTAAAGACCTCCAAGGAAGGAGACTCCACCACTCTCCGATGGAGTGTGTTCCACTGTCGAACAGCCCTTACTGTCAGGAAGTTCCTCCTAATGTTGAGGTGGAATCTCTTTTCCTGCAGCTTGCATCCATTGTTCCTGGTCCTGTTCACTGGAACAGTAGAAAACAAGCTTGTTCCCTCCTCAATATGACATCCCTTCAAATATTTAAACAGGGCTATCATATCACTTCTTAACCTTCTCCTCTTCAGGCTAAATATCCCCAGGTCCCTAAGTCGTTCCTTATAGGGCATGGTTTCCAGGGATGGAAGACTGAAAATGAATACTGGGTGCTGTAGGCTATATTTCAGAAGAAGGTACTGGCCAAACCAATCTCTCAGGATTACTTGCTTAAGAAAACCTAGGAAATTAATGGGGTTGCCATAAATGACAGGTGTTTTAAAGGCACATACAGATACTGTACATGTATTTGTCTGACTATGGAAATGAGTTGCCTGATTTCTCTGAGTTCTTTCATGTCTAGCTGAGGTGCCTACATGTTCTCCATCCTGTCATCCTAATGCTGTCTGCCGAGCTAATAATATCTGTGAGTGCAAACTGTACTACGAGGGAGATGGAATGACGTGTACAGGTATGACTGGAATAACAGGTGATGAACCCAACATATAAAGCTATGCTTAATCATTAGGAGTTTTATATAATGACAGCAAGAATCAAGAAGAAAATGAGATAAGTAACATATAAAGGACATTTGATATGGTAAATACAAGGGAAAAGAAGAAGAGAAGGATGAAGAAAGAAAATTTAGTATTTATTATTATTTTGCATTAGTACAATACGTGAGATAAGAATGTGTGATTGTGGAAACAATTAATAAAGAAATATTAAAAAGAATAATTAGGAGTTTTACCATGTTGAATAGATTCAAAAGGCAATTATTAATTATAATATCACTAAAAACAAGACAAGGACTAGTGTCGTCTGGCTTCTTACTTACCATATTATTTAGTTTCATTGCCTGCACATGACTACTCTGTTGTAAGCATGTGCATTTGGTGGGGCGGGGGGGGGGGGGGGGGGGATTACACTGTTGTTCTTCAGTGCGCTGATGCTGGAGGTGCTGGTGTTTTTTTTATCCCTACTTTGTTTCAAAGATTGTTTTGGTTTTTGGGGGGGGGGGGGGGTTAGCTAAGGATTACTACCACACAATTATTAGAATCCTTTCAAATTTTCCTATGGAGAAGAAAATGTGAAATTTAAACCAGGTTGTTATGAGATCTGTGGTTTTACAAACTCATTCTTTGATGGAGCACTTCAGTGAGACAAATTATCACTCCAGATTAACAGAAGCAGAACTGCTATGGAGAATGGTTTCTGAAACAGACACTCTAGTCTAAATCTAGTCTAGTCTACTCTAAAATTTCCAAACCTCTCCTTAGTAATTGCCACCATGAACAGTTTACTGACAGTGATCACTGATTTCTGACCAGTTTCAGAAGACTTTACCGCACACAGATATTAAATTGTGAGAACACTGGAAAGGAAGCGGCTTTGGCGTTGCTCATTGCACGACAATGCCTCCAACCCATATCTGCTCTGCCCCCGTGAATGATCAGGTAATCATGCAAATCCTCAGGTGCAAAGTGTCGCTCCAGAGCAGTTGTGGGATTGCCAGTCATGTGACATCACAGTGTCCTCTCCTCCCCGTGTCCCCTATCCCCCTCGATTTCTGAAGCACCCTGGTTACCATTTTCTTCCTATCTATTTTCTTTGTTTTAAAAAAATCACTGAGACAGCGGAGCTCCAAAATCATAAAGGAAAAAGGAGGAAATAAAAACAAAGCAAAACAAAAGCAAGTCCCTAAAGGCATGTTGGATAGAGAAAGGCAGGGAGATGAAGTTGAGAAAGCATTCAGGAAGAGAGCACAATAGGGGCAGTTGCCCCAGTTGTGTTATTGATTGGAGTGCCATGATGGATGGCTGCAAAGTGATATGTTGCCCCAATTCCTCAAGCAACAGGTGCCAAGTCAAAAGGTGACACTTTACTGAAATGCCTTTTCTGCTCTAGTGATCGACCAGTGTGGGAAGGACAAGGGTGGCTGCAGTGACTATGCCAATTGCACCCAGATTGGAACTAGTGTTTCCTGCAGCTGCTTCTCAGACTATGAGGGTGATGGCTATGTCTGCAGCCCTATTGACAGATGTGCAGATGGAAATAATGGAGACTGCAGTGAGCATGCCACATGTATCAGCACTGGCCCCGTAAGTATGCTTTTGCCTTTGGGAAGATCCCTGATGCACTGGGGTCATCATGGGTGAAAACCATGTTGGAATCGAAACTGGATGATGACTAGAGGAATGCTGGGGTACCTCAAGTAACTCCTGTCTAATTCCTGTGGATTCATGGTGTGCCCTCATTAAGACGGCCTTTCTTGGGATGAGATGGTGGAGAGATGATGCAGTAAAATGATTTCCTCTTAACTGTTACATGCAAATCCTTGACATGCACTCCACATAACCTACAGTATAACAGTATTTGGGACAACCTTTTGCAGCACCAAAATAGTCTGTAGCTGCATGTAACTGCATTTTTCTAAACCCACTATTTAGTATGACATCTCACATTCTGTGTTTTGCCAAAACTAGCAGTTTCTCTCCTTCAAAGCTTTAAGTAAAAGGAAGTGCAGCAAACAGTGGTGAAAGAGAGCCTTCATTGGCCCATCACAATCCTCCCTTGTGCTGCATGTAGGCTCCCCTCAACATCTCTTTCAGCAAGGGAAAGGAAGGATAGAATACTTGGATCATTTCAGACTCTTTAATAGTTTAATTTTGGAGAGAGCAAGGAAGCTATCCCTGGTCTATAAGGCCTGGTACATATGGGCAGAAAGTGCCATCCTCAGGCCAAAATTAGGGTTTTAGCAACTGCACACTTCCAAACCCTAATATGGAACGGCAGCGCCATCTTGGCGATCTTCAGTCCACACAGTGACCACCATGATGACACAAGCACCACGTAGTGTCCAGACATCACAGGCAGGCACCCTTTTGGCGCCACAAAAAAGCCACTCTAGGCAGCTTCTTTTTGGTAGTGCATTGGTGCTGCAGTGTGTGGCTGCTGCAGCACCAGCTTAGGGCAAAGATGGGCAGTGCAGAGCTGCCCATCTGTCGAGCCCCTAACTTTCTGAAAAAGACTGCAAAGAGGCCATGAGCCCATGGAAATATGTATTCAATATAACACACATACATTTTGTATCTTTGTATCCTCATATATTTGAGAATATGGTTGTATTTAATCCTCTGATAGGATTAAGAACTCTGTCTCCAGCCATGTTAAGCAAGGGTAATAACTATATGGCCCTCCAGATGTTGCCTGAATGCTTCCATTAGCAATCCTGGCCAGTATAGCCAGTGTTGAGGAATGCTGGGAATTGCTGTCCAAAAGCATCTGGTGGTCCACATCATTCCAATCCCTGATGTAAAAGGACTCAAGAGACTGGGATGCTTTGTGATGTGCTTTTTGTGCTTGATGTTAAATCCTTTTTGAAAGGTGGTGTTTGACTTCTGCATGCTTTTGTTGAAAGCTTATGCCCCTTTCACTCTTTGGCATGATGCATGTGTTCTTTGGCCTTGCAGAATTCCCGACGGTGTGAGTGCAAGCCAGGTTATGTTGGCAACGGAATCCAGTGCTTAGAGGAAGCCATCCCTCCCATAGATCGTTGCTTGGAAGAGAACGGGCAGTGTCACTCTGAAGCTGTTTGTACTGACCTGCATTTCCATGGTATAAGCAGTGTCTCCTGTCATGTAACTTTTCATGCTTCCATAAGACAGTTCTTCTTTCAGGGCTGGCCCTATCATTAGGGGAAATGAGGGAGCCACCTCAAATAACAGAAAACAATTTATTTTGTCTGGCCTAGGGTACAGTACAGGTGAATTTGAGAAGGGAGATGCCAATTTTCAAGAAGAAAATGGTTTTAGGGTACCTTGCCTTGTCTTATACCACACTTTAGCCTACAGTATGAGTGGAGAGGATGACTTACTATTTGATAGGGTTTCTCTGGCTGGCATGAGGATTCACAGAGACTAGTTCGTTCTAAGGGGGTATGCTCACACAGTATTGGGAAGAGGTCTGGAAACCAAGCCCAGTGACCAACAATTTTACAAGGCTGGGTATGTTTAGCTTAGAGAAGACTGAGAGGTGACATGATAGTCATCTTTAAATATCTGAATAGATATCATGTAAAGGATGGAGTGATCTTGTTTTCTGCTGCTCCAGAAACTAGAATACAAACCAATAGATTCAAATTACAAGAAAAGAGATTGCACTTTCTTTATTGTAAGAGCTGTTCAGCAGTGGAATAGATTGCCTTAGAGGGTGGTTGTATACTCTCTTTCTCTGAAAGTCTTTAAACAGGAATCCTTTAGTTGTGTATTCCTACATGGCAAGAGATTGAATGAGATGGACCTTGGGGCCCCTTCTAATTGTATGATTCTCTTATTCTATAAATAGTGTTACAGACTGGTGATTGTGGGCAGGTGCCAGTCTACCCTACCTGGTAATTAAAGCTCGGGTTGAAGTGCTCTTTCATTCCCATGTGAAGCAGACTGGCACCTGCTCATAATCAACATTTTTTAAGCCAATGTTCAATGCTGTGTGGGCACATTGTCCCTACTCCTTACCTACTCCTTTGGCTTCCTTTTGTTTTGTCACTCCTGAGTCTGTCACAATACATTACATTTTAGAGGGTTTTTATTAAAAAAAATAAAGGCCCTGCAGTCAGAATAAATACTGCAATTCAGTTAAACATTTGTAGATGTGTCCCAGTGTGCATAAAGTATTTGGGACTGACAGAAGAAATTTACAGATGGTTGAGGGTGGGAGGTGTTAGCTCAAAGGTCCAAATAACTTTCCTGCATTGATGAAGCCATACTTATTTGTGTTGTATGAGTCAAACTGTGTGTCTCTCTCCCCCAGATTCAATCTGCACCTGCAAATGAAATAATGACTAGAATGACCCAATATTGTTTCTCACTCTCTAGACAAAACCGTTGGTGTCTTCCATCTGCAGTCTCCAAAAGGAAAATACAGCTTCACATATCAAGAGGCTGAAGCCGGCTGTACAGCTGAGGAAGCTACAGTGGCCACTCTTCAGCAGCTGTCAGCTGCACAGCAGGTAACAAGGCAACCAGGCTCTTGCTCAGTGGCTTTTGGGTTCCTTTCACAGCTTTAAAAATTACCTTCCAGAAAGCCCTGGGCAGTGGCTGTGCTGGCTGTGGAGTTTTGAGACCTGTAACAGGGGAAAAAAAGTAGCTTTTCCAAGCTCTGCTTCATTTTGCCTTGGCTTGAGTTTCATTTGCCTTGACTTGAGGAATTTGACTCTTCTTCCCTCAAAACTTTTCTCTGTTTTAGCTTTTTGCTAAGAAACACAGAGTTTATGTTTTCCCTCCTTGATCAACCTCTCGCTCACTTGCCTCAAGAAGTATTCCTTTTGGGTGCCACCCATCCACCCCACTTGCAACCAGTTGTCTCACTTCTAGGATCCAAATGTACGAATATTTCAGAATGTGACCCTATTATGAATGTTGGTCTATTTTGAATAAGCCTGCATCTAAGAGCATTGGAACTTGTTTTCTACAGTCTCTGGCACAAGAGTGATGACACGATGCATATGGCATGCAAAGGAAATGAAATACTGCCTTCTCCAGGCCACACAGTGCATAACAGCTTAACTGACATTCACAATGATGAATTGTGATGAAAAAACCTGTTTAAGCTATGGGCAGATTGAAATACAGGACATTAACCAAAGCGCCCTTTCTCTCTCCATCCCCATCCCTCCCTTTAGATGGGTTTCCATCTGTGCATAGTAGGTTGGCTTTATAACAGAACTGCAGGCTACCCAACAGTGTACCCGAGTAAGAAGTGTGGTGGGCAACATGTGGGGATTGTGAATTATGGTTTTCGAAATAACATCACTGAGAAGTGGGATGCCTACTGCTACAGAGCTCAAGGTGAGGAACTTAAATACAAGTTAAATAACAATTATCCAGTATGTATGAGTGAATAGTGATATGCCAATTTCTGCAACATGGGAGTGCTAAATATAGTAACCCTGTATTCAGTCAGAGGTGGTGGAACAGAAAGGTGAAGCTACACAAAAGGCTCATCTGTTTGAACTCCATTCCACTGGCTTTCCAAGTATAACCCCTCTCAACAGTCTATGTCTTGTACTATTTATGAGCCACCTTCGGACCCTTGGGAGAAAAACAGCATAAAAATGCAAATAAATAAAAAATAAATGTCTCACATCCAAATGTTATTGCATCTAACTCTTGTTGTTGTTTTTCATGTCAGATGTGCGCTGTAGCTGTAGAAATGGATTTATTGGAGATGGCTATACCTGCATAGGGAATCTTTTGGCTGTGCTGGGCCAATATGCAAATTTCTCACTCTACTATTCTGTAAGTGGTAATTTCATATTCATGCTTCTATGGCAAGGATAGGCAACATCTGTAGTCTAGTTGCTTTGTATGTCTGAGACTCTAAGCTACGTAGGACCTAGAGATTGACTAGTGAACTGGAGGGTCCTGGGGGTTGGGGGAGATTTCAAGGGTTACACTTTGGGGCCTTTGTCCCCTCCTCTTTTAAGTTAACCAGGAAGTTCCTTTTTCTGTTGCAGATGTTACTGGATTATGCTAATTCGACTGAGGATGGAGCCAATTTTGTTGCTTTTCTGTCCACAGATAGCACTTACAAAACCGTTTTTGTGCCCATGAACTCTGGCTTCAGGGACAATACAGTAAGAACTATAGAACAGACAATGGACTGTAGTGTTTCTGCATCATAGCCTTGCACCAAGTTTAATCTTGAGGAGGGTGGAAAGTTGTATGGTTTATAACTAATTATTATTATTATTATTATTATTATTATTATTATTATTATTATATGAAAATTAGAAATCTTCAAATATGAGTTCGCCAGTCTGGACATTATCACCAAAACACACACACTAATTCAGATTCTCTTAAAGAGAATGAAGTCTAGAAGAAATGCAGTGGTTTTAATATTTATTACCTTTCCTCATGGAAATCTCGGACTTATAGTTCTGGAGGGGAGTTGAGATCTGTAACTGCAGGAATACTCAGCACTCTTGCTAAACAGTAATTATGATTCTTCAGAGAAATTCATGACAAACTATGTGAATTAGACAATTTTTTCTGTTGCTAGTGAATTTCCAAAGAGGGATATTCAGCCTCAGGGTAGACTCTTTTCTATTCCATTCCCAAAGAAAGCCTGAGACATTAGTTTAGCATCCAGCCCCTGTTTGTGTACCTTTCAAATACCAGTAATAGATCTACCATGGAATAGATTTGAAGAGGATAACTAAACATATATCTACTTGAGTTCCAGAACTCTTTTGCCAAAGACATGTACTTAAAATAGTCTTCTGCCTTTGAAAACTGACCCTTTGTTCTGACTGTGGAAAATTTTTTCAAGGTGGGGTTGAACAAACATAACATGTGTGTGCTTTTAGTTTTAGAATGTGATTAGAATTCACTGATAGTCCAAGACACAGAGTGTGCCTAGTACAAGAAGACACACGCTTCAGTACTAGGCTTGTCCAAACAGTGAGAACATGTCATCAGCTGTATGCTGGGCTTCATTCTAGTCAAAAGCCACACACTCAGTATGTGGATACAAAATTAAACTACCCTTGCATGATTTTCTATCAGTAAGCTCTTGTTTGCCAACCATCTGGTCTCTTTTCTTTATCAAGCTTATCCTTGCAGTAGTAAGGTGTGGAGTTTTGAGTGTTGTATTAGGACTCTGGAGACCAGTCCCCATTCAGCCACAGAAAGCCACTGGGCAACCTTGGGGACGTCACACTCTCACAGCCTCAGAGGAAAGAAATAGAAAATCCCCTCTGAACAAATCTTGCCAAGAAAACTCCAGGATAAGTTTGCCCTAGGATCGCCTTAAATCAGAAATTATCAAAGGCACACAACAAATCAACAACCTCTTAATGTTTACATTGAGATTGCCACTTTTTTTCTGCATGAGACTTTTTCCCTTTAACCTTCCATGTTAGCTAATGGCTACTATTCCACAAGTCACAGGTTATACAAAAGCTATAGGAACACTATGTTTAGTCTCTACTAAGAGGTCTGCTCCAATTATGCATGCATAGGTTGTAAATAGTTTTGTGGTGCATAGGGGTGAATGGATGGCTAGACTGCAGTTGGATATAATTTTTTCTCTCTCTTTTTCTGATCAATAACTTTGAATGGAATGTAAACCTGTTTTTTTTTTTTTTTACCAGTCTTTAACACTGTCCGACTTGAAACTTCATGTATCTACAAGTGATATCTTCCTCTGGGATGTCAATCTCACGGCTGGCACCATTATACCTTCTCAAGCAGGATTTAACCTTTCCATCACAAATTCTGTGAACAACACCCAATTCCCTGTAAGTATCTATGTATAACTGGACAGAAGCTCTGTTCCATTTATCCAGGAAGCCCTTGGCACTGTTCTTTGGGCAATCCCCTTTTCTGCATTAAAATTGCTTGATAGTTTTTAAACTCTTTGGATTGTAGTACATTTTTATTAACCATGAATGCAATTGTTGTTTTCACTGTTGCTGCTTCAGGATTCTAAGATGGTAAATAATACAGTGATAGTTGAATGGGATATTCTGGCCTCCAATGGAATTATTCATGCTATTGAGACACCTTTGATGGTACCTCTTCAACCTCAGCTGCCCAAGCAGGTTTGCCATTGTTACATTGCCTCTCAGAAGTGCCCAGCATGCATTTAATCCATTTTGTATTCCTTTCCTCTGATTTATGGCATATAGTTTGTGCTTTGTGAATGGTGTGGGATGGCATCCAGGGAGCCTCAGTGGGCTGGAAGAATTGGCAGTTTGGAGCAGATCACCTTGCATGAATAAAAGTACCTTTCCATTGGCATAAAACACTATTGGATCCAGGCCTCTGTGGGAAAATACAAAATGATAGGCAAACAATCTAGGATGACAATATAGTCGCAGCCTGGTTGACATTCTGCCCATTGGGTTGTTTTTATGTCCAGGCAAAAGGGATTTTTAAACAGTCCTCCTAGTGAAAAAGAGTTAAATTATTAGCTTCCAGGCAATAATGGCTTGTGGGAATGCTAAGGAGAGAGGGGGCTAAGGGGAAAGAGTATATAAAGATAGGTTCTCTGAAGATGCCAGCCACAGATGCTGGCGAAATATCAGGAAGAAACTCTTCTAGAGCATGGCCACATAGCCCGAAAACCCCACAAAAAACTATGGATGCTGGCCATGAAAGCCTTCAACTTCACATAGGTTAGACTGTTCAACTCACAGGGACAGGGAGCAGATAGGAATGGGTACGTTCAAGATAGGAACAAGACAGGGCCAGAGATAGGAGTGGGTCATATGGAAAAGAGATTTGTAGGAGCTGAATGTAGCAAAGCTGAATAAAGAGCTCGGGGAATTTGCTACTTTGAGTCTAAGTTAATTGTTACAGGGAGATATGGGACTTGGTGGATGTGATCCCTCCTCTCCCCCCCCCCCAAACTTTGTGTAAAACTTACACATGTTGAGTTAAATATTGAATTTACTTACATAAAACTGATCCAATTTTTGTTATATCCTTATAAGATGCTAAATTTCCTTATAAGATGTTAAAATATGAATATATATGAATGTGAAAATGAAAATATGCACACTAAATAAACAAAATATTTTTGTTCATATACTGCATCAAATAGGGAGGAGCACAACATCCACATGTAAGGAGGGTCCCAAGAGTAAAGTCTGTATACTACTTGGCTAAACATTTGGCCTTTCTGTTAATCAATAACCCGCTGTTGTTTTGTTATACTATCTATGGAAGCCTTTTATTTAAATGGTTAAAATGTTGTACCATTTTGAACCCAACACAACCTGCATCTGCTTATCCAGTGTTAAAGTAAACTTAGAGCCCACTTACTAAACTGAGGGAGGGCAAAGGAGATGACAGGTCCCTTTTCTGAGGGAGCAACCTGGAGGAGATCCATCATTGCTCTCCAGACATACTTGAGTAAAAAAAAAAGCTAGTGAAAAGTGATCCAGTGATATATATTTAAATACCCTTCCAGAGTTTTCTTTCATACCCCCCCCCCCCCCAAAAAAAAACCCCTGGGATTATTTTCCTACTGAACTGTTTCTTTGAGCCACACAACTAACAACATATTAGGATTTTAAAAAGTTCAGTGACAAGTTGCAAACATTAAAAGCAGAGGAAAACATCTTCTTCTATCACCCTCTTGATTTGGAGATGTGTTTACTATCTTGAGTTATAGAGGTGATTGTGTAGGGTACTATAGAATCCTCCAAAATTACGTATGTATGTATGTTTGGTTTTGAATTGGGTCTAAATTTAAAGTTAAAGTTAAGGAGTCATTTCTAAGCTAAGTTTAAAGACAGCTGGTTAAACAGGTTTAAATGCTTTAAGGCAGCTCTCTGATCATAACATCTTGCCATATAAATACAAGAATGCTGCTTTTCGCAGGTTACGAGTCCTGTAAAACCATCTGGTGCTGTGACAATTGGTGTGAGCATAGTTGCCGTAGTGGTGCTATGTGCAGCTATCGCTGTAGTGTCCTACTATTACCTCAAAAGAACGAACCAAAGATTCCAGTTTCGCTACTTTAAGGTATTTGTACAGTGCATTTACAGGGAAAAACATAAATTTTGTTTTTCTATAAAATGTCAACAATATTTTGCTTTCAATGCCAGATGGCTCATATGAGAAAATTTCTGCCATATCATTGCATATAGTATACAGTATTGTCACTTGTGGGCACTGGAACTGCAATGTTGTATCTCTAGCAAACATTTCCTTGATCTCTTTTTATGGGTTGATCACTCTTTTCATGATTGGGGGGGAGGTTTGGAGTTTGGGGGGGGTTACATTTTAATTTTTAATTGTTTGATGTTTTCTTTATATTGTTGCAATCCGCTTTTATTCCTTTGTGAAAAGTGGAATACAAATAAGTATTATTATCATTATCATCTTAAGACACTTAGCTTGGAGCACACTCCTCCTACAAGGAGCTCTCCAGATGTGTTGGTCAAAAAATTGTCATCTCCGGTCGACATGGACATGGCATAAAGTATTCCACTAGTACAGAACAGTGCAATTACAGGTTTGGGGGTGGGGGGATAGAGAAAGAGTGGAACTCTATTGGTGAGTCCTAATTGGAGTTGATCTATCAAATCAATTATTGAATGACAAGTCAACAAATCAATAATCTCCATTGATTCAATGGATCTACTCTAGTCAAGATTAACAACAGGATTGGGCTAAACTGTAGTAATACCTGTATTAGGCTAACTCAAAACTGTCAGAGGCAGTGGGGTGGGGGTAGAAAGAGTTGGGCATGATACTTCTGCTCCCCAAAGTCTGGTTAAACTCAATAATTATATCACTAACATAGATGCAGGAAAGGAAAGCCCATGAAAACACAGAACACTGATAAACATGTACTTCAGTTCATTGAGCAAAGTAGTCAAGATAAATGCTAGCCAGGATTAGAATGACAGAGTGAAATTCAAGTCAAAAGAGTAATATTATAGAATATCATGGACCCTTGGGGCAGGCTCCATCAGAAACTCAGCTTGAAGATTAGAAAAAGATACTTATTTCAAAGATCCAACATCAAATCCTACACACCTGACTCTGCTATCAGACAAAGAGAAAACAGGGAGAACTGGGACCTAGTGTTGATGAGTGGGTGAAGCTCTGAATGCACACAATCCGAGGCCCTCGCAGGCCTTTACCACAATGTAGGACATTTACATTAGACCTAGAGCTGATTTAAATAATTTTTTCCTCTCAGAGCAAAAAGCAACTAATCAGAACATCCAGGAGGAGAGCAGCAAACACCCCTCTTCCCTCCCACCATACTGACACAAGCCCAGCAAGATTTTTAACATGTCAGTGGGCTCCAATCTTGTCAGGGTGCTATACTTCAGCAACATAAAGAAGGCCAGTCTCCCTGCCCTCAAAGAAGTTGCACAATTCAGTCTTACTGATTCACATTTTAGCTTTAATAGTACAGTAGTCAACTGTATGAGTTGAAAGTCTCCAGATGAAAGTTGAAAGTATGAGTTGAAAGTCCTCTTTTAAGTTTAAGGATGTGCTTTTCATCTGTTTGCTTGCAGGCTGAGCTGGAGGATGAAGAGCCTTCTTGGGAGGAAAGGAGTCCACACTTGGTTTCCATTCCAAATCCTATTTATGGGACAGACAGCTCAATCTATGAGCCATTTGAGGTAAAATACCTGAACGTCATGTTATGTTGAAATATTTGTCAAAAGTATGGATGATTTCTATTAAAATTTAGGAAAGCAGAGGTTCCCCAAAATAATAATAATAATAATAATAATAATAATAATAATAATAATAATAATAGATTTATTTATAGCCCGCCCAATCACGAAGAATCCAGGCAGGTTACAGCAATAAAATACAGTGGATCCTTGTTATACGCTGGTGTTTGGTTCCAAGATCCCCCGTGTATAACAAAATCCGTGTATGCTCAAGTCCCATTAAATATAATGACATAGCAAAATGGTGTCCCTAATAAAAAATGGAACATCAAGGTAAATTTATACTTTTTGGGAACATTTTCAAACCGTGTATGCTTGAATCCGTGTATAAAAAATCCGTGTATAAGAAGGGCCGACTGTACAACAAATTACAATAGAGTTAAAAAATCAAACCCTAGACCTACCACCACCCCCCCCGTCATTTTGTACATGTGGGGTCTATATGGAAACAAAACAACTGATAAACTGGTTGATATGCATGCACTTAGGCTCTGTATTGTCCCTGTGGCATCTCTGCTAGTGTGCAAACTACAAACAATTAGTATACCATATTACTGGCTCATGTAAGTTCAAGTTTTTTCATACCTTAGCTCTGCCATTAATCAGAATGGAGACTGCAGTTTAGGAATCAGATTAGTAGTTGGAAGGGCAGCAATGAAGGAACTAGACATGATCTTGAAATGTCAAGGTTTATCATTGAATACTAAATTTAGGATGATCCATGCCATCATATTTCCCATTTCTTAGTATGGCTGTGAAAGATAGACAGTGAAGAAAGAAGATAGGAAGAAAATAAATTCATTTGAAATGTGGTACTGGAGAAGAGTGCTGCAGATACCTCAGATTGCCAAAAAAGACACATAAATGGGTCCTAGAAGAAATCAGGCCTGAACATTCCCTAGAAGACAAGATGACTAAACAGAGGCTGTTGTACTTTGGCCATATCATAAGAAGGCAGGATTCAGTAGAAAAGACAGTAATACTAGAAGTTAGAAGGCAATAGTAAAAGAGGAAGACTGCATTACTCAATGAATAGACTGAAGAGATTCAGTGAAGGAAGTCATGGCCCTGTCTGCAAGACCTGAGCAGGGTTGTTGATGACAGGATGACTTGGAGGTCTCTAGGGTGACTTGGAGGTCTCTCACAGGGTTGCCATAAATAGAAGTTGGCTTGATGATAGTTAATAACAAAATTACTGGCTTTCCCATACTACAATGATGTAGGACTCCAGCTTATTATTTAGAGACTTGGTGGGTTAATAGGACTAAGATATATTTCTGCTTTGGTTTCAGGATTCCCTTCAAGCAGAAGACCTTTCAGATACTCATGGAATTCTTGGCCATTACTAAGGATCCTGTTCTGGGCTGCACTATAAAAGCAGGAAACACTGTTCTAGAAGGTTGGCTGTGCAGAAGAAACCAAGCGTAATCATTGGTTCTTATAGACTGCTAAATTGTCTTGTTTTTCCATGCAGTGGAGAGAAATTGAGATGTGGTTTTTGGATTAATTGAAAAAAAGGTTTCAGATACCTCAGTCCCAGTCTTCCTTTTAAATTCACGAATGGGGAATCAGGATCCCAAGAGCCTCCTGCACTTGTCAGGGGACATTTGCATTTTTCTACTCTGAATGCACCCTCTCATGTGTGTTTTGGAAGCCAAAGAAATGACTTTTCAGATGAAGCTTCAATAGAAAGGGGAAAGGCCTGATGAAAAGTCATGTTGTATACACATGCTCCTTTGGATTGTGCCTACAAAACTACAAGTATATACTTAGGGAACATCAAGACTCATGAATGTGTTTTGGACAGTGGATAATGTGGGGATCTTCAGTGGGCCAATAAAACCTTGAGTTCAGAAGTAGAAAGTTCTATAATTTTACTCTGAAACTGCACTACTGAGCCTTCTGTTGATACGTTTTAATGTTACTTTAAATAACTGAAATGATTATGCTACCTGAAAGTATAGGTGGAGCCTGGTTTGTAATCTTACTGATTATATGTACTGTTTTGAGAATTTCAAATGTTTGTAAAACAGAAAAGGCAAGCAAGTCTTGCCAGCCTGAATTAAACTTCTGATTAGTTTCAGTCTACAGATCAGTATATTTAATTCAACTGGTCATGGTAAGGACATTTAAAATATGTGCTATATCTTATGATTAAATATTGGCTGTATGATTTATGCTCCACTTCTCCATACTCCACATAAGGAATCACTCCATGTTAATCATGTAAAGAAGGAGTATTATTCCACAGTGAAACACTTTATTTTTGTAAAAATAGTAAATGTCATTCAACATAGTAACCAACAGAAACATTCTCAGTTTTCAATGACACTGAACACAAATCCTGTAGAATATGTTTAATTAATACTCTATCGTATCCAAGAAAACAAAACAAGAATAAATGGCTGCACACATACTGTTGTGGATACACACAAAATACTTGAATCAGAATTAACTACTCTAGTCAGTTCTGAAAATGTATCAGCTTATTATCCCAGTTCTTTGAGATCTTGCCTTAGCCTGAAGTTCAAAGATGGTAGTACTAGGAGAACTCTTGTACCAGCAGAGTATTTAAACTGGTAGCTCAGCCATTTCAAATTGAAAACATAAACAATATATTCATGTGTTAGTGTCAGCTACCCTATAAATGACAAGCCAAACTATGATAGCAAAAGTGGCTGTTTGAGCCCAGTTGTTTTTTTAAAAGAATGATGTAACAATTCAGTTGATGTTGGAAAGCTATGCCAAAAATAGTTTTAAGAGACAGGTTTTAATATTGTCCTGCTATCTTACTCTATTAATTCTGCACAGCATATACTTGGCACATTTAAAATAGGTAGTTTTAGAGATAGATGAGATGAGATCAAGTTTCATTCATGCTTAGTGCACTTAGACTTTCTAGAATAATCATTTTAATAAATAAAAACCTATTTAATGTAAATAGTGATGTATCTACTTTTGCTCAAAGCAGAGATTATGGGCAAACACAGACTTCCTAACATATCAGGTGTACGGAACTTATGAAAAAAAGAATACTTAACACTTTCCTTACCCACAGATTCCACTTAGGAAATCCATCATCCTGTTTTTAAACATTTTTCCTATGCAGAGCTCTAGCTGGGGGAGAAAAATGCCTTCAGATGCTTGCAGGTAAAAATCTATAGACTTGGGAAATGGTAAACTAAGGCGCGGAACAGACCGCGGAAAAGGGGCGGTTTGCAGGCGCCCTTTTCCGCGCCAGGCTGGGGGCAGGGCAGCCTCACCGACAGACCAGAGGCCTCAACCTGGTGCTTTCCCAGGCCACGGAGAAGCGGCAAAATGCTGCTTCTCCATGGCCTGGAAAGAGGTGTCCATGGGGCTTCATGCCCCCAGACACCCTGACAGGTGTGGCAAAGAGGAGAAAGGGGCCACCCAGCCCTTTTCTCGTTTGTATTGCTGTCGTGGCCATGTAGAGGCCACACCAGTGATTTTGGAGCTTCTTCCTGCAACGCTGAAAGGGTGCCCCAAGCGCCCTGCAGCAGTGCGGTAATGTCACACATGCACTGGTCTATGTGGAAGCAGCACATGCATGACGCCATCATCGCGCATGGTGTATGGACGGCGTGCCTTCAAAATGGCACCGTCCATACGAACTGGGGCTTGGGAGCGTGCTTCTGTGCCGTCTGTCCTGGGCCTTACTTTGCTATTCACCAGTTCTTTGTTACAAGGGTTCAGCAAATGTAGGTTTGAGACTTTTTTATTTTGCACAAAAGGACTGGATGGTTGCATACTGGATATCTCAGTGGTCTCATCAACAAAGGACATACACTTTAAAATCTTTCTCACTTGAAGCCTGATTTGTTGCTGTTCGGTGCCTTCAAATCATTTCTGACTCACAGAGACCCTAACACCAAGTTTTCTTGGCACAAATTTGTTCAGAGGGTGTTTGCCCTTGTCCTTCTATGAGGCTGAGAGAGTGTGACTTGTCCAAGGTCACCCAGTGGATTTCCATGGCCAACTGGAGATTCAAACCATAGTCTCCCACACTTGCCTCCTTTCTATTCCCATGGTTTTGGCTGCACACCTCTGTAAGTGGCTTTGATCCACTTAGGAAGAGGTTTGGTTTTAGGAGTTGGTATAGCAGTGAAGCATCTTGTGTAAACTGGAAACACAAGAAACTGTTCACAGTGTGTGCGCCTGCATAGATAATTCCAGGGAGGACATGCTCCTCAAAATATGTTTTCTTGCAGTGATATAAGTTCTAAGCAGGAAAGTCATTTGTGTACTTGTTGGGGGCAATGAATCTAATTGGTGTTTGCTGCTTCTGAAACATAGCATTGCTTCAATGGGGCTCCTCTACCAAAATGCATTTTTAAACAGAATTCCATGTTTTAGAACTACAGACAGAACTCTCATATCTCTTAAATGAATATAACAAAACATACAGTACACAAAGGCTGGTTTCCCACTCCTATCATCATGGAACAAACTGTACAGAAAAAAACCCTAAATATGATCCGGTCAGAAATCACAAATTGTGACCATAGTAAGTACTATAAACTGGCAGTATGGCTTCTTTGGTATATTAGGATTTCAAGATTTGGTCAATTTATTTACCCTACTCAATGCACTGTTCAGCTGTAAGGCCTATTGTACCATATTGCCTATCTTCATGATTTCTTTAATGGTTCTGGAATCAGTTTGGGCAGCTTTATTTGTTCATGATTAAGTTTAAAGCAATACTGATGAGTATAGCTGGCTAAAGCAGCATTGCACAGTTCAGTCAGTTTGAAATAGGAAATCCCTCTCTCTAGCTTAAGCTCCCTAAATCCAGCCCCAATGAGAATTGACAAGTCTCCAGTGAAAAGGAATTCCACAATGACTATGTAAATGAACAAATTTTAGTGTGCTCATGCTATCTGGAGGCCCGTTTTACTCTACACAATTATAGTAATTTGATACCACTTTAACTGCCATGGATGTATGGAATTGTATGGTTGGCAGACAAGTCCCTCGGAGTGTAGTGGAGTCTCCTTCCTTAGAGGTCTTCAAACAGAGGCTGGATGGCCATCTGTCAGGGATGCTTTGATTGTGATTTCCTGCATGGCAGGGGGTTGGACTGGATGGCCCTTGTGGTCTCATCCAACTCTACGATTCTATGATTCTATGAATTAAGGTTAAATCACTTGCTAGAATTATATGGAGTGAAAAGGGCCTTTCAAACTGGGTACTGTTGGTTTAAAATTGGGATGGGGTGGCAAAAGGAGGACAATGCCAAAATTAGGTTGTGCCCAAAATGTAAGCTTTTCATAGACTTAAAAAAGTAGCATCATAAATGAGCTTAAAAGACAACAATAAGTCAACTCAAACACTAGAGCACCACATAATGCGACTGTGACAGTAAACTGCATCAGGTTTGTATCTGCTGAAGTAAAAACACATTGTGGCCACAGATACGAGTACTGTACAGAAAGGATGAACAAGGGCTAAACCAAACCTATGACAATTTCTTTACATACACACCTACACAGGGAGGAAGGCCAGATTGTGTCTTTCATTATTATGCCAAGAACTAACATAATAAAGAATGAACATTTGTCTATTTGTTCTTGGATGCTTAGAATAATACAATATAAATATGGAAATGAACAGGTTAAAAATGTTTTTTCAGCTGAAGCCTCTTACCATCACATTTTTTAAAAATGTGCTTTTCATCAAAGCATATAATGGTGACACACACATTACTTGCAGATTACTTGCTAAGTGCACAGTCAAGTGATATCATTACAAAGCTAACACCACATTAGCTGATGTTATCACAAACACATTGTTTTCCTCTGGTCAATTCATACAGTTTGCTGAAACATCAAGTGTAATCCTGTGGCACATGTAGTTTACAGTCCACAGCCCAGAAGAAATGCATGCTGCTTAGTGGTGAGTATCATTAAATTTTCAGTAGCAGCTATAAATCAGTCATGTGAGACAGTCAGCATGACAGAGAAAGGCCAATCAAGCTGACAATAAGATCAATTCAGTGCCTTGGTTTGCAATAAATTGGAAACAACTTGAAGGCACACAACAACAACAAAGTGTCTTAATCCTATATACTTTATTGTACCATGCTCAATTCTTTAAAAAGGGGCAAGTCAGCACTTTCAAATTTATCTAATGTTTATCAAGTTAATTATGAGTTGACTGAAACTTACAAAGCTGCAGTGACATTTGCAACAATTCTAGTGTATTATGTAGTTTGTATAGTGAAACTGATCTGGTTGCTAAACAAGATGGCCAAGGTCTTAGTTTTGGAGTTATTCCTACAAAAGGGTGAACAATTTATATTATATTTGCTATTACTATTACAGCTACAGTACATCTCAATTTAAATACAGATATTGCCCAACAGGCTTATGTATCATATGCAGTTTCTGAAATTACTACTCGTTTTCAAAGAACCTACAGCCAATTTTTAAGGGGAGAATTTTAGGTGGAATCTGCACTTAAAAGTTTCTTTAGAGACAGAAAACATAATACTCTTATCTAATAAAAAAAAAACCCTTAATCCAGCCTTATTTCTTGCCATGTAGTATTTCAAAGACATAATTCATATAACCTTTGAATTAATTCACCTTCCTTCTGTTCTAGAGGAACTGCTGGGAGGCAAAGTATAGCAATGGTCACATAGTAACCAAGTTGCAGTCCATGATTGAGCAGCTGTGCCCATCACACACAACAGTTATTTTTTTAACATACACTTTCTAATGCCTTTTAACGGATGTGCACCATTTCCTCTAAGAATGGTGTCTTCATGCAACCAGTACAGAGCTGATCCATCCAGAGAGGTGCTTCATGTTGTAGAGGAGTTCGCCGAGGGTAAAAGGTAAAATTCACATCATAATTCAGCAGGCAACTGATGGATGCCATGTAGATGTCAGAGAAGCGAATCAGTCTTCGAGAAAAGTAGGTTGGATTGTGAAAAGTACGAAAGATGCTTCCAAATTGTGGGTTAAATAGGTTCTTTGAAAGTGACCTGAAGGAAACAATTTGGTATTATGAACATAAACCTCATGTTTGGTCCAGTATTATGTTTGTCAATTAAAAAGAAACACTTGGCACCGTTCTTTAATATCCTCTGAATTTTTGCAGAGGTAGAATGATGGGGGATGGTGGAGATGGAAAATGCCTGGCATTGTGTTCGCTTGGCTTCCTTTAGTATTGAAGCTCCTACCTGCATCTATTCAACCCTTTTGAAAGGTAAACTGTGGTAAGTTTAAAGAGGAAGAATGTAATATTGAGGGCGAGATGATTTCTACAACAGGAAATTTGGCCAGTCACAACTAGTTCCAAATTAAATCTTGTTACAGCCTAAATATCCTGAAGTCACCAGATCCTGTCTGATCTTGGAAGCTAAGCAGTCAGGCCTGGATAGTACTCAGAGGGGTACTGCCAAGGAATGCCAAGTGCTGTAGGCTGAATTTCAAAGGAAGGCAGTGGCAAACCATCTGAGTATTCATTGTCTAAGAAAATCCTATTATATTGCCATAAATCAGTTTGAAGATACACACAGAGACACACAATTATTTTCTAAGACACAAATGTAGATTTTCCAAAAAAAATTACCTAATTTCTTGTCGCTCTTTCATCCACTCTAGAAGCACCTGCTTAGATTCCTCATCTTGATACATCTAAAAACATTTAAAAGTCATAATGATTTAATTTTAAACATAACTGTGCAAAAGGTCAGTTTATTGTAATTATAAATACATGTTCAGATAGATACTAATAGTAGCTGTAGTTTTATATCTCTCGTTCTATCCATAGAGAAAAATATACAAACAAAATTTCCATAGTTTAAAAGAAAAGAAAATGTAATCACAACAGCCAGATTAGATGTAGGCCATTGATAAATCTAGCCTATGAACACAGTCTATTTTACCTGCATCCTCTCCAGAAGTCCTGTTAGAGCTTGCTGCCAAGTCAAAGAGTGCATGTACTGCTCTGTGTTAATGATCCGGATTTCAGTTTCTAATTCTGGAACAATGGCTCCTGTCCTCCAACCATGACGGAGCATGAGATCCTAAGAGGGTGGAAAAGGCAGTAGATTAGTTAATGGTACAAAACACTGTAGAGCCAAAGAAAGAAACTTCCTGTTATGGTTGGCATCCTACTCACAAATTTTGATGGTGCAAATTTCACAGTGTCACAATTCACATTTATATTAATTGTGCAGGTTGAAATCTCCTCCAATCATACAATGACCAAAGGTCTCCTCAATCCTACCCCAACATGGCCATCTCATGTTGCTGGAGAGTGGAGACTTGTCCAGCTCTTTACTTGTAGCTGATGGAGCTGGCATCTGGAGAGGAAGCAGTTCTGTCTCTTGCTGCAGTATCTTGGGCATAATTTACTAACCCATTTCACTTTCATATTGATATGAATCAATCAGCAGCACAAAAGGAGGAAAATATATACACATGCTCATTCAGTCTACAAAATCACATGCCTGTTCACGTGAAGCAATTTCTACAATCCATGACAGGTAGGAAAATGATTTTATAAACTTGCTAAAGTATGAGAGGGATTTTGAAGCACAGTAGCTATGGTAATTATTTTATTGAGTTACAAGCCTGAATTAGAACAATAATTATATAGGACATTTTGGCTCTGAATCTGGCATTATGCTGTCACTATTCAGGCTAAGAATACAACCTCCCTCTGTCAGGCATAAGAGAATATACTATATATAAACTGGCAATCGTGAGATGTTTGTTTGCCCTCTCTTCTTTTCACTTTACTTTTATTTATCCTGTGTCTTTTTAATTTTAAAAAGTAAAATAAGTTTATTAGTCCTCAGAAATAATTCAGCTGATCAAGAAAAAAAGGAAGCCCTCCTTGGATTCTGGTAGCAGGCAGTGAACACTAAGAAGCAAAGACATAAAGAGCAGCAGAAAATTCCATGCAGTACTTACTGCAAGGTCACTGTACAAATGGTCACCAAAATAAAGGACCTTGGACCCACGCCAACCTGTTAGCCTCAGGAAGTCAAACAGATTGCCCTAAAATGTAGGAAAAAACAAAAGAACATGAGAATAATCTAAATATCCAATTTCTTTTTGCAAGAAAAAACACCACACGCCTTCCTTAAAAAGGTCAAAAAATAAGTCTCTCAGTACTTTGATTTTTCTAGTGAGCCAAAGAAACAAAAGGAAAATATTTGTTCATAGTAAGCTGCTTATTTTTTTTAAAAAAAATCCATGGCTAGAGGCTTAAGGTTCTCACGGGAACTTTGTCATATTAGAAAAAACTGAACTTTTCAAAGCCAAATTTGTAATCCCATTAGTTATACAAATTCATTTATTATCTTTTGCCTTGGTCATAAATGGGTAGATTTACAGAGCAGCCTGCTTATCTTCTTCACTCTGACAATAACCTTGCAAGACAGACTACTGCTTCCTCACACTACAGTTGTAAATCTGCAATGACAGATTTGCCCTGCATTTAAATTGCTCTGAACTTGCAATATAAACCTGGATATTTTAAGTCCAAACCTAACACAGTATTTCCAGAATACTAAAGTAAGAAGGCACAGATATTTCTTGGGGACTATTCCTGGAACCCCTTACCTTGGGTCAAAGTTTTCATTACACTACAAGCCACTCCTTGGATATTTCCACCACATAGTAGAGATGGCTGGTTGACCTCTGCTTTTTGTCCAGTAATGGTTTAGGAAACAAGTAAGCTCTAATTTTCACAGTGGAGCTGAAGAGCAGGAAGTGTGTGTGTGAGAGAGAGACTGAGCTGCCTAACAAACCACAGCAAGAACTAGACTTCTATGGTTACTGCCATAAATCCAAGATCAAAACACTCAAATACTTATTCATTTAATTTTATTTATATAATTTATAACCTGCCTTTCTCCTGGCACAGAACCCAAGGTGACTAAGATGTAAGGTAGATGTGAAGGGCAAAATATGGCTGTTTTTGCCAACCTTGTCCCCTGTAAAATCCTTCAACCAGCCTTTTTCTAGCCAAAAAAGAGAGAAGCTGAATTTCCTCTCATTGGTTGCAGCCACACTGCAGAAATAACCTATTTTGACACCACCTGAACTGCCATGGTTCAATGCTATGGAATTCTGGGAACTGTGGTTTTGTGTCAAGAGAGCTCTGGTGCCACAACAAATTACCATTCCCAAAATGTCATAGCACTGCGTCATGGCAGTTAAAATGGTGTCAAACTGCATTATTTCTACAGTGAAGATGCAGCCTTAGAAGCCTCCAGGACTGGGAATTCTTTTAAATGGGTTGCAGGGACCTCCTGGCCATTTCCAGTTTGTGAAGATGCCAGGGACAGAGAATTAGCCCCAAGACCCATCCAGTTTCTCACTTCTGATATAACATTATTACCTTTTCCCGTTTAAAAGTAGATTCAAACTTTAGGAAACTTTCACCATAGTGGCATGCCTTATAAGAAAAACAAGGTTCAATGGAAATTTGAAATCAACCCACACAACCCTGCTAGCCAATGATTTAGTGCGCATACTGAAACTAGGAAAATTTTAGCTTGCTGATTTCCACATCAAGGTTTTGCAATAAAGACAGTTGGAAGCAATACAAGTAGGGGAGCTGCAGGTCAAAATAATTCCCAACTAGATCATCTGTAATATGTAGCATGCGTATTAGAACATGTGTTATAAATCTATAAACTCATTTTCCCAGATTCATTCCCACAGCATTCTATTAGCAAACCCTGGAGGCATTTATTCATATTTTGGCTATGTAATATACTTGGATGACACAATTGCCAGTGGGTTGAATCCAGATTTAGTCATACTTACAGTAGATCCACTAAAAACAATCTGACAAAGATTAGTCATGATTAACTTGTTTTATTGATTTCAATGGACAGAATAATACCTGGTTTGTACATAATTGGCATAAAATTGCTATGCTCAAAATCATGCTCTTTAACTTAGCAATGAAAGGTAACAACATACTTTGATCTTACGAGACTCAGAGCTAGGTTTGGACCAGTACTCTGCCTCAGAATTAAAAAAAAAAGAAATCTAGAGAACTCATGGAGAACATCAAGAAGAAGAAGAATTGCATCTCTCATCAGAGACTACTCAATATTAGCCTTTATTTTAGGGCATATTTGTACCCTAGTTGTTTAAAAGAAGTGGTTTAATAAATTGAGACTGAAGAGCCCACCGAACAAAGTTTTTAAAAAAGAAGCAACCAAGACTGTTTTTCATGCTTCAAAGCAAATCCTGTAAAGTCAAGCATCCAGGCTGAAAATCATAAAATTAAGGTATTTTTAATACTTTTACCTGTTTGTAGATTTTTCCTTTTTCCAGTTTGTTTATTTTGTCCCAATGAAGTGACCCTTCCTCATCCATTTTTCTGAAAGGTCTACAAGTCAAAAACATTCCTGCATGTTCTTATTGACTCTTGACAAAAAAACTTTAAATAAGTTTCAGCTAAACAACTTTAATAATGACTTCACTACAGGTTATTTTTATCCTAAAGTTTCCTTATTTTGTTGTTAGCACTCTGTTTACCACAGAATTATAGATTTGTTAGGTACTATAATTTACTAGGTGTAAATTTACAGCGCTTTATAAATAAAGGTTAATAATAATACTATAACAGTCATCTAGTCCAATGCCCTGCCATGCACAAATAATTACAGCACTCTTAAAAACTGCTCATCCAATCTCTCCTTAAAGACCTCTAAAGATGGAGAGTTCACCACCTTGTGAACCAGTCTGTTCCATTGTTGAACAACCCCTACAATAAAAAAAGTTCTTCCTAATCAGTGGAACCTCTTTTCATGTCACTTGAATCCACTGATTTGTATTCTAGTCTCTGGAGTAAATCATCACCATCATCATCATCATCATCTATTTATATCCTGCCTCTTCCCTTTTGGAGATCGAGGTGGTTAACAACAGAAGTTAATATAATACAAAATAATCAAACAATGCAACCCCCGACTCCCCTCACCCTCCCTCCCTGAATAAAATTACCACAATAAAACCATATATAAATACAGATCACAATAACAAATTAAAATCAGTTAACACATAGCGACAGTGGTGAGATTTCATCACAGTTGTGAGATTTAACCTGGAGTATTAGAAAATAAGATGGCTCCATCGTCTACATGACATCCCTTAAGATATTTTGATAACTACCATATCACCTGTCAAATCTCTTCTCCAAGCTAAACATAACCTGCTCCCCAAGATGTTTCTCATAAGGCTTGGTTTCCAGATCTCTGATTATCTTGGTCACTCTTCTCTGGACATGTTCCAGCTTGTTAATAGCCCTTTTGAACCATGGTGCCCAGAACAGAACACAGTATTCTAGATAAGGTCTAACCAAAGCAGAACAGAATGGAACTACTACTTCCCTTGATCTATATATATTATTCCCAGGAATGGGAATTGTCTTCTCTCCTAGTTCTGTTCGATTCTGCCATTTCACCAACAGAAGCCCACCACTGGACTCTTTACTGTAATAACATCAAGAAACATACTTGCGTCTGTCAGTGAAGAAGTTGGGTTTGTCTGCTTGAACAATGACCATGTCAAAAAGGTCCCTCCAGTTCTTGCCAACCATGTACTTCATTCCTTTATCACTGCAGGCAAAACAGGAGGAAAGTGGCACATTTACATATTCTATACATTTCTCTCTTTGAGGAGAGTAACAAGACAGTCCCTTTCCTTCCATTTATCCCTCTCATCAACCTGAGGAAGCAGGACCAGCTTCTGAAAGTGCTAGTACACAAGAGGATCAGAGACGCTCACAAACCAAATGGGAAATGCCTGCAGAACACTAACTCTGAAACATACTAAACACTAGAAATTCCTACTATTGATTAGTGTCTTAGTGTACAGGAATGCAGTACCTTTGGTCAGGTAAATAACTATTTACCACAGGAGGTAAAAAAGAGGATTATATCCAAGGGAGACCTTGTCACTTTCAGAAAGAATTCAGTTGTATGAGGTAGGACAATGTTCTCCTCAAGAAGAGAGATTTTATGCTTAGTGTAACATTTCCATTTGCTCCAAGGAATCCAGGAGGCCAGTTCTCACATCTTCAAGAAATTTAAATTTCTTTTGGATCTCATGAAAGACAGGAATTTTATGTAAATATTTCATACAACTTTGAATGTTTACATCATGTTAAAGACTGTTGTTAGTCCACACCAACTCAAACAGCAGGGCAAACAATGCTTTAAATTATAGAAGCAATCAAGGCTACTGAATAAAAGAGATGTTACTATAAACTTGATAGCACAAACCTAAGTTACATAACATCACTCAGTACAGATAAGCTTGTCTCAAAAATAACAGAATGTTGTGGCAACAATTAACAAGCTGTATTTAACCTAAGCTTCCATGAGGCATGGGATCTACATTTGCATTTGATGAATTGAGTTGGAGTCCAATAAAATTTGGCATGGGACTCTCCATTACAACAGACTAATTCCACCATCCTTTCCCTCCGGTGAAGTTACTCTAAAAAGAAAATCAAACCACCTGTTTTCAGGGCTGCTTCAAACATCACACTTTTTGCCAGTCAAGCCATAAACACAGAGCAGGTGCATGTTTCCAGTTCTATGGATTATGTAAATACACAGACCAGGGAGCAGGAGTCTATTAAGTTTGGATAGCTTTAATAGCCAATGAAAGCTTCCAACAAAACCAGTGATGGGGCAATTGGTAGAGGAGTCGGGCCACCTCCATGACATGATCAGTTTGGAAAGCAACTGAAAACAGCAAGCCTTTGCTTACTTGCCTCCAAAGCTGTGGTCCACGTGAAGGAGAAGCCTGTGTTCTTCTCCATGTGAAGGAAAAAGATAGGATCTCATCGTTTATATTATGCTGGACTTTAGAAGGACTTGGAAAACAGAGTGTCTTCTAATGGATTCTCAGCACATCTGAAGCTCAAAGTGACATCAGGGACATGCACTTGTCTGTCTTTTCAACTTAAAACATACTCTCATCATCCCTACCACCAACCTGGGAAACCAGGGAGCCAGCATTGGCTGCTGGTCCCTGAATGTACATGTGATGGTCAACATGCATTTGTCACCAAATTACATATGAACAGGCTTTTAGCACTTTTTTTGCTGGCTCTTCTTGAAGTATCTTAAGTGGTGCTCTTAGCCAATTTGCAGGATAAAGGACTCTCCAAAAGGAGAGATGAGACTCTTCCAACCTAGATCGATAGCAACAGAGCAGCGTCTTCAGTTCCTGTGCAGGTAGGGATGGATATCTTTTCCCATCACCAAAGGCTACAAAAGAAGCAAATTATGAATCTGAAGGCTTCAATGCACTTACATGCACTCAGCAGTTTGATACTGACACTATGCTTGGGACACAAACCTCCCATTTCCTAATAAGTGTCTTGCACACTGCTTCTGTACATACCAAGCTTGAACAACAAAAGAAACAAAGCTGTGTCTTGGGAAGGGAAGCATTCTGCACTTATGTAAGGTTACTATCAGTTTTCAAATGCATTTTTGCATTGATTGATCTGCTACTAACATCTACTTCTGATAGGTGCAGCTTTCACAGTTCCATAGCATCAAAAGCCCACTCTTTTCACAATTAAGAAACGTTAAACAGAGAATTCATTACAGATTGAGTCTTCCATATTTGAAATCCTTGGAATCAGAAATGTTTGGGATTTTTTCAGATTCTGGAATATTTGCATATATACAACGAGATATCTTGGAGAGGGGACCCAAGTCTAAACATGAAATTCATTTATGCTTCACATATACCTTATATACATAGCCTGGAGGTAATTTTATACACAAAATTTTTAAATACTTTTGTGCATGAAACAAAGTTTGTCTACACTGAAAGATGAATGTATCAAAATGTATGTATAAAGAGAATATACTCACACAAAGGTAAAGGGACTGTTTGTGATAAGAAAGAGTTTTTTGTTGTGGTTAACCAGGCGATTTAGGACAGCATAAGTTTCATCTCCATGAAGAATATATTTTTCTGCAAGAAACAGAAGAAGCTAAGGTATAACCACAGAAAGCGGGGAGGGGGGGGGGGAATACAGTGGAAAAATAGAAAACTCTTATGCGAACTTTATCTTGGCAATATTAGACTGTTAATCCAAAGTTTCGGAGGGAAGCCAACATGGCCATGTCAATGAATCCATGCCCCCCACTTTTTTGCCCCATCCCCTCCATAAATTAGGCTTGAAAAGCATATCCTCATGAAACCAATGAAATGCGACTTTTTCATGTATCAGTATTTAAGTGCAAATTAACTTGCGGTGGGAGGGGGGAGCAAATGAGGGTTCACAGCTATTTCCTGAATATGAGCACTTCCCCCAGAAAACAGCCCCTTCTAATTAGGTTTTAAAGAAACTTTCCTGCCCTAGACAACCAGAAGCTTTTTTTCTCCAAATCTAAATGCTGCACAGGAAAGGTGATCTTAGTGTAGAGGGGGTGGGGTGGCTCTGTATTGTTTTGGTTCCACTGACTGCTGCCACCTGGCCCTTCAGAAGAAGAGAGTTCCCTCCTCCTGATTTAGAGCCTAGGATGCCAGACAGCATGCACTACTATTCAAAATTCTGAAGCAGACTTCAGGGGTTAACTGACCCATGTCCTTTTCAATCCATTTGTACATCATTCCTTTCACATGGACATCTTTAATGGCATCCTATAACAGGAAAGGATAGTTACATATCAGTCTTAAGCCTCATATATGACCTTTTACAGGGTAACAAGAAACAGAGGTTGACAAATGATATAGGAGATCTGTGATTAGATCTTTTCCTGCAGTTTCCTATGAAAATCACACACATAGGTCAGTCTGAAGGTAAATCAGAGAATGAGCTCTTTGTCCATAAACCCACTAAATACATTGTACAGTTATATCTACAGGGGTATTTAGATAATTGTAGGCAAAATTAACTAAAAAGCAAATTTATTTCAATCCACAAAGTTGTAGAAACAGAACTAGGATAAACAGTGACATTAGTCAAGGTCAAAGAGCAAACTAGATCTTTGCATGTCTATTCATTGCTTTGGAAGGGGATATACAGAGATATAACAAATATACTAAGTAAGAACATGAGATAATCCCTTGCTGGAGCTAACCCAGAAAAAGGTCCAGCTAGGCCAGCATTCTATTCTCTAGACTGGCTAGCCAGATGCCCATGGGATGCCCACAAGGATGAAGCCCTATTCCACTGTAATTTTCTACTGACTGATATTCAGAAGCATATCACCTCCAACAAATGGAGCTTTATCTTCCATGAATCTCCATTTTCCCCACTAGGTTGGCTTTCATTACAACATCCGGCAGAACTAATTTCCAAAATCTAATTATGCACTGTGTGAATAAATACTTTACCTGGAATCTCCCATTGTTCAGATTCACTGGACAATCATGGGTTGTAGTACTGTACTGTGAGAGAAGTAGGACTTCTAAATCCAGTTTCTCTGAATATAGAGAAACATTTTTTAAGCCTCTACCATGTTCCCCCCTCCCACAATTTACTTGCCTTTCTAAACTAAACAGCCACACTTTTCCTTATGGGAGTTACTCCAGCTTCGATCTCTTGCATCTCTATACTATCCATTCTGAAACGCAGCAATCAGGACTGTGCACTGTGTTCCAAATGTGGTCATACTACTGATATTAGCATTATAATATTGGCCTCAAGTAACCACAGTTAATTTTAATCATTTCCTAAGTACAGTGCGCACACATGTTCCCCTTCTCATGAAACTCTTAAGATCACCATGAACATTTTAAGTGCCAGCAGCTGCCGACTAACAACGTGGAATGAAACAAACACTTAAAACGCAGCCTAAACTAAATGGCCACCTTGGCTCTCTATGGCAGAGGAAATTCAGAGTGTTTTTTTTTTTAAAAGTAATATCAACATCTCTGAAGTGAGAGTGATCATTTATAAGGGTGACAGTTGCAAGTGTGTGGAGTGATGATTTAATTGCTTAAGCTTTCCCAAGACTCAAGGGTTTGTTTTTTTAATTATCAGTATCATTATCATCATTATTGTATCCTGCTTTTTCCCCAAGATGGGGAAACAAACTATAGGAGTAGTGGCAAAGTCTAAATTCACACAAACTTCGCTTTATGGGTCTAGATCTAGGCTTGTATTATCAAGTAAAGCCTTCTTGTATGCCAGCACACAATGCCTTTTGTCCCATAACCCTGCATTGTAGTATCTGAATACTACTATAATTTGTATCACTCTCCTTGTACTACGGACACAGACCCTATTCCACAGCATCATGATCTGTATCTCCAGATCTTAACATGCTATTAGATGCCGTCCATCCTAAAGGTCCAAACTCTGAAAGATCAGATTGACTGCAGCAGTTTAATCAATAGGTTATGACAATTCACACTTTTGCATAGCATAGTTAAATCACTATTTGATCTAACTAACCATATGACATATTGGGGTATGATTTACAAGGGCATGTTCTAAAGCAAATGAAATAAAACATCATTCAAACTTCAAAGGATGAAATTTTTGCGACACTTTCTCTCTCACACAAACACATACAAAACTCCCATGCTAAAACAACAGGGCTAAACCTCTCTGAAGGTAAATTGAAAGCTGAAAATAATTTCCCAAATAAAATATGTTTCATATAAGTTATATCATTTGTTAATTAATTACAATACATTACATATTTTTACAGTAGCAATGATATCCTATCTTCAAAAGCTCAGGATAAGACACAAGACATCTTAGAAAAGATTGCCCTCAAATATGCCCTAAAACTTGTACTCACGCTGATATCCTTGTAAAGATGAACTTGGTCATACTCAATGTTGTGAGTCATGAAATAATCAGTCACTGATGAAAGCAATGTCATTTCAGGAAGAGAGAAGATGTCCATAAACTGTTTAATTGATGGTCCCTGTCCAAAGGAAGAAATGTACTATTGTAAAAAGAAATGGATGCTGATTCAGTGGATGGATGGGATGAGGGACAAAAATTGCTATTAAAATAAATAATGCACATAGGAAGCAAACACAGTATATCCTGTCCACATGCAAAATAATATTGCTATATATTTTAAATTGGCAGTGTTACTGTAGTGTTACATTCTTAAATAAAAACTCAAGTGTCATGCTTATGAACATCTTAGCAATATAAACAGTAATGAAAATACACTTGTCCCTCCCTGTTTGCAGACTTGGAGTCTACGGTCTTGGTTCTTCGTGGACAGCAAGAAAGGAGGAACAAATTGGCATGTGTGCAGGAGCATGCCACAGTTATAACCAATAGGGCTTGAATATCAGCAATATTTCCAATTCACAGGGCAGGATCTGGAATCAGGACAATATCCTAAAGTGTAAAGATAAACAACTGAGCACTAAAGTTAGAATCATCCAAGCCACTGTATTCCCCATCACCATGTATGGATGTGAGAGCTGGACAGTGAAGAAAGCAGAGAGGAAAAAAATCAACTCATGAGAAGGCATGACTCATTAGAAAAGACAATAATCCTAGGAAAGGTAGAAGGTAGTAGAAAGAGAGGTAGACTGCATGTCAGATGGATGGTATCAGTCAAGGAGATCACAGGCCTAAATCTGCAGGATTGAAGCAGAGTAGTG
Source organism: Sceloporus undulatus (assembly GCF_019175285.1). Classification (NCBI taxonomy): domain Eukaryota; kingdom Metazoa; phylum Chordata; class Lepidosauria; order Squamata; family Phrynosomatidae; genus Sceloporus; species Sceloporus undulatus. Next base: position 69,960,496 of record NC_056523.1, on the reverse strand, counting down.
GAGGAGAGGGGGTCTTGGAGATGTCTCATCCATAGGGTTGCCATGAATCAGGGTCAACTTGAGGTCAATTAACATTAACAACAACAAAATAATAATAATATCCACAGACTTTAAAATGTTAATTCACCTCTTCAAAGAAACTTTATCCATTTAACTTCTGCTCTACAAATTATATTCCAGTCTGGGTTTGGATTTTAGTACAGTGGTACCCCGGGATACGAATTGATCGCGTTACGAAATTTCCGGGATACGAAAAAGTTACATTAGAAAAAACTGTTCCGGGATACGATGTTTTTTTTGGGTTACGAATTTTTTTTCGGCGCGAAATTCAAACCGCAAAGCGCGGCTAGCGGCTTTCCAGCGCTAAAAAAAGCCTTTTCGGGTTGCGAAATTACTCGGGTTACGAACGGAGCGGCGGAACGAATTAATTTCGTAACCCGAGGGACTACTGTATATCGACTTTGATAAAATCACATTGTGCACTAAATTCAGCATTTCTTTACTGGTCAAACTGAATTTACTGATTTACCATGAATAACTGAGCCACTGAACATAGGCTTGCTTGGCTTATGAACAGTTCACATATCTGTCAGCACAGCAAATTTCTGTCAGCATGTGAAAGGGCATACATGACTGCATCTTTTCCAGATGCTGTCAGACACAAAAGAAACTTTCTCCATTCCTCTGGGAAATTATAGTTGAGTGTTCTGTCATTTGGCTTTTGATCTGCGTGGGAACTAACTAGGTCCACTGACGAAAGTATGCATATAATCAAGAATTTCTATGCAGATTCTATGGCACAAAAGCCAAACAAGGTAATACAGCCTTCCACAAAGTTATCTATATGAAGCTGTATTAAAACAAAGTTTAAAGAAATTAAAATAAGTATTAGTTCTTCACTAATCATGCCTGCACTTTCATGTTCTTCTTCCTGAAAGAGTGGCCTGTAAACAATTTCAATGAAAAAAAAACAATAAAACTAGTCCTACGAACACAAATAAGTTACAACCTAAGATAATATAATAGCGTCAACTAGCAGAAGTATACTAGTATAAAATATATACCAATGCTCTGAAAGCCAGCTGGAAAAAAACTGTTTTATATGATATCCACATGAAAACTGGGGAGGGATGTGTGTCACATATCTATAAGGAGTGTATTCTGTAACAAGGCAGCTTCCACCAAAAATGTTCTTCTTTGTATATTAGTACTACATGCCACATTCCCCTGGAGCACCACCAGAACAGTCTTCCCAGTTCATCTTCAGTTAGTTACTGGGGAAAAGCAATCCTTCAAGTTTGAACACGCCATTTTAGGACAAATGTCATGCATTTGAGTAGAAACACTCCAATGTTGGTACTTTGTATCACATCTAAAACAGTGCAAAAAACTGACTCCAACTCCCAACACAAGGAGTAGAATTAGCAAGAAGTTCTGGTCAACAGTATTGATGGTGCTGAAGAGAATTAACCGGTTAGCACTCATCCAATCTCTTGCCTCCCATGGAGGCCTTCAGATATAACAACAACAACAACAACAACAACAACAACAACAACAACATCTCCCACTTCTCCCTTCGGATCGAAGCGGGATTACAACATAAAAACATCATAAAATACATATAAAATACATCAATTAAAAATAAAAAGGGGAAGAGATGTTACAGTATTGCTCACAGTCGTAAGAATCGAGTCATCATATTCAGATGTTCAAAATCAGATTAGAGGAGATCCGTTGAATAAGCCTGCCGGAAGAGATCCTAATCAACACATTATACTAATCAACACATTATTTCAGCATCGTAGTTGTGTCTTTTCTAATTTACTAAGAGCAACATTTGAGGCTCACAGTGGCATCTTCTCCTGAGCCTCGGCCTCCTTTCCCTTCCCAAAAGCCGATGTACTTTTCACAGCCTCTGAAAAAGGGCAAACAGCCAAAGGGATGCTGCCAGGTCAGCTTGCGGGCTGGTCTTAATGAAGCCAAATGAAGGCTTCACTCTATTCTTATATCTGCCTATTCAAGTCAAGGCTTTTCCACTTCCTGCTTCAGTTTGATCAGAGCTTTGACCAACCTACACATTTTATTTGATATTATGTCAATATATTAAAATTCACTTTTAATCTGTTTAACTTTTCACAACTTTGATGTTTTGGTATAGTATCTGGATTCAGTGTGGGGAAGGCAGCACATGGATTCCCAAAATATCCAGTTGGAGGTGTTCTTACGAGACCCTTGGGCACTGGGTAAATGGGTCATGTTCAAATCAGGGGCAGGACTCAATCCCAATCCTTGGTGGCATGAGAACCATGCAGACGCTTCTACTCAGGAGGCCTCCCACAACTATCATTCCAGATACACTTAGCAGATGGGTTGGGTGACATGTGCTACAATGGCTGGCAGGTGGGTTAATCACTGGGTGGCTCTTTACCCATTTTGATGCCTAGCCTCTCTAGCGATAACCCATACATATGATTATTTCTTGCCAACACTCAATTATAAATCAACCTCATGTATAAATCGAGGCAGGTTTTGGGGCCAAAATTATGGATTTTGCTATGACCCACAGATAAGTCAAGGATACAACTTAAGAGGCATGTATTAAAGGATGTATTGGATGAAGCAAAGAAAAACAATGCCAAAGAACTTACAACATTCCAGCAGGCATAACTATTTGTGCTCACTCTAAAGGCTGGCTGGATGAGGAGAGAACTAGTTGGTCCTAGATATCAACGGACTTCTCACCCATGGATCCAAGCATCCGCGGATGACAAGCCCACATTTCACCCAATGATGGTGCATGTATGTGCTGTCATTAAGTTCTGTTGTCCCCAATGGCAGTGTGGCTCAGTGGTTAAATGCCTGTACTGCAGCCACTCACTCAAAACCATAAGGTTCCAAGTTCAATACGAGCAATAGGGCTCAACCTTCCGAGGTTGCTAAAGTGAGTACCGAGACTGTTGGGGGCAATTAGCTTATAGTTGTAAACCACTTAGACACTGTTAGTTCAGTATGAAGTGGTATATAAATGAAGCTGTTTGTTTGTGCATGCGCCGCCATGGGACAATGGGGGCTGTCCCTAATGGCAGCACAGCTACATGCATGCACCATCACTGGGGACAATGCAGGCTTGTGCAACCATGGATTTTGGTATCTGCGGGGGACACATGTGAAAAAGGATCAAAAGGCAAAGCAAATAAAATTACACCTATGTTAGCAATGATTATAGCTTTTAACTTTAATGTAATAACTTTATTATTACTTGACTAATTTTAAGCCTGAAAAGCTGACAAATGTACATGAAAGTCTTATTCAGATCCTTCCAAGTGTGATTCCTGTCAGCGCTCCTTTGAGAGGGAAGTGACAAAGAGCTGCCACTGTCACTATTTCCTCATTCAGGCTTTCAAAAAAAGGCAGAAGCAGCACCACAGCAGACAGAGTAGAATGGGTCAGTCTTTCTTTTAGGTGCTCCCAGGATGGACTAAGCTCTCAGCTTTTGCAACTCTGCTTCAAGAAGGGGATAGGCCTTTTTTGCTAAGAGTTAAAGTACAGTACTTACATTGACCTATGGATACGTTGTTCTAGGTGTTTTAGGTCAATCTTGGCTAAAACTTTGAGACTTATACATGAGTATATACAGTAATTTAAAATAATAATAAAAAAAACAACTATCATCACTTAAAGCAGAATTATTGTATGATGATGTAATAAAATAATGCTTGTACTCTCAAGTGGAAAAATATTAATGAACAGAATAATCCCATTACGTAATTTGACTCCAATATTTTCCAGGCCTATTTAAGGAAATAAGAGTCTAGAAATGTCTTAGGAAAATAAAAAGGAATTAGGATTATATCTTTCTGAACAGCTAAACAGTACAAAACAAAAAACAATCAGAGAAGCCTGGACTATAAATTAGGGTCAGACACAGCAGCACATAGCAGCCAAGAACTACTAAAATATGTTCTGCCCTTTCATCTGAGGAAGGAACAACCTGTTCTATCATAAATAATGGCAAGCAGTGTTTTCTTATCAGAAAACAGCTACAGATTGTAGAGAAGGGTTTCTGCCTTTGCCGGTGGAATAAGACTGCCAGACGACCATAATGATCTTAAACAGTCAAGAACTCATTAAAAAGAACAAACCTTCCACTTATAATTGCATAAACAGATTATTCCTAAACTGAGTTGGAGAAGATTTTATTTGTACTCTCAGTTACTCATAATGTCATCAGTGGCTGTATTAACCATTACTTCCCCTTCTCTTTTTATTCACAGCATGACTATAGGAGAGCCAATTTGATGTAGTGGTTTGACTCAAGAGAGCAGGGTTTGAATCCCTGCTCAGCCATGGAAACCTACTGGGTGACCTTGGGAAAGTCATACTCTTTCAGCTTCAGAAGAAAGAAAAAAGCAAATCTCTTCTAAACAAATCTTGTTGAATGCCTTAGGGTCCCTATAATTTGGAAATGACCTGAAAGCACATAACAACAAAAATGGCTATATGATGCCTAACGAACTGCTATTATTTTAGATTGTTTCCCCCCCATTTTCTTTGGTTCCCCATATCTGAGACATTCTGAAGTTTGTCATAATATGTTTTGTAAGCCCCTTGCACTAAAAAGCCTACAGAAAACACAGATTTCAAGAATATACATTAAGTTGCCTTTTGAAAAAATTTTAGCATAAGGATTTCCTGAGGCAAATGAATAAATAAATAGATAGATAAAATATGTAGAGTCACATACACTCCTTGCTCTAACTCTTAGCAGGTTAGAAAACAATTTATAAATGAAAGAGTGAGTAAAGCTAAGCATGCCTTTTGATGGCCCTGGGCACTATTCATGTTCAGGGTCATAGACTAAGCAATCAAAAGCATCTTCAAGAAACTCAGAGACATACCATAATTAACATTTCTCCTTGTATCTGACAATAATAATCTAAAAAGTAACTCATTATTCCAAAGTTACAGATTTGAAAGGAAAAGTGAGTGACTGAAAGAAGCAACCAAACTCTTTTATATGCATTTACTATAAAGAGGTGCTCTTGCCATTAGTGGTTCTTAATACCATCCTGACAGTTTTTGATTTTTAATCAGAATAAAACTAGATTTTAAATAAAGAAACAGAGTATGTTACAAACACTACCATTCACCTTAGAACATCAATAATGGGAGTAAAGCTCAGTAAATCCTTTCAGTACTACTCTCTTCCTAACTACAGTGTGCCCGCACCATGCAGGCGCATTTTACGCGGCTTCCAGCTTACACGAAAGCCACTAGGGGAGGGAAACAATGGCCTCCAAGGCCATGAAACTCAAACATCTGAGAGTTGTCATGGATACTAACATCCTAGGAGAAAAGGTAGGAAACTACATGAGGTCCAAGGGACTGCATCCACCCGACTCCAGATCTTGGAGAGCCACCCTCCCAGTTGTGCCCCTCACCTCCAATTTGCTTTTGTTTTTTTTCAAAAAATATTAAAACGCTCTCCTGTATCTTCCGGGATGCGTGAGGGAATGGCAATTTCACCATAACTTGTTGTCATCTTATCAGTTGTAGGCCCAATAGAGGCCTATTTTGAACCAGAGAATACATTGAGAAATTATTTTCGGTTTACCTTTGGATTATAAAAAGGTTTTCCCTAGGCCTAAAGAAGCTAGATGGGGCGACAAAAACATGGTAGGTTGCAAAAAATATAAGCATCTCCCCCATATTTGGAGAGAAGCTAGGTCATTTGGGGACTCAAACATGGCATTGGGAAAGTGCATGTGGACCTAGGGGAGTATGCCCCAGGGTTTATTTCTTTTAAAAAAATGGATCAATTCTAATTAATTGGTAAAATTTGCCTGTAGCCTGCTATACCATCTTTGGTCACTAGGAGGAAGACATATTAACATTTCCTAGCCACCAATGATAAAGCTGGAGAGAGACTTGAGATCTAAGTAGTCGGCCCTTCTTATACACGGATTTTTTATACACGGATTCAAGCATACACGGTTTGAAAATGTTCCAAAAAAGTATAAATTTACCTTGATGTTCCATTTTTTATTAGGGACACCATTTTGCTATGTCATTATATTTAATGGGACTTGAGCATACACGGATTTTGTTATACACGGGGGATCTTGGAACCAAACCCCAGCGTATAATAAGGGTCCACTGTATTGTACAGAGGGTACCTCTCTCTGCAAGGTCCCCAACCTCTTTAAGCAGGTAGACGGGGGGGGGGGGTGTTTGAGAGAGAGATAGAGAGAAGATCCAGCTGCCGGAAGAGGAGTGGGAAGATGGAAAGACTAACCAAACACAAAGAACTCTTGATTCCTGCCTTGTTAGGTTGGCACATCGGGATAAGCCTAAACATGGTGGATTGCTCCACCTGCCATCCTGAGAAAGAAAAGAAATGGAGGAGTTGGGAAGAGAGAAAGGAAACAACACAGAGGGGGAAGACAGTGCTCTGGGATCAAGTACAAAGGAGTTTCTAACATTTACAAAATTGATTTTAAAAAAATAAATATAATTTCGAAGTGCACATTCTTTCGAGTATTCAAATAGACTTTTCTTTTCATTTCCATTATTACATGTACTGGACAAGTATTCGTGATACCAGCGTGGTGCAGGAGACAGACTATTTAATTTGGATGCAGCAGAACTATTTTATAACCTGGAATATCCTAGAATAAATAATTCTTTCTAAAATGTTCCTATCTCAAGTGCTTATTATGGGATTGGCAGGAAGGTGGGTATAAAGAGACACACAAAGCACAAAACCATCTTTACTGAAAGTCTACTTTTTGTCTTGATTTTTCCCTAAGACTTTTAAAAGCATAGTTCTTATTTGTAAGCATCTTAAAAATTAAATATTTTTAAATGAAAGGATTAGAAAGTCCTGAATTCTGCACTAAATACAAGATATTTTTTTCTTACACATCTTCTGCTCAAATGCTATGAATATGGGAATAGAACTGAACAAAATTCTATTCCTGCAAAACTATACAAACATATAAAACATTAACAGTTCAAAACACATGCAGACTTCTGCATTTCCACTGCCTAGAGAAGTCAAGGAAAGCCAATTCTGAGGCATAGCAAAAGCATGATTGTATTTAAAAAGCCTATAATACCAAGTTAGAAAAACAGCTGTAGAAAAAGAAACACAGATCAACCTGAAGCACATAGTGACTTATGGGGAAATTGTTACTCAAACAGATCTGCTAATTTCATGTCTGTGTGAGTTGCATGACCAATTGTATATTGTAAGACTGCTGAAGGAAGAAATACAATAGCATTCTTTCTACCAGTCCTCCTAAGCAGCTCCAAAAGGTCTGAGACTGTGTTGTTGGTGTTTTTTAAATCATCAAATATTAAAGAGAGCTAGTCAAAAATGTATTGGGAGAGAGATAGCTTATCAGCTCTTAAATTTGCAAGATCTCCCCTTCTCCTTTCTCAAAACTTTGGGAAGGTAGGTGTGTATATTTAAATATATAAATACGTAACAGTTAGGCAAGAAGAACAAAGAGGACAATTTCTCAAAGCAGCTGCTTTCACCCATTCAATGCATTCTCACCATACTGCTTGTACTAGTCATGGGGTCAACCCACCAGAAGTGAACTATTTAAAAAATATTCTGGTGTGGGCTTGTTAAATTGTCAACTACAAATGAAATTGGATAAAGCCACTCAGAGCTTACTAAAATGCTATACTGCAGTCATAGGATTGTTTGTAAAAGTGGTGTCTACTGACATGTAACATGATACACACAAGTATTTCTTCTGTTCCATCTTGTGTATTGCAAACCTCCAAATCAAATGGGATTTGCAGACTGACAAGAAAAAGTGGGTTCATGACCCAAGTGCTCTGCTTATGATCTTGCTGTGCACACAGGTTCGGGGAGATAATCTGAACAATATCTGAACAGACTTCAAGAAGAACATTATTTCTGCATGTCATAGAATCATACAGTTGGAAGAGACCACAAGGACCATCCAATCCTACCCCCTGGCCTGTAGAAATATACAATCAAAGCACTCCTGACAAATAGCAATCCAGCCCCTCCTTAAAAATCTTCAAAGAAGGAGACTCTATCACTCTCTGAGGCAGCCTGTTCCACTGTTAAACAGCTCTTACTGTCAGGAAGTTATTTCTAATGTTGAGGTGGAATCTTCTTTCCTGTAGTTTGAATCTTTTAATGCAAGGCCTCAAAAAAGAAAACAAGAACCAACTACTTCCTTTTACCAAATAACTGTTAAAAGGGTTGAGATGATCTGGAAAACCAAAGTAAGGTGATACAACTCACAGCTGCATATATACTTTCACCCCCTAGAAGCAATGCCATCTAAATTCCTGAGAACCTTTGGCGTTCCATGCCGCATTTCCAATGTCTTACTCAGACTGGAAACAGGGATATCATTCTAAAAACATGTGCCTGTATCCTTATTATTAACTATTGGCTCAAACAAATTTTGGCACAGTAGGAGTAACCCCACTGATTTTATAATTTTTCCTCCAGCTTCATGAGAGGAGCTGAGGCAAAATTATAGCGATGTGGGTTTTTCCTTCAGCAATACATTTAAATTGGCAAATGCCATTCTCCAAACTCGCAAGAAGTCACAGACATTCTCAGTAATTCACATATCTTGAATTTCTTGGTTGGCAAGGTTAATTAAATATTCCATAAAAATGTATACTGTACCTTGCCATAAAAATCACTCATTTGGTATAAGGGGATATGCTGAGTTCCACCATACATCTCAATCACCTCTTCATCAGGCACTGGTTTCAGCCCTCTAAAAACAAATTACAAGAACTTCCAGTAAATGTCAAATTCAACGAAAATAAAAGTCAAAGAGGAGAAAAGAGTGATAGAACTTTATATAGCTGGGGGGGGGGGACGACAAGAACTGACCTTCACATTAAATTAATTTCTAATACATCGTGGTCTTTTATTTAAACCCTGAGTCATTAGTGCTTAAAACTTTTCATTTATTAATTGGTAACCAGCTGTGTTCACTTCAAGGAAAATAGATTCCTGGCTTGTTATCCTGTCAATTTTTTTAAACAAAAAATATTACAGTGTGTGTGTGGCATTACATTTTAGGTGTGACAATAAATAATCATGACTTGAGTTTATAAAATGTCATATGACTCAAGGTACTCATTTTTGTTAAAATTTCAGATATTTCAGTAGCACTCCACTGACATAAGCTTCTTTAAACAGCCAACTAAATACCTTTCTAAGCTGGATATTATCAATCATAAAGAAAGGAAGACAAGAGGCCTTTATATACATAGTGTTCTGGTGAAAAATTTTGTTACATCCTCTTCAAATTGGCATTGACAAAGACAAGTTACTGAAAGCAAAGAGAACAGCCAACCTTGGAAGGCAGATACATTACATTTTATGGCTATCAACAAAACAATGGTTGTCTATAACAGACATGTGCATCCAAAAATAATGGAATTATAAGGTAAGAGACTAATTAAAACTGCTCTAAAGAGTTAGTGTTTTTGGTGTTGCATTTTAAGATAGTATATAACTGAACTGGTATATAGTCAAGACAACTAGGGAAATTAATAAGATTCCACATAGCTATAATGAAAGAGAAAGTGAATGACAAAAGAACTGATGAATCAACAGTAGTTGCCTTTGAAAGTAGCACTATCTATTCAATTATTGTTTAAATATAGCCCAGCTGGTGCCACCTGAATCTATCTTACATCTGAACATTAGAAATAATATTCAGGAAGTAAAGTTATTAACATTAACAAGCAATACTGTATGTACAACAAGAAACTTAAATATTTACCAAAACCACAAGCAAATTTTAAAAATAATTCACCCTAAAACTCACAATAATTATTCCCTTTTCCAGGATCTATTCAAACATATTCTTTTGATTTTTTGAGTTCTTAATCAGTTGCAAGTAGAATACTTCTGTTCTCAGGAAACAACTTCAGTCACTGACACCTCTACATAGCTATCTGATTACAAGGCCACCTTCTCCCTTTTCAGCTGTGCATGACTAGTGGCCTTTCTCTGCTGGGATTTGCAGTGCTACCAGCATCTACAACTGCACAAAGTGCTGAAGAAATACTCAGTTTCCAAGTTCTTTTTACAGAACTTTACTACTAAGTATATACAGCACTATATACATGACAACAACTCTCCAATCAACCAGCCACTAGTCAATAATAACCCACACTGTCCATGACATGATCTCCCCACACATGTCCCTGCAACTGTCCTTTGCATCAACCTGTTGAGTCATCCCAACCATGTCCTCCAAGTAGTGTGACGATAACACTCCACCACGTTGCAACCTTTCCAGACATTGCTTCATCCAGCTGCCTCAACCAATTGCCATAATCTGTCCTGTGAAATTTTTAATACCAGTGAAGTACATATATACATACAGTGGACCCTTGCCTTACGCGGGGGATCCGTTCTGGAATCCCCCGCGTAAGGCAAATTCTGCCTATGCTCAAGCCCCATTCATTTGAATGGAGCTCATGCAAGCAGTGGCATGCACCACAGGTGCACACCCCATTCATCTGAATGGGAGGCACCACCCCTGTACATACTTACACTGACATCTATACTTGTCAATCTCCCTTGGCCCATATCAACCACTCAAAAGACAATCTTTTTAACAGATTCGTGAGAGATGATTAATACAATTTGGCTGACTTCAGTGACTGTCACCAGTATAGAATGGGCTCTTGGTATCCACTGGGATTTGGTTCCAGAATCCCCAATGTATTCCAAAATCCATGGATTCCCAAGTCCCATTAAATACAATGCTGTGGTAAGAATGTGGCTACTATATCTATTGGCAAAATAAAAGTTTGCTTCAGGAATTTATATATTTTTTTGAATATTTTCAAGCCCTGGGTGGTTGAATCCATGGAGAAAGAATCCATGAATACAGAGGGCCCAGTGTAATCAGATTATAGTGGCCCAGTCACAGATCCAGAACTCAGTCTTAAAAGTGATCTTGTACACAAAACATAACTTACTTTTCATTCAACCTGACCAATAAATGCTTCATAAAATCAACAATCTGTATAAAGATGAAGGAATTCAGAAAGAAAACACAGATGCAAAGTGTTAAGACTTTTCATGAAGATGACAATGACAGCAATGACTTTTTAAAGATATGAGATATAACTCACTGATATGCGGTACCCAACTGAACATAGTGAAAAGCATCAATCTTCATCAGAAGGCTCTGAAAGATAGTCAGGTCTGCACTGTGAAAATATTGCATGGTTAAATCCAACACGATACTAGCATTTACTTCTTTTAGCTGCTAGGATGTAGTACAATGAGATTTTCTCTTCTCTCTCCAAGACCTTCAGAGCAGATTTTGAGTATGACAGAGGGTCCTCAAGCTCAAGCAGCAGAATTACACTCTAGAACCTAGCCCATAATTGTTTCGACAGAAGAACCTAAACATCTATACAGACAGTCATGCTTCACATTCTACTACATCAAAGACTAAAACATACTGGATTGGATCCAGGTTTTGTCCTACCTTTAAGATCACACTCTAAGCAAAGTTCCTGTCAAGAGAGTCTGGCTGTAGGAAAGACAGAGAGGTGTTCTTCACTGATTTTCTCTGCCTCATTAGTTCTTAAGCACTGCTGTGCCAGTGGAATCCCCTTAACCTCCAGAGTATATTTTTGAGGTATAAGGGATAGCAGCGTAAAAGGAGAATCAGTAAAGACTGCCTGCTTTCCAAATTCTGTCAGCAGAAATGGGTCAGAAGTCCATTCTATCTGCAGCAAAAAAGCCCCAGTTTCAAGTAACTGATTTCTTATATTTGACTTGACAAAAGTAGTTGAATATTTTTTTCAGTACAGTGGGCCCTGTCCTTACGTGGGGAGATCCATTCTGGATCCCCCCGCATAAGGGAAAATCCGCCTATGCTCAAGCCCCATAGGAAATAATGGGGCTTGTGTATGTAGCAGAGCGGCACGCATGCGCCACGGGTGCACATGCCATTGTTTCCCTCGCCAAGCGGCTGGAAGCTGCGTAAAATGTGTCCGTGCAAGGCGCAGGCGCACTGTACATATGTGTACATATGTAGCGTCATCATCTGTTACTTTCAGAAGCCCTACAATAGGATACACACACCACAGGAATGCTACTGAAAATCTTCAAGGTGATGTAACAAATTCTGCAGCTGTGTTCAGAAGCAATAATACTGGGCCTTGAAGACTCTAGCTTTCTTGGTAACGAACACCACAGTACTGCATTCTACCTAATTAATTCTGCTTGACTTCTTCTACAAGGTGAAGTGGCTAGAAAAACCATTAGTTCTTTGTCCATGTTTATTTGGTGTGATATGCAACTCTAGCTTAACAGGTCAGAACTGAAGTTGGGGCTTGTTCTTGGATTAGGATTTTGGCTAGTACAGAAGCGAGCCAGAATTTCAGGTCCAGACAATACTTTAAAGCAACCAGATAGAAAGACTGTGGTTTCTTTGTTTGTTGTGTGTCTTCAAGTAGTTTCTGACTTATGTCAAGTCCAGGCTATCATGAGGTTTTCTCATAAAGATTTGCCTTTCTCTAAGTCTGAGAGAGAGTGACTTGCCCAAGCTCAACCACTGGGTTTCCAAGGTCGAGCAGGGATTTTAAACTTTAGGCTCCCAAAGTCCTAGTCCAACACTCAAATCATTATGTCACACTAGCTCCTATTTTATTTATTTGAAAATATTTATGTGATCTCAGGGCAGTGTATAATAAAATCATTTTTATTATAAATAAAATGATTTTAGATAATAAAGATAACTTAAGCAGACTAAAAGCATACTACATAAGCTAAAAACCACACATTAAAACTAGTTAAAATGGGTTTAAATAACATGAAACCATGTGTTAATGTGGACAGAAGCAATTAGCAAGATTTTAAAAGAAAAACCAAACATGTTTTTACTTGTCACCAGAATGATACCAACAGGGTGTGAATTGGGCTTCTCTACAGCACTGGCTTATAGCTGTGTCCACGGGTAGCCAAGTGTCTTCTTACCATGTATGTTTTTGCTACTTATGGAGGCTTTAGAAACTTACTGCTGGCTTCTTAGCAATACCATTTCCTGCATAACATATGCAGCGGCCTACTGCACGGTAGTTAGTTCTTCTGTCTCTAACAAAAGAACCATACCTTGAGAATATGTAGTAGGGGTATATTTAAATTTCATAAAATTGTTTATCTGTTCTAATATATAGGACACTAAATTTGTTTACATAGATCACTGCTGAACACATCTGTATGATGAAAAAACAGCAATACTTTCTTACTTTAGTGAGTGTCACAGCTCCTATTTTTCAAACATGTCCTTGTGGCTTTTTATATAAAGCAAGTTCCTCCTTCTCTTCTCTCACTCAGTACACAGAAAAATGCTTCTTGATCCAGGAAAACGTGAACAATCTGTCAGGACTATCCATGCCTTTGCTATAACCCTTTATGGTTAACTATTGTTTTCTTTCTAAATTGTAGTTCTATTGGGCTTGCAAAGGAAGAAGTTCCTGTGTAAACATTACATTTTCTCTTCTAGGACCCGCACACTCAAAGACCTAGTGAATGACATTTCTTCCTCCAAAGGTGCCTCTGCTTTCTTAGAAAATATCCAGATACTTAAGTATTTCCAGTGGAAACACATAACCCACAGGCTGAATTACTCAATTTCATGAATACAGTGAAAATTGATATGAACACATGAACAATTTGTATAAACTTACTTTGTGCACATCATAGTGAAGTCCTCTTATAGCAAATCCAGGAATGTATTCATACTTCTTTAGTCCCTCTGGGTACTGCAAAACATTGAGATAGAAAGCAAATATTTTGTCACACGAAGGTACAACTGACATTAATTTCCTTCAAAGACCTCAACCATCCTAGAAGACAAGTGAAGCAGGCTGGCAATGAGTGTAGTGGATAGTATGTTAGTTTTGGACACTGATCAGTGAAGAAATCCATACATGGCCTCTTGCTTTCTATCTCATATGGGTTTTGCAAGGTTGGAGCCTTTGAACACACACTACATTTTCACATTTATCTCTACAACCACAAAAGCAAGAAGTTAGAGAAAGAACGTAAAGTTCTCCCATTAAAAAGCAACAACAATGTACAGCAAACTAAATCAAAACACTCCTAAAACTAAATGTAGTAAGCAAGGATTAAGCTAGCTAGTTATTAGCCTACTGTTCGACTCCTTATGCACAACTACAAAAGCACACAAATTAAATTTATAGCCCACCTTTCTTCCAACAAATGGCACTCAAGGCAGCTAACAGTGATAAAATCAAATAAAAACAAAAGTAATTGAAACATTAAAATATATAATACAGTAAAAGAAAGAAAGAAAGAAACCACCCATAATTATAACTCATAAAAAGATGTTTATATGCCAAAATCCTGATGAAGAATGTTAGAGCAACACTAAACCAGTTCTAAAAATCCTTTTGGTTTGCAGACATCAAGCAGGGGGATATATCAAATACTAAACATAGGAACAGACACTGCATTTAATCTTAACCAAAGGGCCATAAAGCAACTTTATGCTCCTTTTTTGGAATGTCTGCTGTAAGCAGGAAAACTTCAAAGAAAAAAATAGATTAAAACTAAAGGCAGATTAACATTAAGGGTTGAATTTGGATGCAATGGTACCATGGTTTGATATGAAATCTCAGGCTCACTGACTCTCCCTTACAACTCCAGCATGGCTACAATGAACAGATCTGAAGATTCCATTTTAAATTAACGGCGGTTTTGCTTCATTGCTTATGTTTTGAAGTGAATATGGTTCTATTAACTAAAACTGTCCTCTTACAGAAACTGTAACAAAGTTCATAAACAAAAGAGGAAGCAAAGCTTCTGAACGCCTCCTTTTGGCCATACCACACCAAAAGAAAGAGATGTCTGAGACTTGTTTTCATAACACTGATCCAATGGCTATGTTTGTATACAATGCTAAACTACATTTTAATGTAGGGAGGGAAAACATGTGGCTCCCCAGATGTTGAATTTCAATGTTCATGTCCTCAGGTCAGCATAGCCAGTGGTGTGGGATGATGGAAACTATAGTTCATCACAGTAGGAGGGCAGATGTTTCTCAGATATGGTGTAGTGGTATGTGCATCAACCTCAGGTCCATAGATTCTAACTTCTTTTCCCTCACTATAGTTCCAAGAAGATTATAAACATTGTTTCAATACATTGTAAGCAACACTAACCACAAGTTGTCCCATACAAACGGATCATGTAGCATCTTTGAGATTAGCTGTGTGAAAGAAGTTACAGCATAAGATAGGTTGTCCCAGTTCAGTTTAGCAGCTAATCATGATTAGTTGAAAAGATCCGAAACAAATATTTCTGATCTCCTTGAGGATGGCCACTTGGGATATTGTATTAACCCACACTGGGCTCTTAACACATAAATAAATTAAATAAATAAAAGTGCATGTTCTTTTCTTGCAAGATGCACTATAGGACCAAAGTACATGACTAGAGATTTATGTTCACATTTTATCCAAGACCATCTCAGCACTATACTTCCCTGATCCATTATGGATTAAGCACTGTACAAAGAGAAATGCATCAGTTCATAACTTGGAAACAACAAACAAACAAAAATACAAATTTTACTATTACCTTATACTGTTCAATCAGGATGTCTCTGGCAGTGTTGAATATCATAGAGTGCAACAAATTTGAATACTGTGCTAATGTGTAATCATAATCAAAGCCATAGATCTCCACATCTCCCAGGCTGATCTCATTATTTGCGTAGATAGCCGCTGGATTGAGAAGACTACAGACCCCTGGTGGAAGGAGATCTAGAAAAAGACAATAGAAATATAACTGGTCAGATGCCACATGGCGTTGGGAGGCTGTTACATTACTAGAAAGAAAGAAAGAAAGAAAGGTTCACTCTCCTCTTTAACTAGAAGCAACTGAATGCTATTAAATAATACTTTTGAAATGGTCCATGTGAAATTTTCAGTTGAACTACAAAGAGGCCTGTGACCTCACTGGAACGGAGACATATTGGATTGCAAAAGAGGGGTCCCTGTTGAGATGCAAATAGACTTTAAATTTCTTGGACTTTGAAAATCTCTCTATTGCCAGAAGGAGGAGGAGCCTGCCTGCAAAAGATATCCTCCTCATCATAACATCTTTACTAAGGACTGAAACAACATGTAGGCATCTGACTAACATCTCCAATTGTTTTTTTTTCCCTCCTGTTTGGTTTGTAACATCTTGCCTGATGAAGAAGCCCATGGAGCTTTGAAAGCTTGTAACAAGTATACAGTGGTACCTCGGGTTACGAAATTAATTCGTTCCGCGGCTAATTTCGTAACCCGAAAAACCTTCGTAACCTGAATTGCCATAGGCGCTAATGGAAAAAAATAGCTCTCTGCTGCCCTCCGGTGGCGGCATAGCGCCGAGGTTTTTTCGTAACCCGAAAAAACCTTCGTAAGCCGAAACAATAAATCCCTATGGAATTTTTTCGTATCCCGAAAAATTCGTAAGCTGGGTAATTCGTATCCCGGGGTACCACTGTACAAGTATACAGTTGGTCAATAATGGTATCACTGATGGGTCAGTTGTTCTAGATTCATCTTTGAGATAACATGTATATTTCTATTTCTACAACAATATAGAATAACTGAATTTCCATTTTGTGAGCCCAAACATATTGGCGGCAATCCTGAGGTGAATTCTTGTTAGCAGGACCAGGGGACTCCATTCACAGAATGTTCTTAATAGAGGGGAGTGGCAAGGGACGTGGGTAAGGTGACTCACACATTCGCCCTTCACACTGCAGTCCTTTCCCCTACTTCCACCACATGGATCTTCTGCTTGACCTTAGCCTTGTTCCTGAGCAGAAGCTCTTCAGAAAAGCTTTGTTGAGATCCAAGCCTAACAATTCTATCCAAACTTAATTCTATTCTGAATTACAAAGTTCTTTCCACTACCCTTTTCACAGATGCTGCAACATTATTATGGCGGGTTATAGACCGCTGCCGCCGCCATTTGCTCCGTAAGGGAGCCGTCACAGCCACACCGCGCGGCTCCCTTACGGAGCAAAAAAGAAGCTCCAAAATGGAGCTTCTTTCTGCGGCGCCTCTGTGACGTCGCAGGTGCCGCGACACGTTCGGACACATGTAAAGATGGCACCGGCCGTGTGGAACGGCCGGCGCCATATTGTACGGACAGAGTCCGTATTAGACCCAGGGGCGTCTAGAAGAGACACCCCTTTTTTAAAATGGGACGTCATGCGGACGTCCCAAGTGCCGGTTTGTAACCGGCCTATAAGGCTTTTAAGTTCTGCCAAGCTTTTTCTCCAACTATGGAGCTAGGTACCTACTGGGCTTTACAATGGACCTTAGCCTTGAAAGCTAAAAGCATTTATAAAGATATCCTAGATACTGATCTGTCAAATGGGGAAAAAGTTACACTAAAGATTGAAACTCCTTTTCCAGCACTCTCACTTGTCAGTCACCAACTGTCCTCGATTCTGATCTCATTTCTTTTCCCCATAACCATGACTGCAAATTTATGCAAGCAGGATAAGAATGGAGAGAAGAAAATTAATTAGAGTTAACATTTAAGAAAATCTTCATACAGTGTCCCAAAATGCTCCCAGGGATATAGCTATATATCAGGGATGTAGCTGATTCAGCTCCTCCCCACACAGCTCTGCTTCCCAGAAGCAATCAGCCAAACAGTCCAAGCAGCACAATTCAAGTGACTCATCACCAGAAAAGCAGTTGTCCAGTCTCCCTAGCTCATGGCAACCTTGTAGATGAGCTATCTCCAAGCCTCCCTGTCTTCCACTGCACTGTTTAGGTCCTGTAAATTTATGTCCATGATCTCTCTGATTAAGTCTACCCATTTGGCATATGGCCTTCCTCTCCTTCTGCTGCCCTCCACCTTTTCTAGTGAGTCATGCCTTCTCAGGATGTGACCAAAGTATGACAGCCTCAGTTTTGTCATCTCGGTATGGTAGGTCAAATTACTTTTGTTGTTGTGTGCCTTCAAGTCATTTCCAACTCATGGCAACCCTATTGTGGGGTTTTCTCAGCAAAATTTGTTCAGAGGAGGTTTACCATTGACTTCCCCTGAGGCTGAGACTTGCCCAAAGTCACCCAGTGGGTTTCTATGGCCAAGCTGGGAATCAAACTCTGGTCTCCAGAGTCACAGTCCAACACTCAAACCACTACACCACACTGGCAGCTTGGGTCATATGATACTTCCTTTATATGTCTGCTTTATATGTCTAGCACTCCCTAAGTAGTTTACAGTCTGTAAGCCACTCTCTTCTGAAGATGTGAACGCAAAGAATTACACCAGGGGTTCTCATGCAAAAAGACAGCAGACAGCAGTCTTTAAGGAGTATTCAAAGGGATTGCCACAGTAATCTGTCCAGAAAAGCTTATGTCAGAAATTTCTTTTCCCCAGTTAATCAAAAAGGTGCCACTGGGTTCATTTATATTATTTTAAGCAGTCCTTATCTTGCCAAGACAACCACATGATAGGGTCACCATAAGTCAGAAATGACTTGAAGGCGCACAACAACAACAAAGACAGTCCGAGTGCAAACCATTTAGAGCTTTAAAGGTCAGTGCCAACAGCTTGAGCTGAATCTCCAGATCAAATCAAATGGGAACTAGCTGAACCATTTCAAAATGGATGTTACATTCCTATACCTCACACTAGCCAATAACCTGGCTGCCACATTATTAGCACAGTTCAGCTGAAGTTCACAAAAGCTAAAGAGCAATGTGATGTAGAGTATGTTTCAGCAATTAATCTAAAAGAACATGAAAGTGAAAAAAGATGCCACCCCAAGACTTCCTAGCTCTGAGAACTTGGCAGAGATTTTCCCTGTCAAAGAAAAGGAATGCCCTAACCACTTTGGGGCCATAGGTGGCAATGTGTGTTGAAAATCACCAAAGGTGCTTTTTTTCTGGATGTAATTGCAGTCTAAAAGCAATGTGTACTAATCTCTGAAATATTCACTTTACAAAAAAATAATCAGTACCAGTTAGTTGGCCACTGTAACACAGAATCACAGAACTGGAATGGACCACAAGGGTCATTTAGTCCGACCCCCTGCCATGCAACTAAAGCACACCTGAAAGATGCCCATCCAATCTTTGTTTAAAGATTTTCAAGATGGAGAGTCCACACACACACACACACAGCAATCTATTACACATTCAACTTTTACAGTAAAAAAATATGTATAGCAAATATCCATTAAACATTTCTACACAGTTTAGGAGACAGTGCTCCTGGATACAGTCACTACTTACACCTTTCCCACTCAAGCTATAAGACCTGATAGAAATCTATGAACACATTAACAGAGGAATGAAGATATTCATTAGCTAGTCAAATTATTTTGAACTCATCCATCTCATCACTAACTGTAAATGGACCTCAAGTATCAATTGAGGGCAGGTTTTGGGGCCAAAATTATGGATTTTGATATGACCCATGGATAAGTTGAGGGTAAAATTTAGGGATATATAACAAAGGATCTGAAGGATGACTGAAAGGAAAACAGTGCCAAAAAACTTATGAAGTTCCAGCAGACATATAACTATTTGTGTTCACATTAAAGGTCAGATGGATGAGATAACAGAAGGGGATCACTGCTTCCAGGACAGATTACACTCTTGTCTTTCACCAGGGGAAGGTTCCTTCTTTTAATAAGCGTTAAAGTACAGCACTTACATTGACCTGTGGATAAAATGACTCAGGTTTTTTGGGCCAATTTTTTTGACTATAGTTTCTAGGCTACATATAGTGAGACCTCACCATCCTCAGGTTTGCTATCTGTGGACTTGAGCATCCGCAGGCCGTGAGCTCCACTGTCCCTAATGGTGCATCACACTATTAGGGACAACAGGACTTGAGGTGCCATGTTTTTTCATATCCATGAGGAGGTCTGTAACAGCTCCCCTGTGGATATGAAGGTCTAACTGTACAGTAGTTCAAGAAACCCACTGCCTGTTCTGGGTTAGTTGAAAAGAGGAGGAAAAAAACTAGAGCCAGGTGCCATCAGCTGCACTGTGCCTCTAAGGACACCAACCCAACGGCTCACTATTGCTTCTCTATCACAGTAAACAAACTAATTTTAGCAATCTGAAGAGCAGTCTGCTTTGAGCACACATTACATCATATAAATTTATTCCTTGTGGTTGTTCACCTGAAAAAAGTGAATTATAATTTTGAAACTGCCTACCTGAGTGGTATTGTATCTACTCATTATATTGAAGCTGCTATTGCTATGTTAATTTATGAAACAGTGCTTTTTAAAAACAGAACATTCCTTGGAAAAATAAAGCAGTGGCGCATTCATCACTCTGTATCGCTGGATTTTAGATTCAAAGAATCTGGCCTGCAAATAATCTTTGCTATTTTAATCTTGCAACCTTCATTCGTTTCCAAAGCATTACTTTTTAATGTATCGTGCAGAGGCCAACTAGCTAGTACTGTTCACTGCCTTGCAATGTGGATATTTCATCTCTAAAAGCACCAACTCACTTCAGATACACAAGGTCCTTGGAGTATGTTAATGGAAACCTTATAATTTAGTCCACAATTTAATTTCAGTATCACAGTTAACTAATGGTAAAATGTAAAAAATAATTCCCTGCATTGTGACTGTATTCCTATACAGCACACCATTATTTAATAGCATCAAAGAGTTGGAAGAGACCGCATGGGCCATCCAGTCCAACCCCATTCTGCCATGCAGGATCTCTCAATCAAAGCATCCCTGACAGATGGCCATCCAGACTCTGCTTAAAGACCTCCAAGGAAGGAGAATCCATTGCACTCCGAGGAAGGAGTGCATTCCACTGTCAAACAGCCCTGACTGTCAGGAAGTTCCTCCTAATATTGAGATGGAATCTCTTTTCCTTCAGCTTGCATCCATTGCTCTGGTTCCTGTTCTCTGGAGCAGCAGAAAACAAGCTTGCTCCCTCCTCAATATGACATCCCTTCAAATATTTGAACAGGGCTATCATATCACCTCTTACTCTTCTTTTCTCCAGGCTAAACATCCCCAGCTCCCTGAGTTGTTCCTCATAGGGCAAGGTTTCCAGACCTTTCACCATTTTAGTCGCCCTCCTCTGGACACATGGCTCCAATTTGTCAACACCCTTTTTGTGTAGTAAGTCTGGTGGAAATGACCTTACTTCTAAATAGAAACGAACAGGATTTGCTATTAATTTCACCCGTGGTCCCTCTTGCCTGAGCAGAAAGCTATTTGTTATCAGGGGCTGTGGCAACATGGCAAAGCTTCAAACTCCAAGGGCTGCGGAGTGAATGCCTGACCAAACATGTTGAACAAGTCTGGCAGTGTTTGGGGCACATGGTTTTCTTGTAAACGTCAGACTTAGGCTCATCCCTGCATGGACCTTTCTCACGTTCAGCTGCTGCCTGTCTTCATCTGACATGAGCCTTCCTTCTTCTTTCCCAGGGCCAGGGCTTGAACTAGACCAGCATCTGGGTCGGTGGAGGGAGCATTTCAGCTCCTCGCCTGCACTTGGCTGGGGATTCAGGCAGCAAAGCCTAATAAAGCACACTCCAACTCCCAGAATTCCATAGCCTTGAGCCAAGACACATTTAAAGTGCTGCCAAACCGGGTTATTCCTCCAGTATGGACGCAGCCCTACTGTCTTCCTTTCCTTCTGTTAGTTTATTTGTTTATTTACCGTGCACCAGCTTTTTCATCTCGTGGTATCTGGCCCAGAGGTAGCTCCTGGTATCGATGCCTTCGACGGGGCTTCCTAAAGGGGGAGAAGCTGATGCTGGTGCTCCTGCACGACCGGCTCGGCCTCCTACAGACGAGGGCGGCTGGGAATACCTGGCAGCGGGCTGGTGCTGGTGGGTCTTTGGCGGACCCCCGACGCCGACGCCTCCTTTCCCTGGGCTGGAGACGGCGGCCACCAGCTGGAAGGAGGCTGCTCCGCCGCCCTTCCACACGCCGCTGCCCGCCGCCTTGAGCCCCGCGGCAGCCATGGCTTCTCACAGTAGCCGCGCGTCTCCGCTGGCTACTACCCCATCGCCGCAGACTGCCCCCTCCCCCCGAGAGAGCTCCGCTCTCCTCCGTTGCCAATGCCTGACTGAGGCGTGTCTCTCCTGGCCGCCAGCTCCCCTCAGGAGCGCTCAGCCAATGGGAACGCGAGCCGAGCAAAGCCAGCCAATCACTGGCGCCACAGCGAGGTGGGTGGGAGGGGCTTCTCCTAGCGCGCGAGCAGCCGCCCCCCGCCGCCCCTTGGGAGGTGTAGTCTTTTGGGGGCTCCTAGAATTAGAGGTGGTTAATGGCGCCCCTGAGGATGAGGCACTCCACTGCTCTGTCCTCCTTTCCCAGGACACGTCCTACATTTCAGCCTCCTGTCCGAGAATGTCCTCCATTCTGAGCGTGGCTAAGAAGCAGGGATTTATCCAAAGATAGCATCATCATAATAATATTTATTTATTTATTTATGTATTTATTTATACATACTGTGCTCTTCATCCAAAAGGCTATCAGAGCGGCTTACAAATCGTTAATTGGACATTTCCCTGCCCTCAGGCTTACAATCTAAAGAGACAAGGCACAAAAGGGGAAGGGGGGGAGAAGGGGGAAAGGCCATCAGATCAACTGCACCCAGGCCATGAAGGACTTAATTACCAATCTGTTAACAGCAGCAAGGCTAATTATAGCAAAAAACAGTGGAAACATCAGGGAGATCTGCCAATACAAGATTGGTGTAAAGAAATGCGGCAAACGGCGATTAACGTTAACGTGTGGAATCAAGGTTGTGTTTTTAAAAGGGGAATAATGTAGAGAAATTATTTTGAAGCAATGTGGAAAATATTAGTACAGTATCTTCAGCACTCTCACATCGTAACATTCCCAGAAACCTCCTTCTATGCCTCATTAGAGGCATTTAAACATTTGTGTACATGTCATGCGTCTTCTTCAAGCGGCTTGACGACTTACGCCGACACCCTGAGTTTCATGAGGTTTTCTTAGGCAAGGATTACTCAGGTGTTTTTATTTCCCCAGATCCTTATTCTGAAATTTAGCCCTCAGCATATGGGAATAACTGGTGGCCTCCCACTGAAATGCTGACAGGGCTGGCTATTCAGTTTCCAAGATCAGATGGGATCTGGTGCCTCTGAGGACATGGACTCATCTATTTTATCTGCTTGCTTTTCATTTAGCTTTGGCCCACAGTTCAAAGAATAATAAGTTCAGTTCTTCGTGCCGTTTGTCTTTAGGCCGTTTGTGGTTGTGGTATTTCCTGCCCCAAGACCGCAGTCCACCATTGTTTCACGGACAGATTTATGGCACCATGATCAGGATTTAAAGCAGGTTGTAATTTACCACATTGCAATTAGCTCCATCCATTGTTGTTTTTCTAGTCTGCCTCAAGAGCTGGGTTTTAATAGAAGAAACCATTGCCTCAGAGAAGGCAATTGCAAACCACTCAGGGAACCAATCTGGCCAAGAAAACACCTGAGGGCCACCGTAAGTGGGAAATGCCTTGAAGGCACACAACAGACAGACAGCCTCAGCTCCATGCATTCAAAGAGATGCTTTAGAAAGAAATTCTGTGCCCAGTATCTAGAGAGATCTTGTGGCATCTCTGAGACGAAAGAAAGAAAGAAAGAAGTTGTCAGCATGAGCTTTGTAGGCATATGCATCTGAGGAAGCAGACTTGAGTCTAGGAAAGCCCATGCTGCCAATTTCTCTCTTTCAATTAGTCTCTCCACATACTGCGCCCAGGCAGTTCAGTAACCAGCCCAATGAGTAACTGTGTTTGGCTACTCTTGGAGGCAATGAAAGAAGAAGGCCCGGGATGGCTGTCTCTACAGCCAGTGGTTCCCAACTTTTGGGCCTCCAGATGTTTTGGACTTCAGTTCCCAGAAGTCCCAGTCAATATGCTCATTGTTCAGGAATGCTGGGAGTTGAAGTTTCAAAAAGATCTAGAGGGCCAAAGGTTGAGAACCACTGCAGCGCTTCTCGTTGTATAGCTGCGTTAGTCCGGAAAAACAATACGCAAAGGCATTTGCTCTGCTCCGCTCTGGGCCCCACAACAAACTCCAACTCCCAGAATTCCATAGTCTTGAGCCACACAACGAAGCAGTGCCAAACCCCACAAAGAAGAGCAGGAGCAGCCTCACGACGAGAGCCCTCCCGCCGAGACCACGCCTCCAGCGCAGTAGCCAATCAAATCAGGTTGTTTCCGTGACGCAAGGGCTGGGTGGGCGGGGCAACGGCTTCTCCCGTGGCGCCTGGGTCGGCGGTGGCTGTTCTCCGTTTGTCTTCCCCTTTAACCTTTTCTGAGGTGAGGAGGGGGGAGGTGGGCTCGCGCCCTCTTTGGCGGCCCGTGATTGGCTGAATTCGGAAACCCCGAGTAAGGGAGGGGCTGAGAGTGAGTGGCCGCCGTTATTATGAGCGTTGAGCGCCAGGAGTAATTTGGGGGGGAGGACAGAGGATCCCTCTGCCTTTCAGTCTCCCTGAATAAGGCCTTCTAGGGGCTTTGTATGTGTGAACTCTAAACTTGGGAAACCAGGGCCACACACACACACACACACACTCACACTCACACTCTAAGCCTGGGAAATCAGGGCCAAAGCAGGTATTACTATGGTATTACTATGTCAAATATATATACAAATACACACACACACACACACACACACTCTAAGGGTTTTACTATGTAAGTAGTAGGTATTACTATGTCAAAAATACACACACACACACATATACACATACACAAATACACACACACACACACTCTAAGCCTGAGAAACCAGGGCCAAAGTGGGTATTACTATGTCTATACACACACACACACACAAATATACTCTAAGCCTGGGAAACCAGGGCCAAAGTGGGTATGACACAGCAATACCCCCGTTGGCCCTGGTTTCCCAGGCTTAGAGTACTGAACTGGACCAGAGAGCTATATTCTATCTAGTCTTTACCCATGAGAGCTAGCTAACATGCTGGTGGTGACTGGTAAGGGGAGCTTATCTGCTCTCCCCTTGCCTTTCTATTTTGCTGTTCCTGCTTGCAAAGCAGGGATCTTGAAGGAACTATTCACTTTGCCTGTTGAAGGCAGGCACACACAGCTACACAGCTGGGCTAGCATCTCAGGTCCAAGTTGGCCAGAGGTCCTCCTCCTTTTCCAGGACATGCCCTCCATTCCATTCTTCTTTCCGGGAGGAATCCTCCATTTGGAGCACGACTGAGTTCCAAAACACACTGTAGAGATAATCCAGTTTGAAACCGCTTTAACTGCCCTGGTTCGATGCTAGGGAGTTCTGGGAACTGTAGCTCTGTGAGACATTTAGCTTTCTCTGTCAGAGAGCTCTGGTGCCACAAGATTGCAGTTCCCAAGATTGCCAGGACAGTTAAAGCTGCCTGAAACTGGATTATTTCTGCAGTGTGTTTTGGACCTGTGTAGCTGTGTGTGCCTGCCTTCGACATGTGTGTTTTATGAACACATTCTGCAAATAGTTAAAAGTGTGCCCCTTGAGAATTGTAAAGATACTGGTTTCTTTTTAGATAGCGTCAGAGAGTCGGAAGAGGCCTCGTGGGCCCTCCTCAATGCAAGAGCTCCAGCTATGGTCCAAAACACTCTGTAGAAATAATCCAGTTTGAGACTGCTTTAACTGCCCTGGCTCAGTGCTAGGGAATCCTGGGAGTTGTAGTTTATTGTGGCACCAGAGTTCTCTGACAGAGAAGACTAAATGTCCCACAAAACTACAGTTCCCAAAATCCCCTAGCAGTGAGTCAGAGCAGCTAAAGTGGTCTGAAACTGGATTATTTCTGGTGTTTTGGAGCTAAAGCATTCCCAGCAGGTAGCTGTCTAGCCTCTTAAAAATACTTTAGGTCTCGGTGGGCTTTTAATTGTGATTAAACATTTTAATATTTTGTCATAGTCTCCAACTATTCCAATGACTATCTGGACTATTCCATATTATCTTGTTATTGTCAGTCACTGACCTTATTTGTTGTGTTGTTTTGGCAGAATATGATGATGTTATATACCTTAAGTTGACTCTTGATTATCATAGGTTTTGTGGCAAAATTTTCAGTTCAAGTTTGCCATTGCATTCCTCTTAATGCTAAATATGATTTATATCCAAGACCACCCAGCAGGTTTCCATGGCTGAGCTGGAATCTGAGCACTGGTCTCCAGAGTCCTACTCCAACACTCAGGAATATATGTCCCATACTGTACAGTAGGCCCTTAATATCCGTTGGGGTTTGGTTCCAGGACTCCCCCTGTGGATAACAAAATCTGTGGATGCTGAAGTTCCAATAAATACAATGGCATAGTAAAATGGTTCCCCTTATATAAAATGGCAAGGTTTATTTTTTTTGGGAATATATTTTGAATATTTTCAAGCTGTGGATTGCTGAATCTGTGCATAGAAAGTTTGTGGATAAGGAGAGCCAACTGTATCCATAGGCAAATTTGGAATGTCACCAGAGTGCATCTCTGAGGTAAGATGCATATATCTAAAATTAAAGAGATGTAACCTAGAGGATGCTGAAATATCCTAAAGGTACCAGATCTTGTTTAATCCTGGAAGCTAAGCAGGGCCAACTCTGGTTAGTACTTGGATGGGAGTCTATGAATACCAGATGCTTGTAGTCTATATTTCAGAGAAAGGAACTGACAAAACCACCTCTTGAGTATTCCTTGATTCAGAAAGCCCTATGAAATTCATAGGATCAATGTAAGTCAACAGGCACCTTGGCATGTACACACATAGCATCTAGAGGTACCAGGGACATATTGTAACTGCGACTGTGAAACTAGTTAGCTCAGTCTAAAAATGTAGGAATGTCTGTTCTCTAAAAGCAAATGGGCAGTTCAGTACCAGGGACGAGGACAAAAAAAGAAGGCAGTTTTTCTGACCATAATTGGAACAATCGAAGACCATGGCAATCATATACTCAATAGTGTTGGCTAGCTACTCTTAACTGTTTCTCCCCCTCCAGGATCAGCTTCCCTCTTGTACAAGAATCCTAAAGTCCTCTTAAAATGCTCATCAGGCATAAAATAAAGCGGCTATTGTATATGGTGCCTGGAAAGCAGCGCTTTGGTGTTTATAGATTTCTCCCTTTCTTCTTTGTCCTTGGAGGTGCTATGGAATGGTTTATGATCAATGTTCGTATTGGCACAGAGACTTTTTGTAAGTATTGTAAGAAATATGCCTTGACTTGTTTTCTCCAGTATTTTACAATGTTGTTAAAATGGTTACACTTGTTCTTCACTTTAATTCTTGCTTTTAAAAGGAGTATAAAATTGATAAAATAATATCTGAAGAAACAACTTGTTTCTTCATTCTTTTAAGACATCTTTTGTTAAACGAGTGAAATAGGAAAGGTAATGAGCAACCACTTTAAGTGCATGGTTCAAACATCTTCATGGTAAATGTTATCAAGCATCAATGAGCCCTCTAGCAGAATCGGTTGGATTCAATTGCCCTTCCGGATTTTTAGAAAGGCATAATAAGTTTCAGTGAAAATGTCAGTGAATTTCAGGATTTTGACAAAATGGGTAAGATGGGCATCTTAGAAAGTGTTGGCACACAGCAATAGAAATTTCTGGGCACCTATGACATGAATTATCTCCCTCACTCTGATCACTGAGTAGGGAATTCATGTTTAGATTTTTCAAGCAGAGGTCAATGTTCTCTGTGAACAAACTCATCACCTTCAGCCAATAGGCTTTTCTGAACTAGGTTTCCCCACTTTTGAAGAAGTGCTCTGTCCCTATGAAGCCAAAAACACCCTCCATTTCAGGGAGAGATTGCAATCAGTTCAAATGACCTCACATCAATTGAGAGGTCTCACACTAAGCAAAATCTAATGAGTCTTTGAAATAGATGGGAAAACCTATTAGGGTTGACAGAGCATACTTAATCCTTTAGACTGGAAGAACCTGACTTCAATATTTATTCACCTGCTGCCACAGTATTGTTGTAAATATGATTGTCTGCATGAATTCAATTGATTATCCCAAACCTGAACCATGTACAAATGGAAGCTAGCTGTCTAAATAACCTACTTTATATTTATTTAGAGGAAACTTCCTCACAGCATCTTCAGAAATTATTACAAAATGTTTTACAGATGATGTTTACCGCAGAAAGAAGTCGGAGAGACAGCATGAAAGTTTGGAAGAAAGATGAACTTCACCCTTTATGGCTATATGATATGAACTTTGGAGTGCTAAATCCTACAAGACTTCCATTGAGTTAAATGTATTATTATTAATAATAAATAATAATAAAATTTTATTTGTATTCTGCCTCTCCCAGAGGATAAATCCCACAAATTGTTCTCCAGGCTGACTATATCTCATCCTGTGGAATGCATTTTTGCAACTAGGCCTGGCAACAGAAAGTGATACTGCTCTCTCTGGTTTGACTAGAATTACTTAGGAGATAAAGATGATGACAACTGGTTACTTACAAGGTACTTTAGAAACAGTAACTGTTAACCGAGACATTTACTTCTTGGTTTATTTATTCATCACTTTGTAAAAATAAGCTGTTTATGCAACCACCACTTACTATATTGTTTCTATAATTAAAGAGAACACTTTTGTCATGACATTGTGTGGTTTGGATGTATCCCAACAGTTGGCAGAAGAGACTGGACTCCCCCACCCCCAGCTTTGCTGCAGCTTAGTCTTGAAATTCTAAGCCACTGTCTCAGGAAAAATTATCACAGGTCAACAGAGGACTTCCACACAATAGGATAGGACAATATGTTCCATAGAAGACACAATAGGCCGTGTAACAAAACCAAAATCATGCTGAAAAATTAATCTAGATTTCATTATTTACAAAAGAAATGATTTTGAGACACTGGGCACTGTTAAAATACCCTTTAAGAGTAAAAATGTAATTTAAGGTATCACTTAAAAAAATTTCCTCACTCCCAAAGAGAAAAATATAAAGTGAGTTGACACTGTCCTTCTGTCATAGGAAATATGTACACCTTGTTATGATTTCTTTACAGATGTCAAGATTTACCCCGGGGGGGGGGGGGAGATCTGTCGATCAAACCTGGTTAATCCAAATTGCAAACTATTTTTTTTTTAATTAAAAAGGCTCCAAAAGTCAAATTGATAGTACACGCAGATTGGCTAGTAATTACTTTACTCACTAGTGAGTACAACCAGGAGCAAAAATTAGGGATGGATTAACCAGGTCCAAAGGTATCTATGCTGAAAATGTAAACATGAACTTGAATATTATACACATTTGCTCTTTTAGAAAAGAAGGGGGAATAAGGAATAGACTATGAATTGCTAATTACTTCCAAACTGATTGAATTGATGCATTTCCCCACTTACCAGGGGCAACCATCTCCCATAATTTTATTTTAATATAGTATGTTACTATGTAAAACAATAATGGGATCAAATGGCCAAAATAAGACATGGTTTGTTTTTCAGTTCATCTATTTAGTTACACTTCAGTCAACTAGTTGTGCAGTATTGGATTATAGCGATCAAATCTTAACCAATACATTACTGAAATGGTCTCTACACAGTCACATGATTTTGGAATAAATAACATTTAAAATAATTAGGACCAGCCTAATGGTCTAGGAGTGCTCTGCACTAGAAAGGCCTTTTATACAGTTCTGATTGTTTACTCCTGGACTATTAGGAGTTGTGAAGCTGCCTTAGACTTAAATGGCTGGGAAATACAATGCTGCAAATCATTCAGCACAGATCCTTCTGAAGTACACAACATCTGGGCCAAGGTGAGGCAACTGTCTTATCCTGTTCTTGACAAACATATTTTTTAAAAATAAATAAAAATAAATAAATTGTAGGTTCTTTGGTATAATTTTAGCAATACCTTAAAAAATGATTGTATTAGTAAAAGTCTATGGTGGCTCAAAGTACATTAAAAAAATAACACCTGCTGCCTACTTTTGACTTTTTTGAACGTTGCAGTATCTGAGGTAATTTACACTGGCCATGATCCACAAGAGCACTCATGCATTCACCTAAACAGTTCCCAGCACAGCCCAGTTTAGCATCGGGCATTGCTGCAAAGTCAGCTAAGACAACTCCCTGGGTAAAAATGAAGAAATGGGGATAGCAGCACTTCTGTAGTTTTTCAAATATAGCAAAGGGCCATACATTTGTACCAGACTGCAGAATGCTAAGGATGCAAAACATTTCCCTACATGTTGATCAAACTGTATTTTACATTAGTACCATATCAAAACACCTGAAATCTAAATGTTTTGCTTATACTTGCACAGGCCACATTTTGCTATCACAATGTACAGTAGAATTTGAAAAGATCCAGAGCCATCAAGTAAGTTCACATTTTCTGGATTTGCACTGAAATAAGTGCTGTGATATAACTATAACCAAAAAAACTTAACATTTCCAGAATAAACTTGTTTTTCTAGTGAATTGTTTACTGTCTGAAGTTATCAGAACAATACTTCATCTGATAACCTTGTAATTAAGCAAGGCATCTAAAACATGCCTTTTAATTCATTCATAGATGTTTTATCTTATTGGTTGGTACAATTCTTTTTAAATTCTTTCCTTGAATCCATGTTTGGTTTTTTAAAAAAATGTATTCTATCCCCAAGTCTCTCCAACATTTGTTACAATTCAAAGCTGTGGTTTCTCCCTAAAATTATACTTAACTTTACAAGTGAAGAATATGCTTGGAAGCCATTTCCTGAACAGAGGAAGGCTTTGAAACCAGGAAATTATACTATGTAATTAGGCAGAAAACCAGAAAATTACACAACTAAATGCAGGAACGAGAGGAAGTTTGTTTAAATGATTTTAAAAAAATTAAAGTACCTTAACTCTAGACATTTTATATGCTTAAAGGAATTACTCAGATTAGAGGTACCTTAAAACAATGACTCCACATGATTTGGATGTTTGTTGCTGTGTTCCTTTACGTCACTTGTGACTCATTCCAATTTATTATGGGGTTTTCTTGTCAAGTTTCTTCAGAGGGGGTTTGCCATTACATTCCTCTGAGGTTGAGAGTGTGTGACTTGGATTTAGAATTTATTTTAAAATTTAGATGACTTTCTCAACAAATAATGCATGATTAGGGTGCAACTCCACTACTGCCAACAACCTCATCAACTGTGTTGACATTAATGCAGTACAGCTACAGTTCTGGTTAACATTCTGGACAGATGGACTACAATACTTTCATGACAGAATATATGTATTTTTTTTTAAAAAAAAGCCAACTTATTAATCAGTGTGGAGTTACTAACAGAACATATATTTCAAGATGGTAACTATGCAAGTGTATGCCCTGCCACTTACCTTCAAAGATCACAGTAGTAAATTTGCAGTAATAACTTAAAGCTAAACAGAAAACCTTGTCCAGTTTTTCTTCCAGTGACAGAAATACCAAAGAATCCTAGATCTTGTTACTAATGACTTGAGGCGTTAATATACCCTGTCAAAAACTGAACC
Source organism: Sceloporus undulatus (assembly GCF_019175285.1). Lineage (NCBI taxonomy): Eukaryota > Metazoa > Chordata > Lepidosauria > Squamata > Phrynosomatidae > Sceloporus > Sceloporus undulatus. The sequence continues at coordinate 69,928,969 of NC_056523.1, read as the reverse complement.
ATGTTAGATATTAAAGTAGAAGAAATATTTTCATCTTTTATAATTATGTTTCCTCCAGAATCACCTCTCAGATAATCTGCTGTGATGATAAACTCAGGTCTCACTGTGGACAAATAAAGTAGATGCTGTACGCTCTCACGCAGCCGGTGTCTACTGCCAGCACTTACAACCTTTCATATTCGTAGAGCTCTTCGTATAGACCAGTCAGCAACACAAACCAGACTTGAAATTTGGAAAATGCCAAAAGATGGCCCGGTACTGCCTTGCTAAATAGTTCTTTTCTCTTACAACATTCTGTAACCCTTCGAATGACTGAATACTCAAGATCTGACATTTACCAGATTGATTCCATCCACTCCCTGCCCCAGTATATCATTTTAAGATCATTTGATGCATTTATCGGAAGTAACTACCATATAAACACAGGGATGTTCATGCTGCTAAGATGTAATGCAGAAGTATTTTTTCATTTCCCAAATAAACTGTAAATGTTCTTGCTACTTGAAAAACATTGATGGCCTCAGAACTTCCATGTGAAGAAAAAGGATGCAACTTTGTTTTCCTTTTATAACCAAGTATGAGATCATCTTCCAAGTCAAAGAACCATATGCACAAGTCTGTATATTTAAGAAAAGTCAACATAATATAACAAAAAGTGAAATATGCTTATTAAAAGTGTCCATATATAAAAAAAAACAATCTTGTAATGTACAGTAAGATGCAGTAAAAACAGTTTGCCCTCACCCACCAATAACTAAAACAGCTATTGTTCCACAAAAATTTTATATGTTGGTACTGAAAGGTTAAACATTTTCTATGTTGTATGCCTGACGAATATTAAGAGTATCTCTCAACATCAAGTCTCGAAGGCGCCATAGTGCATCTGCCATTGTGGTATGGGCTCCTTTGCTTTTCAACCAGTGTGTAGGAAGACGGCTCTCTTGTTCTTTTGAGAGATGGACATCACGTCTTCGCGCTGAAAGAATAAAAGTGACACAGTTATATAGTATCTTTACTTAAATAATTTCTATATAGTCATTAGGGATATAAATGTAGTACATTTAAAAATAAAAGCTGGATACAGACTTCAAAAGATTTCCATGAAGGAACTCTTCTTCTTTTTTGGGATACCTTAAATATTACTGGTGAAAAGGTAATGCTACCTAGTCTCCATCTACCCTGCAGTCCTCAGTGTGGCTTAGAGGCTCCCCAACACACCATAACAAAATTCCAAAGGCTGTAACAGACTACAGGAAGAATCAGCAAAGCTCAGTTGGCTTTCCTGTCCTTTATTTAGTGGGACTGAAGTCTGCATATACCACTCCTAAATCAAGAAATTGGACAGTCCTGCTAAACAACACATATAAACTTAAGAATCTGGTAGCAAATATAGAGACTATATATACTTACCTAGTTTTAAAAATGTTATATTATAGTGGGCAAAGTGGGCCAATTTTGTGGCTCCCAGGTTATAAATAAATAAATAAATATTAATGCTGATTTGGAAAGAATAGATATGATATGATAGTGCTATTTAAATATTTGAAGGGATGTCATATTGAGGAGGGAACAAGCTTGTTTTCTTCTGCTCCAGAGAACAGGACCCGGAACAATGGATGCAAGCTACAGGAAAAGAGATTCCACCTCAACATTAGGAGGAACTTCCTGACAGTAAGGGCTGTTCGACAGTGGAATGCACTCCCTCGGAGGGTGATAGAGTCTCCTTCCTTGGAGGTCTTTAAACAGAGGGTGGATGGCCATCTGTCAGGGATGCTTTGATTTGGATTTCCTGCATGGCAGGGGGTTGGACTGGATGGCCCTGGTGGTCTCTTCCAACTCTATGATTCTATGATTAATTATGTAGGTCCAAAACACATTGCAGAAATAATCCAGTTTGAGACCATTTTAACTGTCCTGGCTCAGTGCTAGGAAATCCTGGGAATTATAGTTTATTGTGGTGCCAGAGCTCTCTGACAGAGAAGGCTAAATGTCCCACAAAACTATAGTTCCCAAAATTCCCTAGCACTGAGCCAGGGCTGCTAAAGAGGTCTCAAACGGATTATTTCTGCGGTATCTTTTATACCATAGTAATGAATCTTGTTATGATTTACCAAGGAGATTAACCCTTGAATGCCTGTGCGGTCACAGATGCCTCTTTAGCGATGTGTAATTCCCCAACAGATGATATAGTATTCTGTCATGGATAACTGACTTAAGTTATATAGTTTAAAAATTATGAATATGATACAAGGGACAATATTCTGTATAAGTGAAAGCCTCTGAGATACCTTAGCAAACAATATGGAAAACTATAAAATTATGGAAGAAGCTGCTGCTGCTGCTGTAGTTGACGATGGATAAAAAGGCTATGTTTAACAGTTAATATTCCCAAGTATATTACAGAGCTGAATAGAGAGATAAGGTACTATGTATGTCTTTATGAAAGTGAACATATTATATGATGTAATGTCAAATGTCAAAACAATCTGTAAGCCACTCTAAGAGTGGGCTATAAATACTCTAAATAAATAAATAATGTAATGCCATACATGTAATGGAATAAAATGAAGCTTAAGCACTCAGACATATCTATTCATTTCCTATATAAATATCTTGAATTTCCAATACTTAAGGATGCTTAAGTGGAATACTGATGTTAACTATGCCTGCCTGGTTTAGCTACCATCATGAACTGAGCCATCATTAGTTGGTGACCAGAACTTGATAAAGGTGCCCTCAGACAGAATCCAGAATTAGCTGTTATGTGGGAAGGGATCTCTCAGTCCAAGAGACGGGGTGGGGAACTATACCTGTTTCAGTAAATAAAAATGGGTAGAGATTTTTCTGAGACAATTGTAACAACTAGTGATAAAGTCAATGTTAAAATATATAGATAATGCAAATCTATTATGTTTGGAATATGAGCATATTGTAAGAACTTCAACTACTACTGGCACAATTTTGTACTGGTGCACTGTTTAAGATAAAGCCTAAATGCTAGTTTCAACTATACTGTCTGAAGCAACAGAATTTGCTGGCTTACCATTCAGCAATTGATTCAAGAGATCTATTTTAGTTGGGACTAGCAACTGGATTTAGGCCACACTCTTAACTAGTTTAATATACGACAAGTTGTTATTTTTGGCTTACACTTGTTATGTACCAAATAGAAAGTATAATGTAGAAAAATCTTTTAAAATCAAACAAGATCATAGACTACAATCACCACACATCCTATATGCAATTTCTACTATTAAGCCCATGTGAAAACAGCTTACAGCACTTTTGAAATGCATCAGAAATCTTCATTTCTTTGTGTCTGAGCGGCAAACTGTTTCCCCACCCTGGTCTATGGGGAAGAAGTTGTATAATTGTGATACAGCCATTGAAAACCTCCTTTTGCATAGCAAAGCAATAGCAAAATTAAAAAAAGTAGTCTCCAAAGTTTTTTCTCTAGAGTGCATATAATCCAAGTGGTCTTACCTGAAAGGGTCTGGTCCCACTTACTAATACTATTTGAATCAGCACTAAGACCCTCAATGTATTTCAGATAAGCTTCTGAGTGAAGAAGCCTCTGCGTCTTTGGTGGAGGAGAGACAAACATAGGAGTTGTAGGCTGTTGCATGACTTGCTGAGTTGCTGAATTTTGACCAGGATAGGGAGGTGGAGCTTGCTGCCCTGGAGAACCAAGGATACCCATCTAGAATAATAAAAGGTAACACAAAGAACACGTTTGATAACTTAGGTCAAAAACGTTTGAAGGTTTCAATATCACATTTAGCAAAAGACAGTGAAATGACCAATTCCCCCCCCCAAGTATTTCAAATCTTATACCAAGATAATAATAAATAATAATATGATTTATTTGTAATCCGCTTTTCCAGGGTTTGATCAAATAATAACTCAGATCCTTTATATAAAGTGGATCTTTATATAAGACGTTCATTTCCAGTAGATAAGGTTGGAACGTCCTGGAACTTGGGTTGCTCCTTCTATATTGCTCCTTGTAGGCAGAACAGAGCTCAAAAAGGGACCTCCCCCTGTAGCCACGTGTGGGAACAAGCCCTCTGATATCTAGTTGCTTGCATAGCCCAATGATATAACCTTGGTGAGAAGACAAACATGCTAGAAGAAAGATAGGAAACAACCAACAGGTGCTAATGGTGACACAATAGGATAGGGGTTCATGTATTAGACCCCCTCATGGAAGTGGAAAGCCAGGTCCCTCGGATTGTAGACTTATTGCATTCAGCCTCTTTGGCCTGCCATCAAGCACTCCACAGATGGGTAGGATGTTTGATACTTATCTACTGGAAATGAACATCTCACAGGTAAGATCCAACGTTCCTTTTCCCAGTAGATAAGGATGGAACATCCTGGAACCTGGGACTTGCCAAAGCTACAGTAGTCCAGGGAGAGCGTTGGGGGGGGAGGGCAAATTAATACTGGAAAACTTGTAGCCTCCGCTGATTTGAAAGCATCCAGCTTGTAGTGCCTGATGAATGTGGACAGAGACTTCTAAGTAGTTGCCCTACAGATCTCCACTAGTGGGGTGCTTGTTAGCTATGCTGTTGATGCTTGTTGATGAATCTGGTCCGATGTCGAATGGATGAAGACGGATGTTGGTTATCTCTCCACAGCAAGGCAGAGCGAAGCCTCAAAGTCAAGCCTCTGGCTTGGAAGAGTGCCTGGAGAAACAGCTGTCAGATCAAAGAAACAGCACTCTCCAGCTGATCACTCCTAAGAGGGCTTTATTTGTTCCTTGTTCCAAACACACGAGCTAATACTAACACCACTGTACAAATCTCACACCAACCGTCACACCATACTATCCCCACACAGTATAAACAGCGTCTGGGCTTATATACACAATTGCCATGAGGCCACTACTCAGCCCAACCTCTTCCTGTACATGTTATGTACCATTGATACGAATTCCTCTTCCGTCTGATGACATAGCATGTTTACATTTACTGTACGTGCTTCCAGCACATTCGACCTTGAGCATTCGGCTGCTGCTCAGGGCTCCAGGTGTAGCCAATCTAGACTTTGGCAGACATTGCCACACCTGAACATTTTCCATTTTCAATACCTTAACAATCCTCTCTAAAATGTACAGATGTGCAACAACACTGTATGATAGGGTTGTGGTTTTGAGGTACCATACCAACCAGACAAGAAAGTTGTTCATGTCTCTCTGCTGAAAGTGCCTTTGTGAAGACATCAGCTATGTTATCTCTAGTGTTAATGTACTCCAGTCTCAAGATACCACTTTGAACCAACTCTCTTACATTCTGGTATCTTACCCCAATGTATTTTGTGAGGCATTTTAGGTTCTCAGCTTCTGCCATTGCAATGTATGACTGTGAGTCCTCAAAAACCAATGTGGGCTCAGTGCACTTCTCACCCAGATCATCTAACAATTGTCTGATCCATTGCACTTCCCCTGCCATCTCAGACAATGCTGCAAACTCAGCTTCCATTGAGCTGAGTGCCACACAATTTTGCTTCCTGCTTCCTATTTCACTGGACTTCCTGCATATCTAACCACTAAACCTGTCACTGACTTCCTTTCCAACTGCTCACTCACAAAAGAACTACAGTATCTGCAAAACATTCCAATTTTTCTGCATTCCCCTGAATCACCAGTTTCTTGTTCTTGCTGCCCTTTAGATATCTTAAGACGTGCTTCACAGCAATCCAATCAACCAATTTTGGACTATTCACCCTTCTGCTCAATACCCCAACTGCAAAAGAAATATCAGGTCGGGTACTGTTAGCAATGAACAACAAACTTCCAACAATACTTCCATAGAACTCTGGATTCTCAAAATCCTCAGCAGACTCTGCACTGGCATGGCCAGGAGTCATTGGGCTCTTTACTGTCTTTGCATTCTGCAAACCACACTTCTCTATTAGCCTCTCAATCTTCGTTCTCTGACTTAACAGACATCTGCCATCGTCTGTCCACTCTACCTCTATCCCTAGGTAAGCTTTCAGATTCCCCAAGTCCTTCAACATGAACTTCTTGGGCAACTCTTTCTGCATCTCTTGCACCTCATGTTCTGATCTAGCAGCCACACATAGATGGTTAACACAGATTACCAGAATCACCCCTCCTTTGGTATAAACACAAGCATCCACTATGCTTCGTTTGTAGCCAAGTTTCACAAGCTCTTCATGAATACGATTCCAACATCGAGCACTTTGCTTTAAGTCATATAGTGCTTTATTTAGCTTACACACTTTCCTTTCAGCATCTCTGTCAAAATCTGGAGGTTGCTCCATGTAAACCTCTTCCTCAAGCTTTGCATTCAGGTAGGCAGTTTCGAAATCAAAATGCCTTACAACATCTGTCCACAACATCAAAAACCTGCTTTTCTACATTTTCCATTTTCAATACCTTAACAAAGCTGCTATGGCCACAGCTCTTCTAGTGGAATGGGCCACAATACCAGTGGGAACTAGAGCCTTCATGGATTTGTAGATGCTACAATCCATGCCTTTATCTGCCTGTTCAGAGTAGGTGTGGATACTTTTTTACCATATAATGTGGCTGAAATGAAATGCTAGTGCCTCTGGTCCTCTTCAAGTATATCCTAATGGCCCATCATATATCAAGGTTGTGCTATATCTTCTCTTGCTCACTTGTCTGGCAAGGGCAGAATGATGGCAGGATCACTTCTTGTGACCTGTGGAAAGTAGAGTTGACCTTGGGAATGACTGTTAGATACAGATCTAGCACAACTGAATCCTGCCTAAGCACTCTAGCTCTGAGACTCTATGGCAAGTGAGGTGTTTCAGGGATACTGCTCATAAGAGGCTCAAAGGGAGACATTGGTGCGCTCCAGACGCGCGCAAAGTACGTACTAGTACGTACCTTTCCGGACGCCCTAACCCTAGTACGTACCTAGTACGTACAAAATGACGGCACCCATTCTACATGGGCACCGCCATTGGGACGTCATGACTGCGCCGCCTCCAAATGGTGACGTGCTGGTGCCAAGTGAGGATGCCTGGGGTGCCCTTTCCGTGGCGCCAGAAGGAGCTCCGAAACAGAGCTCCTTCTGGCTTTGCGTCGCTGGGCACAGCCTTTAGACAGCTGCACCAGCGATGCAAAGCAGAAAGGGGCCAAGTGGTCCCTTTCTTTTTGTCCCCGCCGCCGTTGGGTGTCTTTGGGGCATGAAGCCCCAAGGATACCCCTTTCCAGGCCGCAAGGAAGCGACCTTTTGCCGCTTCCCTGTGGCCTGGAATGCGGCGGATCAGGGCCTCAGAGGCTGCTGCTGTGGCAGCTGAGGCCCCGATCCAGCGGGGAAAGCGGCGGGTACAGGCCGCCCCAAAGAGGCGGTCTGTAAACTGCCATTGTCAATGCCTTGAGAACAGTGTGCTGGTCGCAGGAGGGGAAATGGGCTGTCTGTGGGGCTAGGTTGGTTAGACCTTTCATGAAGATTCAGACATCTGGGTGTGAGGTCACCTCGGCAGATCAATTTGAAGTAGAATGTCAATCACTGCTAGCTGTCTCTTGATAGTGTTCAGCCTGAGGCTGCTATCTGTTCCCTCCTGTAGGAACTCCAGAATTGATGCAACTGAGAAGTGCCTGTAGTCCAGATGTTTCTGCTTGTGTCAGCAGCGGAAAACTCTGAAGATTTACTCATACAGCGGGACCTCGGTGTCCGCAGACCTGCTATCAAGCATCCACAGATAGCAAGTCCGGTTTGTCCCCAGTGGCAGCACATGCACATGGCTACACTGCCATTGGGGACAATGGTACTTCACTTGAAATCCTACCGTCCTTAATGGAGGCATGGCTGTGTGCATGTGCCACCACTGGAGACAATGGAGGTTTACCTGAAGTTCTGTTGTCCCTAATGGCGGCACAGCCGCAGAGACATATGGCTATTGGGGACAATGTAGGCTTGAGCATCTGTAGATTTTGGTATTCCCAGAGGGGTTTGGAACGGATCCTCCGCGGACACCTAGGTCCCATTGTATATTCTGATGGTGGATGGTCTTCTGGCCACTAGCACAATGCTTGTGATCTTGTTAGAATAATCCTCGGCACTCAGTATGCTCTGCTCAGTTTCCAGGCATGAAGCTGTAGTCATGCTGGGTTGGGTGGCACACCTAACCCTGGAAGAGGAGATCCAGGCGTACCAGCGGGTGTAGGTAGTCCGAGGCCAGGGTGATGATTTCTGAAAACCATGCCCTCCTCAGCCATATTGGTGCCACCAGAATCACTGTGGCCCTCTCCTGTCTGATCTTCACTAGTACCTTGGGAAAATGAGGGTATGGTGAGAAGGCATACAGGAGGCTAGTCATCCACTGAAGTTGGGTGAGCATGTTCATGGCTTCTGCCCCTTCCATCTGGTACCCTGACATGAACCTTGTCCAGCTTGGCAATTTGTCATTGAAATGGTCTGTCTTGGGTTAACCTAGGGTATTGCTGATCAAGACAAACACCTTCTGGTGAAGACATCACTCTTCTTGGATGATATCAGTATAGCTCAATGAGTTGGCCCTCAAATCCAGGGTCCCCGGCAGGTGTTCCGCTCCCAAGGATAGAGTGTCCTCTTCTTCCCATGTCAGCAAAGTCTGGGCTCCTGCCATCAGGGAGTGTGATTTCACACACACACATCTTTTGAAGTTTGTGGGCTTGTGATGGTGGTGTCTGTTCTGTTCATAACTGCCTTCCCATGGACCAGGTCTGTGAAGGCCAGAGGTGCCAGTCTGATTGCCCTGAGCTCCAGCCAGTTGATGCTGTATGTCTGCTCCTCCTGGCTCCATCTACCCTGGGCCAAATAGGGGCCAAAGTCAGCACCCCAGTTCCTCAGGCTGGCATCTGTAGTTATCTGGATTCTCTCTGGTTTCCAGATGGGTTACTGCCTATCTGATGTCTGAGTGTCTATGCTGCCTATGCCCCTTGGTTAATGGCTGGTGGCCACAATCTGTGGAACTGTAACAGGGCTTAAAGTCCTGGCTGCAATGGCCTCCTGATGTAGTAACAGCAACCACTGGAGTGGTTGGGCATGGAACCATGGCCATGGAAGGCACTCTGTTATGAAAATCATCAGCCCCTGAAGGTGTGTAAGAAAAATCAGGCTTGCGGTCAATGAATGCCTGATGTTGCCTATGGCTTTGGCAATTGCATTGATATGTTCCTGGGGCAGTATGACCATCCCCAGAAGTGTGTCAATTCATTTACCGAGGTTCTGAATCTGTTGGAAGGATACCAGGGAACTCTTCACCCGATTCACCAGAAAGCCATGCTGCTCCAGTGAGCTGAGGATCTCAGTATATTCTGTAGCCACTTCTGCCTGGATGGTGAGGGTATCAGTAGGCTGTCCAAGTAGGGATAAATGTGGAGTCGTGAGCTCTTCCAATGATCTACTAGCGCCACCAGGATCTTGGTGAAGACTCGGGCTCCTGAAGGTAGCCTGAATGGTAGCATCCCGTATTGTTTTTTTTTTTTTAATTTATATACTGCTATTCCAAAGATCATATTGAAAGTGTGGGGTTTCATATGCAAAATGCAGGAACTGATGTTGAGTCTTTAGTCGCCTCTTGCTGTTGTTGTTGTTGTGGTGGTGGTGGTGCCATCTCCCACCAAGGGTGGAGTTTGGGTGTCTGCTTGGGAATCTCAGGTTCCACCACTCCTGCTTATAGGGTTTGTAGTACCTGGCCTGAAAGACTGGGCTTGGGGCTTCAAAGAACTGGGCCATCAAGTTTTTTAAAAAATACCCGTCTCAAGTGTTTTTCTCCTTCTTTCTGTGGCAGAGTACAGAGTAAATCTGCACAACCTGGCAGTAGGTAGGTGCCAAAATAAAAACAAGTTAATCTTCTTCGGGACGCAGATAGGTTTTGATTAACTCTGTTCTCCTCCTCCTCTGCCTGGCCCTCTCCTTGAGAGAAGGCTGAGCAGCACAGGAATGCTGAAGTTGTTCCACATCCTCATGGTCCTCCCAAAATCCTTTGGTGGGCCACAAGTGGCCCAAGAGCCATATGAGATTCTTGGCTGGGCCTGGTGAGGACCTGTTTCCAGCTGGCTTGCTCCATTCTTCTCTCACTACCTGCATTACATTAGCAAGGTAGGGCATCTTTAGGGTTGCTGGGAAAATTGTTGGAACAGGTTACTGCCAAAAGGAATATCCAGTGTTGCCAAGGAGGATTGGGCTAGTTCCTTATGGTCACTGGACTTGACCACCTGGTTGCCTCCTACACCTGAGGCCAAAGCCTCCTCCTCCCTGGTTGTTGTCTGGTACTAAGGATCTCCCTTTTTCATGTGACCAAGATGGCAGCCAGCTGTGCTGGAGTCCGACTGGCCCCTCGTGTTGCTGCCACTCTCCTCCATGGATGCAAAACTCTCTCCACCTTGCATGGTCTACTGGCTCTGGGGGCTGAGGGGTGAGTGACTATGTGGGGTTGTCCTCCTTTCTCATCCCTCCCAGGGTGACTGTGCACAGTGGTTGTGCACAGCTGCCACGGTTGTGGTGGCAACGGCGGCAGTTGTGGCCTCCTTCAATACTAAGGTCCAAAACACTGCAGAAATAATCCAGTTTGAGACCACTTTAACTGCCCTGGCTCAGTGCTGGGAATTTTGGGAACTGTAGTTTATTGTGGCATCAGAGCTCTTTGACAGAAAAGGTTAACTGTCTCATAAAACTACAGTTCCCAGAATTCTCTAGCATTAAGACAGGGCAGTTAAGGCAGGCTCAAACTGGATTATTTCTGCAGTGTGTTTTGGACCTAAGTATTGTATCTAGGCTGCCAGCTTCCTTCTGCCCTGGGAAAAGGGGAAGAGCCTCTCACTACTCACGATTTCGCTGGCAGACCTATCATGGGCTGGACGTCTGCACTGCCAAACCCATCGTGGGCTGGACAAAAGCACTGAGCTGTCGCAAAGGTATGGGGGGGATTCCCCTCCCCAGCTGTGGCCCAGCTCCCTCTCTGCTGGGCTGTTGCTCTCCGAGGCCTGTCTCGTTCCCACGGCAAGTGGGGAAAAGTCTGGTGGGGGGAGGAGAGCCGTTGGTCACTGTGGCTTTGTCTCCCTCTCTTCTTTGCATCACGTTGAGACAAATTTCTTTCTGCTACTTCATGCTCCCACAGGGTTGTGGAGTGAGGAAAGAGAGGTCAAAAGGTGGAAGATGGAGCAGCAGCAATGTTCAGAGAGGAAAGGCAGAAGGGAAAACAGAGAAACAGAGGAATAAGTTCTTTTTTTAAAAAAAAAAAAAGAAGAAGAATGAGGGAGGGGGGAGGTTAAAGAAAGGTTTCTCCATGTGGGCTGCAATGAGTATGGAGCTTCTAGAAATGTGTCCTATAGGAGTGGTAGGCAGAAAAAAGACTGGATATCATAGGGGGTTACTCCACACTTGGCTACAAGGGAAGTCCCTACTAGGGGTGATATGGGAGGAGCAACCCAAGTTCCAGGATGTTCCATTCTTATGTACTGGGAAAGTTACTGCCAGATTCATTAAAAAAAACTACATGTATATGTGTCATAATTACATTAAAAAGGACAAGAGTAGGAGGCAAGGAATCTAGTAGCACTTTAACTGATTTCTTGTTTAGTATAAGCTTTGGTAAATATAAACAGAAATAGTGAATTTTCTGAGGCAACTGTAGCAGCCACAAAAGCTTAGCCTAAAACATAAACCAGTTAGTCGTCTTAAAGTTGCTGTCAGATTTCCTTTTTCCTTCCCCTTCCCTTTTTCCTTTTTTATGTTACAACAGACTACTGCAGCTACTTTGTTGAAAACAAATATAATTAAACTTTTTTTCCTATCTGGAGTCCTAGATTTTTTTTAACAGAACCTGGAATTTTATTATATAAAAAATATTTTTCACAAGTTCCAAGGATTTGTCTGGATACAAGGAGATAGAGACCAAGGCTAGAAATCAACAATGAACAATAAACTGGTCAGAATATTGCTATTCTTCCCCCCCCCCCCCCCCCCCCCCCCCTGGTCCTAGCTTCCTTATTGCCTTGCTAAGCTCTTCTGACATCTGGGAATCCATTTGATACTGGACCTCAGGGAGCCATTTTGGATAGAATTATAAAAACATAAGAGCTTTGGGGTAGAAGGGCCATGAAGGGCCATGTAGTCCAACTGCATGTCATGCAGGGAAACACAACTGAAGCATTTCTGAAATATGTCCATTAAACTTCTGTTGATGCAGTTTATATACTTGAACTGCTACCTCATTAAATCCCAGGCTTGACAAGATTGGATAAGGGAACACTGTTCGCATTTAAGAAATTAAACGCACCTACAAGATCACTGAAGTACAGGTTTTTCAAAAAGCAAAACCTAAGCACACGATTTATAGGGTTTTCCTGCACCTATCTAATCCACTTACCTGCTGTCCAAATGGACTTCCTGGTGCTGGTGCTCCTACCATGGAGGAAACACTTTGACCTATAACACCTGTGTTTTAAAATATAAACAAAACTGAGATGTTATTTCCACTCAATGACAAAAAAGCATTTTGCATTTGAAAGCCTAGATCACAAAAAGATGTTCCTGTGCCATTTGAAAGTACTAGTATTCATTGGATGTGTGTATGTTTCTCTAAGTAGCATTACTAAAGGTAATCAGGATGCTTCTAAATATGATTTTAATTGTGTTTGACTGCTATGTTGTGATGAACTGTTTGTAAACAATGAGTTTATATTTGTTACTGTTTTAAAAATAAAATTTAAAAAATATTTTTTAAAAACTCATGTGTGTTGTTAGGCTGACATTCCATCTGATGCTATTTCACTGAGTAATAGCATCTTTTTCACACATCTCTTTCTTTCAATCCCCAAACACAGCTGTAATTAAATCTGTGCTCATGCCCCAAATAACCCTTTGGAAACCAGTGGAAGTTGTGTAACAGCCTTTCATGCTGTGTCTGGTGGTGCCTGTTTATTCACTTTCACATTTTATCCAGCACTAATGTAGACACCTTCAGAAGGATTCTGTTCTAAGGCCTCACTTTTAATATCAAGCACTAAATCAGATCATTCAATAATGGTTCTCTGAAACAAGGGATCCCTTTAAACTAGATGGAACCTGGCAAAGGTAATGGAAAGCCATCAGCAAGTTATGGGTGTTCAAATTCAATGTGAAGCACAGCAGCTGTCCCTTCCTGGAGAGACTAGAATAGGCTCTGCCTTGCTGTCTTTTTTGACAAGCATTATTATTATTATTATTATTCAATCATGCTTGTAAGAATGGAATGTTGTTGTTGTTGTTGTTGTTGTTGTTGTAGTTTTAAAGGGTTTTTAATAGGGCATTGGTATTAATTACATTTTAAACATTAAATTTTGGTATGCTTTAGATGCTGTCAGCTGCCTTTGAGTCGACCTTGACTCATGGTAACCAGACAAATGAGACATCGCCAAACTTTTCTGTCGCCAACCACTCTGCAAGCTTAGGGCCATGATCTCCTGGATTGAGTCTGGTGCGTGGTTTTAGAGAGTTTGTATTTAATATACAAACTGCCCTTAGCAGGGAATATAATCTATATCCCATTACATACAGTCAGAATCCTCCTTGTGGCCTCTGTGATTCACACATATAGCTCATTTTGTGCCTGCACAAAACCTGTCAGAAACTTCTAGACAAGGGTAGAATGAACATGTGTTGGGGTACTCACTCTTTCCCTCAATTCCTTAGCAACACAAAGCATCAGGTTAAAATGATATGGAAGACATATCCATGCAGGCGGGGGCCATTCCTTCTGGCCATGTGGACTCTGGGAGTCTCCCTGCCATACCATCTTAACCTGAGAACAACAACAAGATGACAAAATGTGACTGTAACATCATCATATTTTTACTTCTGTATGATTTTTAACACCTTTTCCTGACGAATAAGCCAGTGAAGCTTTGAAAACTTGCTTCATGTATTTCGTGCATTTTGGTTGGCCCAATAAAGAAACTGCTGTTTTATGGGTTTTGGATGTTACTGTACTTAGCTCTTAGAAGCTTCCTACAGGTTCTGCTGAAGCACTTGATATGTGTAAATTCGCAAACGATCACTTGAACAACCAGTTACCAGTAATCAATTGGTTCTTCTTGATTACAAAGTAAGAAGCAGTTATGGAACAGGCTTTTTTGTTAAAACAAATTGCATACAATTGCTCATGTTCAATAGGATTTCCGGGAAACCCTTTCTGGAATGCGTATTCTGAAAAAGACCAGGCACACTATAGCAGCTTCAGTCCAAAGTTGAACTTATCCAATCAATGCGGAAAAGGAGTATTTTATGTAAAAGAGGAAAAATATTAGCATCAGTATAACAGATTTTAATAGATGGTAATAAGTGGGGTTTTTTTAAACAACCTTTTATAAAAAGGATTTTTCAAGAATTAGAAGCAAACATGTATATGAAATAATCAGATGTAACTGATTAATGTTCTGTCCACTGTAGTCATATGGAAGCATATCTCAAGACACACATTAATTTTAACTATGTGGGCTTATTCTAATGTTGATCTCAACATTAAAGAATAAGCCTTAAAACATTCTACTAACCCGTATTATCTTGACTGACACTTTAGTTTAAAATACTTTTGTCATTTTAATCATATATTTAGCTGTAATTTTTAAATGATCTGCTGTCAAACAAAGCCATTTGTAATCAGGGCATATACACCTGAACTAATAGTGTATAAGGTTTGAAAGAAAGAGCATAGTGATGTAAAGATTCAGACTTGCATGCAGGAGTGAGTTATTTTCAGACAGAGTTCAGTTTAAATAAATAACATGACTTTCTAGATTTCCAGAAAGACTGGACAGTACATGTCTTCAGTATTCCACATCAGTGGGCAACTTAAGTCCATTTGACACATTTTTAAAAAAGACATTCTCATGTTTTATTAGTCAACACCTTTGCTGCTGGATTGACTATACTGGTTGCTTTGCCAACATATTTAATATGTCAGTATGTTTGGTTTCTCCATGCACTTTGCATATTAAAATAGCTAGCCATACCTGAGACGTTCAGGACAAGTCAAGAAATTAAGCTATTAATGCACAAGATGCAATTCTTTCTTATAGTATTTGGTTAAATGGAGAAAGAGATAAGAAAGGCAAGATAATGAATGAATGAATGAATGAATGAATGAATGAATGAATCAGGAGGTCATTCTTACCCGGCGTTGGTATGCCTGGCATGCCTGGTGGAAGTTGATGGGGTGGAGGCACCCCAGGGTGAAGTGGTGGCATGCTACCCATGCTAACAATGCCATCAACTGGGCCCTGTAAAGGTGGCAGCACTGGTGGATAGCCACCTATCATGCCTTGAAGAACACAACAAATTTCAAACATGCATCAATGACATGCAAAATGATCAAAATAGTAATCACATGCACTATCCACACATAAGCATTTTCAAATATTGCCATACACATTAGTGTGTTGTAAAAATGCCAAATAGGGCATTTGGAACAGATTAGTATTTAGACTGTTGGCATTTTTTAGGAGGAAACAAATTGGACATTTGGCATCATTCAATGGTTATTACTGCAAGCAAATGCAAAATGTTGTCAGTCATATGAACTTATATGACATTGTTAACATGCACATTCAAAGTTGTAGAACAGTAATGTAACCTAACACAAAATATTATTTTTTAAAAAATGAAACATTCGATTTGTTTAATTATTTCTACTAAACTTATTCAAGGGAAATTAATGCAAACATTATTCTGCCTCACTTCTCATTAACACCAGACTGTTATAACATATAAATTTCATTTTATGTAAGACACTAATGTTTTCAGCAAAGAAAATGAAGTGCACAATTATAATTTCTTACAGTTTTCTAAAATTATAAGTAAGTTACTATGCTGTTATATAAACAATGCCAAAAAGCTGTGTTTTTCACAGTACAATTCACTTTCTTCAAAGGGTGATTATTTTTACAAATTATAGGAATTAAACAAATTATCACACATTGTTTTGGGTAGAAAACAAAGTGGATATATCTCTTGAACAAGGGGATAAAGAACAGTTGCCTGAAAAGAAAATAAGGATTTGTGTGGGGGAAGGTTTGGGGGTATTTTGAGGTGGGATGTGGAATCAGAAGCAATTTTGGGTGAGGTCAGCATTGGTATAAATGTACTGACTCCAATGTAGGTTTCCAAATAAAAACTTAATTTAGGAAAGTTTTCTTGTTCATAAATTTAATAAAATATATTTTATATTCTATTAAACTGAGTAGCCTATTGATCCACACAGCAATGATAAAATACCTTGTGCTACCATTTTACTACAATAGATTTATCATTACTAAGTAATACATATTTACCATTTATGAAAAAGTTGGAGTCAGCAAGTAGGAAAATAGAGGAGTCTCTACAGCCCTGATCTTGAGGAAATAAATGTAAAATGATGGGATGACTCTTGAAGGGAAAGGGAAGTGATAAGAAAATGGGGATTGGTGTAAGGAGAAGGGCTAACCTGAACAGAATGGAAAGTATTAGGGTATATAAAAAATGCTAAAAGGAAGAAAAATTATAATAGGTACACAAGTGGAATAACAAATATGGTTAGGTGGGGTAGAGAAATAATTAACAGGAAATAATTATCACAAAGAATATACTGGGAGATATGACAGAAGGGGAATAGAACTGGGACTGCCTCTATGGATTCCTACAAAGAATATGAGGATTATTGTCTTCCAGGTTGGTTAAGAGAAGAGGAATAATGGAGGAAGAGGAATAATGGAGAACTAAAGACAGTGTCTTAAGAGAAATTGAGAGGGGGAAGCTGTGTTCAAACGATGCTTTCATGGCTTCAAATGGGGGTCAGAAATCAAACATATTATTCTATCAACTACATGACAGTTACAATTATCATCTCCATGACTGCAATCAGTATCATGGATCACTTTGGGCAACTATTTTTTACCGATTTTGACATACCTATCGGAGGAAAACAAGCCTGGAATGGGTAAATTTATTGTGTGTTTGCTATGATTTTAAGCTAGGTATGTGAATTCAATATAAGCATAGTGTGAAAAAGATCCTAGCTAAACTGATTCCGTAGCCAGGTGTAGACATTATGGGACAAGCACAGGGTTATACTATAAAAGTATATGTCAGTAAAATGTTACTGCTTTCTTATAGGGCATAGAATTACTTCTTGCGTTCTTTTTATGGCAAAGCAGGCATCTGGATTCTACATACCGTATATAGTCATCTAGAAGTCTAAAAGTTTTTGCCCAAAATTTGACTCCAAAATCCCAGGTTGACTTATTTATGGGTCAGTATGGTAATGTGCTAACAGTTCTTTCAGATTTCCCCATGAGATAGGAAAAGAGTTTCTATTTCTCTTGAGCCAAGCAGAAAGAGTCCTGAGTGATTAATTACTTTTAAACAAACAAACAGAGACCCTCTCCTGCCTCTACTGGCCCTCGCTGTCTGGGTCAAGGCTGAAACCAAAATTTAAACAAACAGCCTCAATTAGAGTCTCCCTTGCTGTATGCACACATACACACACTAAAGGAGCCTCCAAGCTTTACCCTCAACATATCCACGGGTCATGGCAAAATCCATAATTTTGGCCCCAAAACCTGACCTCAACTTATACGTGAGGTCGACTTATAGTTGATTATATACGTTAAACTATAAAGATAAAATTTGCCTTTTAAAAAATTGAGAAATAACCCTCACAAATGAAGCGGCTATAACACAATTAAATTTATTGGGATAGATTACTCAATAGTCCTGACAAACCCAAGTTCAAATTTTCAACAACAACCAAAGTGTCAGGCTGTTTAAAATACATTAATTTAATTGCGTATATTCTACTGTAAATTATGTCTCACACTGAACTATCAGGAAATAACATTGTGATTTTTGTGATCAACATTGCCATGATGATGCCAACCATGATATTATGTTGAGGTTGTACCTTTCTAGTGTTCAAAGCATGTCACAAATGCATCAGTAATCTTTAGAGGAGCTCTGAACACTCGGCTAATATTATTATGTACATATGCAGAATAGGCTCATGGCTTGCCAATGGCCACCCTGTGACTTTATGGTTGGCAGCAGATCTGAACTGGTGATTTCCTGACTCTCAGTTCACTCTCTTAGCCAAAAAACAGCTGATCAAAGGACAGAACTGGCTGCATGAAATATGTTTACCCACTAATTAATGAAACCAATTTCCATCACAATTAAAGAGAGAATGTTGGATCTTAAAATGATATCTCTACAGAGGAAGGGGGAGTTTGTCTGTTTATCTCCTCCTCCCTTTAATCACTTTGCACCACTTCCCATGATGTTTCAGGTGGTCTCTCAACTCTTTGGAGTAGCTGTATGTGTGTATATATAGTACATGTTCCTGCAGTCATGCATGGAAGGGAAGAGTGAAGTCAAAATTTGCAAGTGCTGTATTCCAGAGAACTTAATCTTCAGAACTCTGGAACTAACAAAACATGTTTTCCCTGCTTTCCTAACATTATTTGCATGTTCAGATATGGTGCAAATAAATCTGCAAGAATGTACTAGTTGTTGACTTTTACTTTAAAATGTAGATGCTTCCAAACAAGAAAAAAATTTCTATTAGAACTGAAGATTTCTATTTTTTAAGATTATGTGACAAAAACAAAAGGAAATGACAGGCCTACTGAAACATAAGAATTATATTTTAGTTATGCGTGTAAAAGAAGCTTTCTGACCCACATCAGTTGATGACTTCCCACAAAAACAGTATACATATAGTATGGTTTTCAAAGTGCACTTAGAGAGATTTTACTATATAGATCTCAAGAACCAAGAGACCAGTCAGAGCATAAAGAAATGGACCCAAAAAACACTTTTCTTGAAATGAGATATTCTTCAGATAGGTGTTATGAAAGGCATGGTTTTACAACACATGTTGAGAAAGCAGAACACAAAAAATTAAGTTGGATATTTTTAAGAGAGGGGAACGCTAACTGAAAAGTCAGTTTATGTCATGATCACCTAGATAATTCTTATCCTAAAAAATGGCTTCATGGAAGTTTCAGTACAGAGTGGCTGGATGCAAAAAATGCTTAAGCCACATGCAAGGCTTAGATTTTCAAAGAAACTGTCTTTTAAACAAAAGACCAAGAGGTCATAACACATATTGGCCTTATTTGATCATAACACTGCAATGGTTTTCCAGAACAAACTCCTAGGCTGACAAATTCCCCATCGTTCTTTGCTTATGGCATAGTTGTGGCATAGTTGTGACAAGCTTATCAGAAACATCTCTGGCTTATTATGAAATCCAGCTTTAGGACAAATTGTGGATCTTTCACTGAAAAAGTAAAAATTCTAAGTCACAGTTTGCAGTTGGCAAGTTGCCCTAAATCATAATTAATATTATCCACAGTTTCACAACTTACATACTGTGATAAATCATAGTTAAATGAAAATGGAAGTGAAAATTTCTAAATTAAACTCTTCCTTCAAAATACGCTTGAAATGGAAAGTTGAATACCCAATTTTGGACTTGCACATGCAATACTAAGCCATCATTTAGGATTATGTTTGAACCACATTGTTCCTTTTTGAAATGTTAAAATAGTTACAAAAGTAGTTTGCAACACGATATGGAGGGGGTGCTGTTGAACACCAGTCCTCTTGGGATAGGACAGCCAATGATATTGCATTTCAGTTCTTGGATCAATTCAACTAATAACTAAGACCAGTTTTCCTAAGTGTAAATTCTACAAACCTAGCCTCAAATTAAGGTGTTTTTATTACTTTTTCTTACAGTATTAATTAGTCACCAAAAATACATGAGCATGATACAAGAGCCTGACAATTCTGTTGGTATGCCACATGAGAAAATCAAATGTCTTGTGCAATGTTATGTTAAAGACTAACAAATTTAGTTATGGCATAAATTTTGTCATATTAGAGGCAACTACATCAGGTGCACAGTCACTCAGTCTTTTCAAGGTTTTTTGATTTTGAAGCATTCAAAGGAAGCATAGTTAACAAATAAAATACAAGGCAAACTTCGTATAAATTGGCTGAATAGGAAAGATGCTGCCAGAGGCTTAATTAGGATAAGGTGGAATGCTTATGATTAAGGGATGTAATCTCTACTGAAGAGGGCATAATCTGTCCTCAAAATCAGGGCGTTTTGAAGTTGAACTTAATGAAGTAATGTTTCATAGACTGTTTTCCACGCCCCCTTGGATGACAAAAACTGACCCAAGTATAGTGTTTAGAATTATGAAAGAGGCTGTTAAAATAGATGAAGGTGGGAAATGGTCAGAATCCCCTGATTGTTTTTACCTGCAACAGGTGTCAACTGCGGGTTGAGCATCCCCATTGGTGTTGGTGGCGGCACCACCCCCATAAGAGCCCCAACAGGAGTGCCTGCCCGGGGGGAGGAATTCTGCTGCTGTTGCTGTGCTGCTCGTTCTCTCTCCTGCTGCTCAGCAACCTTAGCTGCCCGCTCTGCAAAAGTATTTTAGACATTCAGTTCTCTTTTTTAACCTCTGATCACTGAAAAAGGACTAGTCAAACCACGGCACAAATTTAGGCTAATGTGGGATTTAAAAAAAAACTTCAGGCAATTTTTAATTAACACAGCATACAATTTTGATTTTTATGTGACTCTCAACAAAAAAAGTTAAATATGATTTAAAGATTTGAAGAAATATGGGCTTGGATCCAAAGAACCATGAGAGGAAGTAAGCTCACAGAAGACTTTCTTGTCCCTTTCTTACCCCAGCAGCTTTCTGCAGCCTCCAAATGTTTCTCCAGAGGATTACAGGACTCTCCTGAATGGCATAGGGTGGGATGCAGAGGCTCAAGGAGCTGATGCCTCAAATTAAAGAAACTTTTCTGTAGCACAGTAAGTGAGTGTGGGTATGTCAAAGTCTATTTCTGAGATCACAAATGATAAATTTATATGTACACACATGCAACACCAGCACTACCAAACAAACAGTAACTCTTAAGCACTAAAGCAATACCAAACCAAATTGGCATATTTTCTCTTGTGTTTGTTGTCCATTACATTTATGGCAGCAATACATGATATTTAAGGTAAATGACACTAAACCTTAAAGCAGCAACCAAAAACCTATTAGTTCTAGATTCATTCTATGTAAATTCATAGGCCTTCCAGGGATAAGTGACCTGAACAGCATTATCCACATATTTAATATAATATAAAATAATTCCTCAATTCCAAAAAGCCGAAATACTCAAAAATCCAAAACTTTCCACATACAGTGGTACCCCGGGTAACGAATTTAATTCGTTCCGCGGCGCCATTCGTAACCCGAAAGATTTCGCAACCCGAAAAAGCCATAGCCGCTAGCGCTGGAAGCCGCGATTTCGTGCGAAAAAGCGCCGAAAAGCACCAAAAAATTTTTTCGTTAGCCGAAAAAAAAAAAACGTAACCCGGAACAGTTTTTTCCTATCTAATTTTTTCGTATCCCGGAAATTTCGTAACGCGGTGATTTCGTATCCCGGGGTACCACTGTAGGTAGCTGAGATAGTGATGCTGTTGATTTCTGATGTACACACACTTTCCAAAATCTGAAAATCTCCCAAATCCAAAACACTGCTGGTCCAAAGCATTTCATGTAACAGCCTTTCATTCATTTCATAATTTCTAAAGTCCTAAATGAGCTTCTAATGATTACCAAGAAACTAAGGTTAGTGTTAAATGTTAACAAATCTGACAGACAGCAATATCTGTATCTATAAAGGTATTACTAAAAATGCCTGTTCAGGATGCTAGCTGTTATATTTCATTTTGCTCTGTCTCATCCAAAACTCTTAGGAAAAAAACTATGCAGCAAATATAACACCCTAGTCTGTTAATTCAAAGATAATAGATGAAAAATGCATGTCCTAGCAGGGAACTTTTTTTAAATAAATAATTTCAAAATGTCCTAAATTACTGAAAGTACTGTTTCTATATTACACACAAACAAGAAAAGGTTTGGAGTTTTCTCTGCATTTCTTCTGATTTATGATAGCAACAAAATCCCATCTTTCAGGGTATATGAAATTATAGGCAGGACTAAGTATGGCCTGGTACAGATGGGCAAAATGTGGCATGGCATCATCATCAGTAGGGTTAGAGAGCACGCACCATGCACACACTCCCTAAACTTAGTACGTACTGGTGGCAGCAAAATGGCGACACCCTGTCTACACGGGTGCTGCCATTACGACATGACGGACGCATAGCGTCTGCACATCGCTCTGCGCTTGTGACGTCACAAATGCTCCATTGGCGCACTCGGGCGTCACAAACGCAGCACAAAAAGAACCTGCTTTTTGTGGGTTCTTTTTCTGCCAGCGGGAAGCCCCATGGTTTGTCTGCTGTGTTTCCCCCCGGCGGAAAACCAGGCGCTAGCAGACCGCCCTTGTGGGGTGGTCTGTACCAGGCCTAACAGGAGAAAAAAAATCACCCAGTTATGAAACCTTCATAGGCAGAAAAAAACATACGAAACAAGGAATAATCTACAATTACCAATTTAAAATAGATTAAAGATTCTTCTTTCTCTGTTGTTTTAGGTATACAATTTTTAATTGGTGTCAGAACAGAATATCCTAAAAAAACCAAGAAGCTTAAAAGGCTATCATCTGCTATTTTAAGTATGAAAAATTAAGAAAGTCTGCTTCTTTATTATTTAATGATAGGTTTAAAATAAAACTCTACACTTAAGCAACTCTTATAATATTCTCACTCAATTTTCTTTTACCATGTGAATTCTGAAGAACTGAATTTGGTCTATGACAGGCAAAAGAATAGCCAACATTTGAGCAATGATTTCACTATACAAGGTTTGTGCTAGATAGCAGACAACTGGACAAAAACATACTATGGCCTGTTACAGACAGGCCAAAATAAAGCTGCTTCGAGTCACTTTGGAGGTATGGTATTTCAATGATGCATGAGTCCTAAGAGTCCAAAAGCCACACCAAAGCTGCACTCTAGTCCTTAGGACCGGAGTGTGGCTTTGGTGCGGCTTTTGGACTCTTAGGACGCATGCATCATTGAAATACCATACCTCCAAAGTGACTCGAAGCAGCTTTATTTTGGTCAGTCTGTAACAGGCCTATATTAACAGAACAATTCAAGAACAGTGAGCAGACCCAGGAGCTGAGCCTTGCAGTTTCACTGTTAAATTCAGCAAGATCCATTCTTGACAAAGAGAAATCCAAAAATATAAGACCAGAGCCTGGTTAGAGTGAAATGTTAAAGACATAATGAACCTTAACTTCCGTATCAACAGGTTCATATAATAAAGATTAACACACTCTCATCTTGGATATATTATATATACTCTAATTAATCTGCTTAGCAGCAACGTTTGTCAAACACAGCACATGTCTGTATAGTACTTTACACAAAAGGACTCAGATTTCTGAATTATCAGTTGTTAAGATTCAATAATTTATCAAAATCCATGTTCATAGCTTATTACTTACTAAAATATAAAACACTTACTGATGCTTGACTTCTATAGGCCTGTTACAGACTGCCAAAATAAAGCTGCTTCGAGTCTCTTTGGAGGTATGCTATTTAAATGATGCATGGGTCCTAAGAGTCCGGAGGTCGCACCAAAGCCACACTCCATTCCTAAGCACCGGAGTGCAGCTTTTGGTGCAGCTTCCGGATTCTTAGGATGCATGCATCATTTAAATAGCATATCTCCAAAGAGATCCGAAGCAGCTTTATTTTGGCAGTCTGTAACAGGCCAGAGTATTCATTTAAGAAAAGATAATGAATTCCCATTTTAATGCAGCCATTTATAGAAATGGTTTCGTTTCTATAAACAATTCTATTTGTAATAAAAGGCATAAAACAAAGACTTGGCCTACCATCAGCATCCAAACAGTTTCTGTACAAACCCATGTATATATTGACCTCAGTGGTTACAACCTTTAACTTTAACATGGTAACTTTATCTGATTTTAACACAGAAAAGCTGACAAAGACGTAGAAATGTCTGATTCCAGTGGTTCTCAAATGGTGGGGTTGGATCCCTGGGGTGTCTTGTGCAAAAGGTGCTCAAGAGGGGCACAAGACTTGAAGGCTCTCATCCCTCCTGCTCTTCCTCTTCCCAAACTTTTTTATGTATTTACACTGACTCGAGGAGAAGTTGACCCAGGTTTTTGGGGTTAATTCTTTTGGCTAAAATTTCTAAAATTTTACACAAGTATATATGGTATACATGGCTGAAAAAAATGTCAGTTTGAGAATATAGGGCAGGATCCGGGCTTAGTCATAAGAGATTATCAGATGGGGGGGAGCAGGGAGTAAAAGGCATACTCCTGGCATAATCGTGCAGACAATTTTCAGACACATCGTGCTCATCCAGGACTTATCGCGTGAAGATCCAGGAATGTTCCTGCAACTAAACCATTCCAGGGACTTCCCTGTGAATGGTTTGTTGCTGGAGCATTTCTGGATCTTCATGGGATAAGTCCTGGATGAGTGTGACATCGACTGAAAATCTTCAGCACGATCATACGATTATGCTGTGAGTATGTCTTTTACTCCTGGCTTTCCTCCCATCTGATAATCTCCATAGTTTGAGTATGCCCAATGAAATCAGTGGAATTTCTGTTAGCTATTTATTGCTATTGCTCAATTTTAGGTATGTCTAAATCTGGATCCAATCAATTCTATGAATAGCATGGAGGGATAATCCAAGCATTCACTACAAGGGTGTAATCAAGTTAAACCACAATGTAATATATAAAAAATGTTAACTGTCATACGTTATTTTATGTGCAGTATTACAATACTATAGCATATTCTCAAGGGAAAGAAAAAAGCCATAATCACAATGGATATGAATATACTTCAGAATGTTTGGGTGGAAACCAATATTTATGCCACTGAAACATGTCAAAGACACATTGTCTTTACTTTTATTAAACAAAGGAAAAAACTATGTGAAAAAAATACCAAATGAACCAAATTCCAGGATCAAAAATGAAAATATAGAGTTAATTTAAGGCTGCAGTAAAAAAAAAAAAAAAAAAAGGGGGGGGGGGGGATGAAATAACACAACTAATGACAGTGTTCAACCTGGCCATAAACATATTTTAAATGACTTGGTTTCATATTCAGAAGTAATATTTACTCCTAAAATTTCTCTTCTGTTGTTGCAACAACAATAAATCTTGAAATTAGCACACAGAATTAGGAAAATATATTGTTAGAAATAAGATTCCTATAATACCTGCATGTTTTAATAAAAATGCATCAAGTTCATATTAAAGATACCAATGGTTAAAAATAAACCTACACTATTCTTACACTATTTGAACGGGATAACTGTGATTATTCTGTGTGAGGAAACAGAAATGGATATGCCCCAACGCTCAATAAATGAAACACAAGGTTGAATTTCACCAAGCCGAAATCCAGTTTTAGGTAATAAATAAAAATATTTGTAACTGCTCAGCAGAAATGTATTTCAGCTTATTAATTAGGTAGTTAAATACTGAAGTTCGATATCATGGGCATATTTCAGTAAAAAGCAGGTTATAAATGTAAAATAAAAATAAGCTAAGGTGCTTTTTCTGGTTCTTCATTAATCTTTCCCCAATTTCCCCTTGAACTTTCTCAGTTTTTTCACTCTACAGACACCCCATTTTTCCTCTTCACTATGTATTGTAATAATTTAGTAATGCTGAATTGATTTATTCTTTTTACATTTAATAGAGGCCTTCTATATTTCAGCTGGTTACTTCAAATGAAGGTATGGGCTTTATACTTTACCCTCCCTGCAATAATTGGTTATGTTCACCATCCCTCCTTGCTATTCTCCTTGTTTTTTCACTTCATCTTTGGTCTTCTCAGTTTATTCCTCTTCCAACCTTCCTATTTGACTCCTTTAGTTTACCATCCTTCCAGGGCCCTGCCTCCTTCTTTCCTAGACCTCAAATAATTGCTGCTGCAGACTTGACCTGCGACAGCAATTTGCTTAGTGTGCTACAAGACAGAATCCAGGATATGATCACTCAGATATCTGAAGCTTTCAAGTCAGAAATGCAACTCACTAGTTCCCAAAGGACATAGGATCTTTTCTGTAAGGAAAAAGTGGAAAGGCTTTACACAATTCCAGTTTTGGTTTACCTTCATATTCTGCTTTCTTGGTGGCTTCCAAGTTTCTCCACTCTGTTCCAACAAGTCTGCTGAGCTCTCCAAAAGAATAGTCTGGGTGCTGAGCTTTAATAACAGCTCTCATCTCACTACTAAATAGAATATAACCACTCATATTGATCTTCCTTTTTGATCCTTCCTTCTTTACGCTGCTTTTAGAAGACTTTGGAGTGGACTTTGGGGGGAAAAGATATGATGTTGCGGTCAACAGAGGAATAAACATTTGTTTATATAAGATATTATAGTCATAAATACATAGGAAGTTAAAAAATGAAGACTGGCACATTGGAGGGCCTACCGTGAAGATCCATTCTTGACAAAGAGAAGGAACCATCCATTACTGGGTTAATTCCTGTCACTGTTCAGGCTAAGCAAGATATCTCGGCCTGTTACAGACTGCCAAAATAAAGCTGCTTCGGGACTCTTTGGAGGTACAGTCGGTCCTTCTTATACACGGATTTTTTATACACGGATTTAAGCATACACGGTTTGAAAATGTTCCCAAAAAGTATAAATTTACCTTGATGTTCCATTTTTTATTAGGGACACCATTTTGCTATGTCATTATACTTAATGGGACTTGAGCATATACGGATTTTGTTATACACGGGGGATCTTGGAACCAAACCCCAGCGTATAACAAGGATCCACTGTATGCTATTTAAATGATGCATGGGTCCTAAGAGTCCGGAGCACTGGAGTGCAGCTTTGGTGCAGCTTTCAGATTCTTAGGATGCATGCATCATTTAAACAGCATACCTCCAAAGAGACCCGAAGCAGCTTTATTTTGGCAGTCTGTAACAGGCCCTCATTACTTAAAATGAACCTCCAAGGGTCTTCATCTCCTCCTGCTTCAGTTCCTTTACAAGCCAAGACACAGAAAAGAATAGACTCCCCATATTCATGAAAGGAATTAAGGTCTTGCCACCCAAGGTGAGGCTGGATGGCTCTTCCTCCCAGGCAAGTATGACCTTCATGGTAAGTCCTCCAATGTGCCAGTCTCAGCCAGAGGAGAAGAAGACATCCTTTGAATCCTGAATAGCACAAGAGTGTAAAGTGCTTGCTCCAGGTAAAGAGGCTGAGTTCTCATCAGATAAGTTCTCAGCTACCAAAGACTGTAATGATAGGGCAGGCTGTTTATCTGCTTGTTAGCCATTTTTCTACTGCTAAGGAGAGGGCTGGATCATGTTTGAGACTTTTACAGGCACTATGACCAATGGGAGAAGGTTGGTTTATTCCTTTCGGCTCCTATGCCACCATAGAGAAAATCTGCTGAAGCCACATATTCTGATCAAACAAGGGCATGGGCATTGAAAAAGGCACTGCACCAGACTTATGAAAGCCATAACATGGTTTTCAAAATGGCACTGCAAGAGGTTGTAGTACATATGCATTCTCTCTTGGGTCTAAGAGCACTGTGAAAGAAACTGGAGCTACTATTGCTGCAGCACGGACTGGTTGATTAGGAGGGGAAGCAGTCCTGTCAGGACTGGCTCCTATCTCCTGTTCCATAGCCCCTCAAAATACTCAGCATCAGTAGTTCCTTCTGAGACTAAATCTTCTATTTCTAATTGTTGCTGAATGAAAACTAGATTCCAATGTCTCAGCTATTGTAAGGTCAGAGGCAGAAGGAGGATCTATTTCAGTACAAACAGATTCAATAGTTTTTGTTAGTTAGCATAGACAGTTCCAGAGGAAGCAGCCATTGCCGCATGGGGATGCGTGTGCTGTTGTGTGCATGTTTCTTTGGCCTCTGGGGGAAGCAGCTAGGAGTACATGCATGTCCCGAACTACACATAGAGAAACAGTCAGGGCGGTGAACACGATTGCCCCTAAGCATCCCCTCAAATAAAGTGGAGCCAAACATGCCCCCTAGTTCACTAGGGAGCTGGCAGTGATACAATGTGTAGGATGGAGACTAGGGTGACGATGGCAGAAGACTCAGAGCGAGTCCAACCAAACATGAGCTAAAGCCCATTGGAAGGTCTATACCATGGCGATGGTGGCAGCGGAGAAACTATACTTCTCTGCCACCACTGTGTCTGCATAGTGTCATCCAGCAGAGCTGTCTTGAGTAGCCAGGGGCCTTTTACACTCTGGCCTACAAGAAGAAATTGAAGACTACTCAACAGCTCGCTGTGAAGAATTTGCAAGACACTTTACAGAAAAAATCACTCAGATCCATTCTGACTTGGATGCTGTTGTTGACACAGGTCCAATGGATGTAATCTTGGCACCTGCTTGCCTGTGTTATTGGATACGTTTCAATTTGTGCAGCCTGAGGATGTGGACAGGATTTTTGGAGACGTGAGGGCCACAGTGTGCATACTAGATCCTTGCCCTTCCTGGCTTCTTGTAATTTCCTGCATGGAAGGGGGTTGGACTGGACAGCCCTTGTGATCTCTTCCAACTCTATGATTCTATGATTGCAGCCAGGGGGATTGGTTGAGTGGGTAAAGGTAGTGGTGAATCCTTCACTGCAACAAGGCAGATTTCCGTCCTGCCTAAAGCAAGCTGTGGTGATGCTGTTACTGAAAAAGACCTCCCTGGATGCCACCATTCTAGATAACTATCAGCCAGTCTCTAACATTCCATTCATGGGCAAGATTCTGGATCAGGTGGTGGCCTCCCAGCTTCAGGGGTTTCTGTGTGGGATGCATCATCTAGATCCAATATTCCAATAAAATAATTGCCAAATGTTTGAATGCATTTGAACATGTTTAAACTATTCATAGTAAATCAGAAAACATTATTTAGAGCATTGGAAAAATTTCCACTTAGATTTTTTTCCAGAAAGCCTACATCACTGATAGCATGTGGAGTTAATACATATATGTTTGCTGTAGTGAAAATAATTCATATATTACACAAAGAAAAATGAAGAGGAGGAAAGTATTACCAATGTAAATATGGAAATAATGTTACCTGGGGTGGAGTATATGGCATTATATCCAGTTCATTAGTGAGTGGAGGTGGAAGCTGTGGCATTGCTGGTGTTTCTATGACTTCACCTTCCTCTTCCCCAATCTCTTCTATCTCTTCCTCACCTCCTTCTAATTCAGCAAATTTTGCTTCTAGCTGCTGAATCTTTTTTTCTAGAAGTGGAGATGGCTCCTTCTGAGGAACTATGGGCTTCCTAAAATGCAAATGTCATGACACATTATATTTATTTTGGAGTAAGTGGGGTTTTAATTACATAATTGAAGCTATATATTACAGTACTTTTGCTTTTCCATTTTCCTCTGACTTCACAGTTAAGCTTCCTCACATATACCATTTTTGTGTAAGCAAAGGCTGTAGTCCACGCCCTAATAAATAGTAAAAAATAAATGATGTTTTAAGGTGCTACAAGACACTCTGGGTTTTTGAGCTGTAATAGTTTTTCATACTGTTATAGACTGAACAGAATGGAATGGCTTTACAGAGCTCAGAACTACATCTAAATATGATTAGTGCAAAAATTAATTTATCTAATGATAAGAAACATAAATATTTTCAAAAGTGGGATGTCATTCTCGTCAGCTCCTTGCTTAAGCTATCTCAGAGAAATCTATTCTTTCAGCCATGTAAAAAATCTTGTATCCCCCTCCAAGTGGTTTTCTATTATATGATTCTCTCTTCCTTTGCAAGTTCCTTTGAACATAAACCCGAATTATCAAAACTTACAATTATATGTGGTCAATGAAAACATCTTGCTCAAAATGAAAAATCTGTTGCTGTCTTTATCTTAATTATTTTATATATAAAACATAAAGAGGTGGTCCAATAACAAGGCACATGGATTATATGCCCGAAAATCCCTGCATTTTCAGTTAACAGATCTCTGCTAGAGCTGGGAAATTGTAGTCCTGGAAAATCACTGCCATTCCAAAAGCACCACACTTAGACTGATGAACTAATGATATGATTTGTTACATTATTTATAAAATAATATTGACATATATGCCATAACCTTAAGTACAAAACTGCTATTTCTGAAGGTTCAAGATGATTCTTTGAGGATACATTGCCTTTTAATAACTTTAGGCTTAGAAAACAGATTTCAAAGGACTGGAGTATGTAGCAGTTAATATACTCATCCCTCCATATTTGTGGATTTGATTATTTGCAGATTTGATTAATATGTTCTCTCTAGGAATATCTAGGTCCTCCAGTGCAACCCTGTGGTCAATGTTAACTAAAAGTTGCACTGAAAGACCTAGAGATTCCTAAAGAGAATGTGTAGCTCCTCCGGTGCAGTTCTATGGTCAGTGTCTGTCAGACATTGACCACAGAGTTGCACTGGAGGACCTAGAGATTACTAGAAGGTCCTCTCAGGTAAAAAGTGATGTTTTTGTTATTTGTGGTTTTTCCATATTCACAGGGGTCTTGTGCCCCTAAACCTAGCGAATATGGAGGGACAGGTGTACTATCAAATTTTTAAAAAGGGATTCCCCCCTCCCTATTATCAGTTCAAATGGACAACATTTCTGTGATTTTTGATTTTTTAAAAGTGTTTTTCAAACTCAAAACATACTTTACCTAAAATAATAAATTTCATCATCTACTACTTTTGCAGACAGGGAAAATCGTTTTAGCCCCTTAAATTTCTTCATCTGTTTGTCACTTTCATTATAGCGACTTTCACAGAGGAGAACATCATTTTCATGAATCTCTGTTGGTCTACAGGAAAGGAAGTCTTTGAAAGACAGAACCGCACATTTTCCTGCAGGAGAAAAGAATAGACAGATGCATTTTCTTCACTTTACCAAGAAATTTTACAAGTCTCCAGATTTAAGTTTTTAAAAATGTTCACAACAAAATACTGACCCATTACATACAGACAACACTGATGCCCATGAGCCCCATTCAAGCAATGATCCTGTATGTTGCATGATTACAGGCTTCTAAAGGGAACATACAATCTCTATGAAAATCAGCAAATACCTACTGTATATCAAGTTCAGTGAACGCCAAATGGAATGGTCTGACACTGATACAAATCACATCTGCTATACATATTGGGACAACAATAATTTCTATGACAAATATAGGTTCATTTTTCACAACTGATTTCATTCCATATGAATGAAATCAATTCACCAGTTCAATATACAGTGTGCCCACGCCATATGTGGGCATACTACACGTGGCTTTCAGCTTATGCTGAAGCCGCGCAAGAAAAGAATGAATGGTGCACGCGCCCGCAGCACACACGCTGTCCGTGCCACGAGTACAAGCCACATTATATTCAATGGGGCTCGAGCATACACGTTTTTCGCCTTACATGGGGGGGGGGTCCCCTCCTTCTCCTTCTCTGGACCTCTCCCAACCGATTCTAATATGCTGGAGGAGGTGTTTTAATGCCAGACTAAGGAAGGAAGCAAGTGGATTTATATGGAGAGTTGTTTCCATAGGAAGCAAGGTCTTGTAAAATGGACTGGAGACAGAAGCAAATGGTTTTAAATGGAGAGTTTTTTTCATAGGAAGCAAGGTCTTGCAAAAGGGACTGGAGAGATTATTTTAAATGGAGAGGTTTTTTGATAGGAAGCCAGGTCTTGCAAAACAGACCAGAGAGAGAAGCAAGTGGATTTAAATGGGGAGTTTTTCTGATAGGAAGCAAAATGGACTGGAGGGGGAAGGAACTGGTGTTCAATGGAGATTGGGGCATCATGCTTGCTTGCTTTAGGACCTAAGCACTACTGATGTATTGACCCTTACATAAGTCTACCCAAAATTTTAGGGTCAATTTTGGGGCTTAAATTTCTCCACTTATAGTTGAGTATACACAGTACTTCAACTTTTAAGATAAAAAAAGATAAATCATTAAAAGAGTAAGGATACAAAAATAAAGTGTATGACATTTTAAATTTAGAACTCAAAATACAGAAAACAGCAAATGAGATCAACATTGTTGTTACCCAAAATGCATGTCATGGGGCAGGTTTCTTCCAGATTACTCAAAAATACTTCCTTCTTGTAGAACATTTTAGTTGGTTCATGTTCAGTTTCCTCTGGGTGTATAAAGATTGGACCAAAGAAATACGCAGCTCCATCTCTTACCCACATTTTTTCTATTCTGAAAAACACAAGACAAATAATTGCTTCCAAGTATGGCAAGGCAAGGTATGAGTCCAAATATTAACATTTAGCTTCAATTACTTTATTCTATTGCGGTTTTATTCATCATCTGCTTTTATACTTGAAAGTTTTGAGACAGCTATTGAACTTATAGTTGCATAACATATGGATACATAACTACAGTCGAACTCCTAGTACAACAAAGCAAATATGATATAATAGGCATCACTGAAACCTGGTGGGATGAGTCTCATGATTGGAATGTGGAAATAGAGGGGTATAACCTTTTAAAGAGAATAGGCCAAACAGGAAAGGAGGAGGAATAGCACTATATGTCAGAGATATTTACACCAGTGAAGAGATCCAGGACATCAATCCTGGAAGCCAGGTGGAGAGCATCTGGATAAAAATTAAAGGGGAGGGAAACAACAAGGATGTTATGGTGGGAGTCTACTACAGACCCCCAAATCAGACTGAGGAATTGGATGATATCTTTCTAGAACAGATGACCACACAGTCAGAAAGGAGAGATGTAGTAGTGATGGGTGACTTCAACTATCCTGATATTTGCTGGATGTCAAATTCAGCAAAATCCTCAAGGTCTAGCAAATTCCTCACTTGCCTGGAAGACAATTTCATGGTCCAAAAGGTGGAAGAGGCAACAAGGGGGTCAGCTATTTTAGATCTGATCCTAACCAACAAGGATGACTTGGTTAATGGGGTGCAAGTGGTGGGATCCTTAGGTGGAAGTGACCATGTTCTCCTGGAGTTTGTAATACAGTGGAAAGAAGAAGCCAGGCATAGTCAAACACAGATTCTAGATTTTAGGAGAGCGGATTTCAGTAAACTTAGAGAAGTATTGAGGGCGATTCCATGGTCAGAAATACTAAAAGATAAAGGAGTTCAGGACGGATGGGACTTTCTCAAAAGGGAGATAGTGAAGGCATAATTTCAAACAGTTCCAGTGAAAAAGAAAAATGGGAGGTGTCTCAAGAAACCAGGATGGATGACTAAGGAACTCTCTACCGAGCTAAGCTTGAAATGGAACATGTATAAGAAATGGAAAAAGGGGGAAATCACCAAAGAGGAATTCAAAGAAATAGCAGGCATGTGTACGGGTAAAGTCAGAAAAGCTAAAGCGCAGAATGAACTCAGACTTGCTAGAGAGGTTAAGAACAACAAAAAGGGCTTTTTTGGATATGTCCGCAGCAAGAGGAAGAAGAAGGAAACGGTAGGGCCACTGCGTCGAGAGGATGGCAAAATGTTAACAGAAGACAGAGAAAAGGCAGAATTACTCAACACCTTCTTTGCCTCAGTCTTCTCAGAAAAAGAAAAGGGTGCTCAACCTGAGGATAATGGAGCAGAGGACAGAATAGGGGAATTTCAGCACAGAATAAGTAAAGAGATAGTAGAGGAACACCTTATTAATCTAAATGAATTTAAGTCTCCGGGACCAGATGAACTCCATCCAAGGGTATTAAAAGAACTGGCAAATGTAATATCGGAGCCATTGGCAATAATCTTTGAAAACTCCTGGAAAACAGTAGAGATCCCAGCAGACTGGCGGAGGGCAAACGTTGTCCCCATCTTCAAAAAGGGGAAAAAAGAGGATCCCAACAATTATCGTCCAGTTAGTCTGAAATCAATACCAGGAAAGATTCTGGAGCAGATCATTAAACAAAGAGTCTGTGAACATCTAGAAGGCAATTCCATAATCACAAAAACTCAACATGGGTTTCAGAGAAACAAGTCATGCCAGACAAATCTAATCTCTTTCTTTGATAAAATTACCAGCTTGGTAGATGAAGGGAATGCTGTGGATATAGTATATCTTGATTTCAGTAAGGCCTTTGACAAGGTTTCCCATGACGTTCTTGCAAACAAGCTTGTAAAATGTGGACTAGACAAGGTAACTGTTACGTGGATTTGTAACTGCTTGACTGGCCGAACCCAAAGGGTGCTCAACAATGGCTCCTTTTGAGCCTGGAGAGAAGTGACCAATGGGCTCCCACAGGGCTCTGTCCTGGGCCCAGTGCTATTCAACATCTTTATCAATGACCTGGATGACAGAATTGGGAGCATACTTATCAAATGTGCAGATGACACCAAATTAGGAGGAATAGCTAATACCCCAGAGGACAGGATCAAGATCCAAAAAGACCTGAATAGACTAGAAAGCTGGGCCAAAGCTAACAAAACGAAATTCAACACGGAGAAATGTAAGGTACTGCACTTAGGGCGGAAAAATAAAATGCACAGATATAGGATGGGTGCCACCTGGCTGAATGAAACTACATGTGAAAGGGATCTAGGAGTCCAAGTAGACCACAAGTTGAACGTGAGTGAACAGTGTGATGCGGCAGCTAAAAAGGCCAATGCAATTTTAGGCTGCATCAACAGAAGTATAGTGTCTAGATCAAGAGAAGTAATAGTGCCACTGTATTCTGCTTTGGTCAGGCCCCACCTAGAATATTGTGTCCAGTTCTGGGTGCCACAATTCAGAAAGGACATTGAGAAACTGGAGTGTGTCCAAAGGAGGGAGACTAAAATGGTGAAGGGTCTGGAAACCATGTCCTATGAGGAACGCCTTAGGGAGCTGGAGATGTTTAGCCTGGAGAAAAGAAGGTTAAGAAGTGATATGATAGCCCTGTTTAAATATTTGAAAGGATGTCATGTTGAAGAGGGAGCAAGCTTGTTTTCTGCTGCTCCAGAGAACAGGACTCGGAACAATGGATGCAAGCTGAAGGAAAAGAGATTCCACCTCAACATTAGGAGGAACTTCCTGACAGTAAGGGCTGTTCGACAGTGAAATGCACTCCCTCGGAGGGTGATAGAGTCTCCTTCCTTGGAGGTCTTTAAACAGAGGCTGGATGGCCATCTGTCAGGGATGCTTTGATTTGGATTTCCTGCATGGCAGGGGGTTGGACTGGATGGCCCTAGTGGTCTCTTCCAACTCTACGATTCTATGATTTTCTTGCATCTCTCTTTCTCACACATACTCACACACCATACCTGCCAACTCGTGGTCGGACTAAACCATGTGATTTTATGAAGACACAATCCCCAACCTTCAGCCACATATCATTGTAACAAAGCTGTTCATAATAGTGACAACCTGGTTCTCCATTTGGCATTTCTACTGGAACATCTTCTTTATCCTGTGAAGAAATGCAAATTTCAAAATCAGAAAAAGTTATGCATTACAATTAAAGAAAACTATTTCATTTATTAACAAAAAAACCACCCAAAAAACCCATATGCTTGCTGTAACTCATCCTCCATCAAGAAGATACTTGAGTATGCTGGAACTCATGTATACCTACAGAATCACAGACTTCTATGTGACTCCAGCACATGCAGAATTTTCCTTTCGTTTTGAGTGAGGCAGAGTGTTGTCATTGTAATTAATGTGACAATCTATGCATATGGGAGATTCACGTAGAAATCAGACCCTCTTATCTTTGATGAGATAGAAGCAGCAGCTATCCATTTCTAAACCAATAAAACAGTTTTAAAACCTTACTAACCTATCTAAACATGAAAACAAAAGTCAAAGGAATGACTAAAAGGCAACTCTGGAACTTCATATACCTTTTCAAGGCTAAGGACACTGTCACCCACTTTGATTTCTTCGGATGTTTCAATGTGTTTTTCTTCATCAATTTTGTCAGTATTAGCAAATACTGATGCAACACGAACCACAGGCAAGGGTACATCTCGCGGGACAAATCGTACAGAACTAATTGGCATGGTCCATAATTTAATCTTCTTAAAGGACTTTGTTTTCGCAGAATAACGTGATTCACAAACATAGACATCTTCATCTCTAAAGTTTTCTGGACATAGCTTAAAATACTCCTGTTCAGCAGAATGAAATAACCATTTGATGATTAGTCTCTGAACCACATAAACACATAAATCATTGTTTGGCATTTGATGGAACAAAACCCGTTTTAATTATAATGATTACATGCCTTTACCCGTTCATTAGCTACACTTTGAAGGACACAATGACCAAGATCCAAAAACCTTCTTCTAGCAGCAGACCCTGTTTCCTCCAAAAATTTTCCCTTTTCACTACTTCGGAAATACAGGTCAAGTCTCTTTTATCTGAAATGCCTGCGGAGAGTTTTGCATTTTGGAATATTTGCATACACATAATGAGATATCTTGGACATGGGAACCAAGTATAAACATGAAATTCATTTATGTTTTGTATACACATTATATGCATAGCCCGAAGTTAATTTTATACATAATATTTTTAATAATGTTGTGTTTGAAACAAAGTCTGTGTGCACTGAACATTAGAAGACAAAGGGGGTCACTATTTCAGCCACACATGTGGCGATTTTGGAGTATTTTGGATTTTGAAATTCCAGACAAGGATACTCAATCTGTATCCCTTTGTAGTACAAGGAAATTATCCATGAGTCATATCAAAATCCAAAATGTGCTCTCAACTTATACATGAGGTTGATTTATAGTCGAGTATATATAGTACCCAAACAATATAGAGAACATTCTCCTATTTGTGAGATGGGTGGAGTCATTTCACTTCCAAAGTGAAATAAGCATTTGACCACTTAAGTACACTATTTTAAGGCATGTTGGGAGGAATATAATAAAATATCAAACAAGACATCTATGGCAATATAATATTAATCTTTTTGTGCTCAACATAGTCTTTTCAATCATTATTTACAAATAATGATTACAGCATAAAATCAATTTCAGCTTAATAGTACATTTAGTTTCTTCTTACCTTAACAAACATGACAACACATTTTCCTAAAATTTTGCTCACAGGAACCTTGTTGTAATAATCACTTTTAAAGACTTCCTTCTCCAAAAACTTTCTCGTAGCAAGATGGAATGTTTCATTTGGTCTGTAAAACCAGCAACCATACAGCCATTTCTCCCCTAAAAAGAAGACAGTTTATTTTCAGTATTTTATAACTGTATAATGGAAAACATTCTTAAGTACCTATAAACTAATTTTAAGAATTCTAATGGGATATTTAATTAGGGTTGCCATAGCACGCCCCCCCCCCCGTGACCAGCACGGTTTTGGGGGGCCCCTCCCGGTCACGGTCCGGTTTGGGCCCCCACCCGTGCCTGATCCCCTGTTTGGGGGCCCGCTCCGGCCATTGCCGCTGCCGCTAATGCGGCTGCTGCGGCGCCAACCCACCTCCTCCTCCAGCTCGCCTTCCTCGCCTCCAAGGCAAGGGCTTGAACACTGCCCAGCCCAGGCCTCAGTAGGGGCAAGTGGCAGGCGCGTGTGCGTGCGTGCGGAGGGAAGTGGGGCAGGGAAAGAGAGGCCCCATTCCCTTCCCTGGCTTCTTCCGTCGCCGGCGGACAAAGCCATGCCCTCGACCGCCCCTTCTTCTTCCTCTCTACTTCCTCCTCTTCTTCTCCTCCTCCTTTTCTTCCCCTCTTCCTCCCCTTCTTCTTCCTCTCTACTTCCTCCTCTTCTTCCTCCTCCTTCTTCTCCTCTTCCTCCTCCTCTGCTTTTTCCACTCTTCCTCCTCTTCAATGCCCAAATGTGCTGTTTGGAATGGGGGAGGCAGGTTGGCCAGAAAGGGAAGTCCATTTCTGCCATCTGTCTAGGAACAACGTCAAAATGTCCTCCATTTTGATCATGCCTAAGAAACATGCATTTATATTAACACTTTTTTTAAAAAAGCATCATTTTTTGCGTGTCCTCAATTTTTACAAAATATGTCCTACATTTGAAAATTTTGTCCTACTTTTGTCCTACACTTGTCCCAGTTTCGAGGTCCAGAATTATGGCAACCCTAGGTAAGCCAAGGAATCATTTTAATATCTATTTTGAACTTGAATCTGTCTTTCGTTTTGAGTGGAAGCAGAGTGTTGTTCATTTTGAAGTTAATAGTGACAATCTATGCATATGGGGGGAATTCACGTAGAAATCAGACCCTCTTATGTTTGATGAGATAAGCAGCAGCTAATCCATTTCTAAAAACCAATAAAACAGTTTTAAAACCTACTACATATCTAAACATGAAAAAACAAAAGTCAAAGGAATGACTAAAGAAGGCAACTCTGGAACTTCATATAACATTTTCAAGGCTAAGGACACTGTCAACCACTTGGATTTCTTCGGAGGTTTCAAATGTGTTTTTCTTCAATCAATTTGTCAGTATTAGCAAATACTGAGCACAACGAACCACAGGCAAGGGTACATCTCGCGGGACAAATCGTACAGAACGAATGGGCAGGTCCATAATTGAATCTTCTTAAAGACTTTGGTTTCGCAGAATAAAACGTGAGTCACAAACAGAGACATCTTCATCTCTAAAGTTTTCTGACATAGCTTAAAACTCCGTTCAGCAGAAGAAATAACCATTGTGATGATTAGTCTCGAACAACATAAAAACATAAATCATGTTGGGAATTGAGGAACAAAACCCGTTAAAGTAATGATTACAAATGCCGTAACCCGGTCATAGCTACACTTGAAGGGACACAAGGACCAAGATCCAAAAAACCTGCTTCAGCAGCAGGCTTCTCCAAAAATTTCCCCTTTTACACTCCTTCGGAAATGACAGGTCAAGTCTCTTTTAGTACGAAATGCCTGCGGAGAGTTTGCATTTTGGAATAGTTGCATACACATAAGGAGATATCTTGGACATGGGAACCAGAGATAAACATGAAATTCATTTATGTTTGGTATACAAACACATTAAATGCATAGGCCCGAAGTTAATTTTATACAAAAGTTTTTTAATAATGTTGTGTTGAAACAAAGTCGTGTGCACTGAAACTTAGAAGACAAAGGGGGTCACATTTCAGCCACACATGTGGCGATTTTGAGTATTTTGGATTTTGAAATTCCAGACAAGGATACTCAATCTGTATCCCTTTGTAGTACAAGGAAATTAATCCATGAGTCATATCAAAATCCAAAATGTGCTCTCAACTTATACATGAGGTGATTTATAGTCGAGTATAGATAGGACCCAAACATATAGAGAACTCTCCTATGTGAGATGGGTGGAGTCATTTCACTTCCAAAGTGAAATAAGCATTGACCACTAAGTACACTATTTTAAGGCAGGGTTGGGAGGAATATAATAAAATATCAACAAAGACATCTATGGCAAATATATTAATCTTTTTGTGCTCAACACATAGTCTTTTCAATCATGATTTACAAATAATGAATTACAGCATAAAAAATCAATTTCAGCTTAATAGACATTTAGTTTCTTCTTCGTTACCTTAAACAAACATGACACAACAATTTTCCTAAAATTTTGCTCACAGGAACCTTGTTGTAATAACACTTTTAAAGACTTCCTTCTCCAAAAACTTTCTCGTAGCAAGATGGAATGTTTCATTTGGTCTGTAAAACAACAACCATACAGCCAGTCGTCCGCCTAAAAAGAAGACAGTTTATTTTAGTATTTAATAACTGTATAATGGAAAACATTCTTAAGTACCTATAAACTAATTTTAAGAATTCTAATGGATATGAATTAGGGTTGCCATAGCAACGCCCCCCCCCCCGTGAAACAGCACGGTTTTGGGGGCCCCCGCCGCCCCTCCGCCACGGTCCGGTGTTGGGCCCCCACCCGTGCCTGATCCCCTGTTTGGGGGCCCGCTCCGGCATTGCCGCGCCGCTAATGCGGCTGCTCGGCGCCAACCCCACTCCTCTCAGCTCTCGCCTTCCTCGCCTCCAGGCGAGGGCTTGAACACTGCCCAGCCAAGGCTCAGTAGGGGCAGTGGCAGGCCGCGCGCACGGAGGGAAGTGGGGCAGGGAAAGCGAGGCCCCATTCCCTTCCATGGGCTGTCCTCCCCT
Organism: Sceloporus undulatus; assembly: GCF_019175285.1. NCBI lineage: Eukaryota > Metazoa > Chordata > Lepidosauria > Squamata > Phrynosomatidae > Sceloporus > Sceloporus undulatus. The sequence continues at coordinate 69,888,963 of NC_056523.1, read as the reverse complement.
GGCAACGGAGAAAGCCAGGCAGAGGTTTGGGGGCTTCGCTTCAGCGAGGCCCCACTCCCTTCCCTGGCTGGCTCTCTTCCCCCTCGCCGGCGGAGAAAGCCAGGCACGGGAAAGAGCCTTTCCTCTTTCTCCTCCTACTCCTTCTGGCCTCCTCCTCCTCTCCTTTTCCTTCCTCCCCTTCTTCCTCTTCTTCTTCCTCCTCCTCTTCCTTCTTCTTCATCGTTTTTCCTCCCTTCTTCTTCCTTCCATCTCTCCTCCTCCTTTTCTTATTCCCTTCCCCTCTTCATCGTTTCCTCCCCTTCTTCATCTTCTTCTTCCCTCCGCCTCT
>NC_056523.1:69821897-69888610 GCF_019175285.1 Sceloporus undulatus | reverse complement strand
TCTTCTTCTTCCTCCTCCTCTTCTTCTCCATCTCTTCTCCTCCTCCTCCTCCTCTTCCCCTCTTCCTTCCCTTCTTCCTCTCTACTTCCTCTTATTCTTCTCCTCTTCCTCCTCCTCTTCCTCCCCTTCTTCTTCATCTTTTCCCTCCTCTTCTTCTTCCTCCTCTGCTCCTTCCTCCCCTTCTTCCTCCTTTTCCTCCCCTTCTTCTTCCTCTCTACTTCCTCCTCTTCTTCCTCCTCCTTCTTCTCCTCTTCCTCCTCCTCTGCCTTTTCCATTCTTCCTCCTCTTCAATGCCCAAATGTGCTGTTTGGAATGGGGGAGGCAGGTTGGCCAGAAAGGGAAGTCCATTTCTGCCATCTGTCTAGGAACAATGTCAAAATGTCCTCCATTTTGATCATGCCTAAGAAACATGCATTTATATTAACACTTTTAAAAAAGCACCATTTTTGCATGTCCTCCATTTTTACAAAATATGTCCTACATTTGAAAATTTTGTCCTACTTTTGTCCTACATTTGTCCCAGTTTCGAGGTCCAGAATTATGGCAACCCTATATTTAATAAATAAAGAAATATGTCAATTGAAAGTGCTGATGCCTGAAACTTTATACTGGGGGAGGGGTAAGTTACATAGCAACTGAAGTAAAACAACTTTTTGGTTTATTTAATTATCTGTTTTTAAAGTCAAGGACACAAATTACTGGAGCAGTCAGGGGAACCTGGAGAATGCAATTTTTCTGTAAGAAGTAAATGGATGCTTGAGCACTGGACTTGACCTACTCACAGTAGACATGGAGGTAGGGAAATGTTAAATACTATTACTGATATTACACTGAAGAAGTAACAGCCGCCGATCTCATTTAAAGAATCAAAAGTCCAAAACACACTGCAGAAATAATCCAGTTTGTAACCACTTTAACTCCCCTGGCTCAATGCCAGGGAGTTCTGGGAGCTGTAGTTTTGTGAGACACTGAGCCTTCTCTGTCAGAGAGCTCTGATGCCAAAATAAACTACAAAAGGCCCTGACGGCAATCTGCAGCAGGGCCGGGCTAGGGCCGGATCCTAGGCCTCAGCGGGCCGCATGCGGCCTGCGGGCCATACGTTGCCGACCCCTGAACTACACACTATTCCCTCATTAGGAATTACTGTAAGGATCTATGGACCTATACAGTCTGCCCTCAATTTTTGTGTGGGTTAGGCACATGACCCTCACGAAAGTGCAAAACCTGTGAATATCTCTAGATGCCCTTACTCCCTCAACATGCCTGTTACAGACTACAATTCCCAGCTGCTGCTACAAAAATCACCTTCAGGATCATTATCCTTCTCAAGGTGAAGGAAGAGTGTGCCTTTTTAAAATTTTGATCTTAAATGTTTTGAGTATTTTAAGCTTTTTGTCAAGGCCTTTGGCTTGCACAATAAACATCTTAATGATGATCATGAGAAGGAAGAGAAGGACAGCATTACTGAAGGAGATTTTTATGGCAGCTGTGTAAGGGTTAGCTTGGCGGCAGCAGCAACTTACCTTCCTCCTACTCCTTTCCAACTCCTTTCCTGCCATTACCCCCAACTCATTACTACTTATGCCTCACTCCAAGGCTGCCTTGTCCAGGTCTCCATCATCTCTGCTGGTCTCCAAGCCTTCCTCCCTCCACCTCAGATAACAACACTGAAGGAGATGACAGAGAGGCAGGTGCTGCAAAAATGTCTTTCAGTATCATTGTCCTAGAAGGTAGAAGGGAGGAGACTTGGAGCGAGGTGGAGGTATCATGGGGCCAAGACGGCCAAGGGAGTAATGGACCAAGACTGCTGAATGGAAAGGAGATTGATATGAGGAGCAGATACAAACTCATGAACAATAAAATCTGCGAAGGTTAAATTCACAAAAGCTGAGGGCTAACTGTAGTTCTTCTGGCATGAGTTCTAGGTCCCTTTCTGAAACTACAACACACAGACACACACCCTGTTGTACATATTTTTAAAAGGCATTTTTTAAAAAATCACCCAAAATTAAGAAGACTTTCTTTCTTACCAGCTGAATCTTCCCACAGTCGTTCAATACAGACTATATGAGGTTGTAAATTGGCTTCTGCGGGTTCAACATAAACGTAATCTCCAACATGATACATGCTGTTCTTAAAGCTGCAGTCTTGACTATATGTCCTGTGTAAACTAGATAGCCCTGATCCAACAGAAGTATCTTCACTCTTTTCAGCTTCTTATTCAATGCAAGAGAAAAAAAACAAAAGATAGAGTTTACATTCAATTTAAAGATACAAGCCTCCATGGTATGTACAACCATGCACACAAAGGGCCTATTTTGCATATTTCCTCTTGGGGCTTTACTGACACCAGCCATATCAAGCAACATGCCTATGCCCATGTAATGAGAGCAAAAGGCCTGGTCTTACTATGTCAGGGAGGAAGGTGTTTTAACTGATTGTAGGTAGAATGCACTCCTAGGAAGAGAGGAGAGCACAGCATAAAGAAAACATTTTGGAACTGTCACTGCATCTATATAGCAAGGGACCTGCAGTGATTAAGCTACCTGTGTCACTAGTAAAATCACTATAGGCACACTGTACGTGTGGCATGACAAAAGCAAGACAAAAAGATACTCCCTTTGAGATCCACTTTGTCTCCATCTTTTTGCTTTGATAAGTCAATTTAAATTTTATTTCTGGGACTTTAAGAATCTCCCAGTACCCACATGACCAGAAGGAGGAGGGGCTTGCCTGCATAAATACCCTTCCATACCATCTGCACTGAAGACAACAACAACACTGGCGTATCCAGGACCAGCCACATAACACCTGTGCTTAAAGATCTCCACTGGCTGCCCATTCGCTTCCGAGCTCAATATAAGGCGTTGGTTATTACCTATAAAGCCCTAAATGGCTTGGATCCAGGATTCCTAAAGGACCGCCTCTCCCCGTACAATCCGCCTCGCACCCTCAGAACATCTGGGCAGCAACTAGTGCCTGGGGCTAGGCTAGCTTCCACTTCTAGAAGGGCCTTTACCACAGCTGCCCCAGCCCTTTGGAATACGCTGCCCACAGAGCTCCGCTCATCCACCACCCTGGCCCAATTTAGGAAGGATCTTAAAACCTTCCTATTTAAGCAGGCATTCCCCGACTAAATATCCTGTGGGCCTCCCTCCTCTTCCGTGGCCATGAGGATGGGCTATCGGGGCCTTTGCTATTGTTTTTAGATTGTATATTATTGATGTTGTATGTTTTTAACCTGTATTTGTTTGCACTTGTTGCATTATTGTACGCCGCCCTGATCTTTTTGGAAGGGCGGGATATAAATAAATTTTATTATTATTATTATTATTATTATTATTATTATTAACATCTTGACAAAATGAAGGCCTAAGACTAACATCAACAAAAAAAATCCTCCTGTATTATTTGTAACAACTTGGCCTGATGAAGAAGCCAGTGGCGCTTTGGAATCTTGCGACATGTATGTAGTCCATTTGTTTGTAGATTTTGTATGTTACTGTACATCAGAAGACACACACAAAAGTCAAAAGGACACTGATAAACTAGAAAACTGGGATGAAATTAATAAAATGAAATTCAAAAGAAAAATACAAACATTCTACATTTAGGCCACAAAAGTAAAATAGGATGAGAGATGCTTGTATCAGCAATACTACATGCAAAAAGGACCTTAGGGTTATTGCTGATCATAAGTTAAACATGAGCTAGAAGTGTGATGCTGCAGCAAACAAGACAAATGTTATCTTAGCCTGCATTAATAGCAGCATACTTTCCAAGTCAAGGGAAATAATAATCCCCCCCTATATTCTGTGCTGGCCAGGCCTCATCTGGAGTACTGTTCAATTCTGGGTGCCTCATTTTAAGGAGCATATAGACAAGTTGGAGCAAGTTCAGAGAAAAGCAATGGGGATGGTAAGAGCTATGGAGAACAGAATATATGAGGAGAGGTTGAAGGAGCTGGTCATATATTTTCACCTTGGCGAAGAGAAGACTGAGGGTTGACATGATTGTACGCTTTACATATTTCAAGGGCTGCCACAAAGATTTACGGCAAACCTATGCATTATTTTTATGTGCCTTCCAACCATTTCCGACTTATACTGAGTCAAAGGTAGTTTCAGAATGTATGATTTATTTTTATTCAAGAGTGAGAATTTAATTTTCATGCTCTCTTCACCTCCAAGCACAAAACCATAAGCAAGACATGAAAAAGGAGACGGCGACAGTGGGATCAACTCCCATATAGTTGTACAGGTGATAAACAGGTCTCAATTTAAACTGATGTTTTTACGTATGTGTGTTAGAGGATGGGCCAACATGCAAATCCACTACATCTGAAGTGTTCCTTGGTCTCTCAGATTCATGTCCAGTACTCGATCACCAGGGTTGTTAGTATTTCCTCCTCATGAACAGTGATATCATTGTATATTTAATCACCAGAACCAATCTCATGAGCAGTACAAACTACCAGGCAAAATACATCTTATGAAGCAATAACCTGCTAATTTTGTTCCCATGCCTGTCTGAGGCTCATTTATCTTCTGCCCCCTCTCCTTTATCTTCTCTGCATATACAATCATTCATATATTTACCTCAGTATGAAAACCTACTTGGAAAACCCAAGTCTGAACTTTAAGTCTGGAGTGTTTGTCTTAATGGCATCTAAATAAGAAATGCAGAGAAACTATGTAGAAGTAATCAACAACTAAATAATGTTAGTATGGTGCCCATTTCAAGTTTGTCAAAATTAGTTTGCAGAAGCAGATTTATCAATGCCACCCTTTGAGAAAGGAAGCTAGCAACAGCTGAGGATTGTCTTAATTCAGGACCTGCTTAAAAAATACAAATGTGTGTTACTACACTGTACTATGCTGTATCTCTTGTGGGAAGCTGGTACAGAAAGATTGATCAGACAGTTTTGCTTGCAGTACTATTTGTCTTTTGGTATATTGTTTCTTGTTATACATTTCAAACTGTTTTCTTTGAATTCTTGTCTACAGTCAGAGACTGTGAAGGCAAACAAGAAGCCTAAGGGAGAACTATGGTCTTTAAAAACAAAACAAACAAAAATGCTGGGTCCCAAAACTGTACAAATCACCTGCTCACTCTCACAGTCTCCAGGCCCATAAGTTAATACTGATTATACAGTACTGGATATAAGTCTAGCTATCTCCTACTCTGAATGAACACACAATAGAAGATAGTCACAATATATAGCTATGTTTAGTAAATACAATTACCTCTCTTCTCTTCTTCTCTTTTGAGCTTGTCTTCCTCCATTTCCTTTGGGAGTTTTTCCTTTTTCTCTTTTTCAACATCATTATGGAGATGTTTGGTAGTATAGCTGAGAGCTGGTGATAATAGAATTTCACCATTCTTGCAAAGTTCATCACGAATTTTAATAAAGAATTGTTGAAGTTCTACTGCATCCTCATAAATCTCTGAATCAGTCCTTTAAGGGAAAGAACAGCTGTATAAAATGACAATGTACACAAGGTAACAGTTGTCTGAGTACCATGAAATATCTGAAATGTTATTATTTGTAACTGATTTCCCCCCATGATGTCAATACAGGTCTCATGGGAAACTGTGGTATAACAACCCAACATAGAAATGCTGAACCAGGCATGTGAGAAGGAGAGAAAGGGAGCTGCAAGGAGGAAGCATGTGAGCATAATGCTTAATTTTGGGCTGATTACCAGCCCAGGATCATAACTTAGTTAAACCAAAATGTCAATATGTTATGTCAAAACCTGCTGTTCGATGTAATGCAGTGGAATGTCAGTGTTTACATTTCTTTAAAATTAATTTTTAGAAGATAAGATTTTAACTGAATGAAATATGTTTACATACTGAAAAAATTGATGAAGGTGTCTTTTTCAGATTATTGAAGGGATGGCATAATTTATTACAGCCTTTGTTATTTTTCACCCCAAAGATAACAAAAGATACAGTTCACTGCCAAACAGCATCATTGACAGATCAGTTCTCCATCCAGTTTGGGAATATGAAATATGCTCTAAAATACTAACAGTTGAAACTTCTTCTTTAAAACAAAACAAAACAAAGTTTAATGGACATTATGGAAATCACACTTGGAACAATTGCTAAGGAAAGTAAAAGAAGAAAGTGCAAAGGCAGGCCTACTGCTAAACATAAAGAAAACAAAAATATTGACCACAGAAGATTTACATAAATTCAACCTAGATAATGAAGAAATTTTATTTAAAGATTTTCCCATATCTTGGATGAAACACTAATCAGAACAGAGAATGCAGAAATAAGAAGAAGACTAGGAATGAGAAGGGCAGCTATTAAGGAACTCAACAAGATCGTAAAGTGTAAAGGTATACAACTGACTACTAAAGTCAGAATCATCCAAGCCATCTCACATCTACAGATGCAAAATCTGCAAAGTGAAGAAAGTGGACAAAAAGAAGATCAATTCATTTGAGATGTGGTGCTGGAGAAGTGTGCTGAGGATATAATGGACGACCAAAACAATAAACAAATGGGTCCTAGAACAAATCAAGCCTCAACTCTCCCTGGAAAAACCAAGATGATGAAACTAAGGCTGTTTTAAATTGGCCATATCATGAGAAGGCACAACTAAAAGAGACAATAATGCTGGAAAAGATAGAAAGCAGTAAAAAGAGAAGAAGACCACATGCCAAATGGCTAGAGGTCACAGGCCTAAACCTGCAGGACCTGAGCAGAGGTAGAGAATAGGGGGTCTTGGAAATGTCTCACTACAAGGTCGTCATGAGTCAAGGACGACTCGAAAGCAGTTAACAACAATAGTGGATGAAAACATTTGATTATTTCACAACCACATGTGAAGACAAATGCTTTTGAGTTTTCTCCCTTTTGTGGGAAAAAGGAGTATTTCTGCAGTGTTTTCCCTTTTTGGGATATTCACATATCCCAAATACTTTTGGAAATTATTCTGCAAAGAAATACACTTTTTTGTTTTAAATTGTAGGGTTTTATGCAAAAAAATACAACATTATTTGTATATGGATCTATGCACAAACATACATTTTTTTAAAAACCCACACTTCCCACTCAAGAAATGTGTATTTCTGGGTAGAATAATTTCATGAAATACTTAGGAATGTACAAACCCCAGGAGAAAAAATGTGCAAATTTATTGTTATTCTTCCTGACCAGGTTTCTGAAATTTCAGGAAGCCAATATTGCAATAGGAAATGGAATACAGTCGTTGTTAACATTTTTCCATCCATAATGAAGGTAAGTAATGAACAACTAGAACCAAATATATACCTCTTCAAGTGCCTATATAGTCGCCCCTCCACAGTCGCAGAGTTAACATTCGCGTTTTTGATTATTTGCTAACATTAAGCCCGCTGGCACGCACTCCTCCTCCTCCTCCTCCTCAGACTTTTTTCCATCGGGGAAAAAAGCCCAGTAGGGAGGGAGCAACCAGGACGCATGCTTCTGCCTCTTCCCCCCTTCCCTCCCGTCTCTTTAACTGGCTTCCTGAAGCCAGCTGAAGGCACAGGGAGGGCAGGGAAAGAGCAGAGCAGGCGTATACCTGTTCCTTTTCCCACTTGTCCCCTGCCTTTAAGTAGCTCTCTTTAATTTTAACGGGTGGGGGAAGAGCCAGGTGAGCTCCCTCTGGCCCCTCTCATGCCTTGGCCAGCTGTCCCAGGCATCAGAGGGGAGATGGAAGGGGCTCACCTTATTTGCGGTTTTTCCACATTCATAGGGGTCTTGTTCCCCTCACCCCCGCGAATATGGAGGGAGGGAGACTGTATTTCGTACTGCTAAGAGGAAAGCTAATGAATTTCACTCCGACACAAGAAGGAAGCAGATCTTTAAAGTTTTTTATGAATCAGGTACTGGAGTTCCCATCACAGGTAGGAAATCATTTCCTTTTTATATGAAAGCAGCTGACCTTTTTCCCCCCAGTCTCCACTGCAGCAAGATACAGTATCAGAGTGAAGCTTCACAAAGAGGAGCATAAAGGTAGAGACTAATTAAAATTTTACTTACCGGTTCATCCTTCTTGCCCGCTCTAATACTTCATACATGTGCTCTTGAAATAAGTCCAATCTCCTGTAACGGTTATTTTCAACATTTTTTCGTATGATATCAAAAGTCAGAGATGGTTTGTTTGGGAAGTTGGGATCTACACCAGGTATTTCAGCTAATGAGTCACTATAGCACCTGCCCTCATCATCTTGATGACTCATGACAGAAACAAAAAGATTATGTATAAGTTCCTGGATCAGCAGGGTTACATTTGGGACATGAGAGTCTTCATCTCCTTCTATGTCTCTTCTTGTTTCAAGCAAAACTTTATGGAGCACCAGTGCATCTTTGTAAATCAAGGATTCTGGTTCATTATAAGTGCAGGCATTATTGAACATCATAACAAAATCTTCCACCATGGCATCAATGTCCTGGTATTTATTGGCCATCATGTGACTTCTGATCTTTTCCATATCAACTGGTCTTTTAATGGTCAGGTAGTAATCAGGAAGCTCTGACCGAGATGGAAGCCGTAGGAAAATAGCACTCAGTCGTCTTCCTCGCTTATCTGTGTAGTTCTTCACTGCTTCATATACCTCATTAAGTTTCTGTTGCATTGGAGTCATGTATTTTGATTTTTTAGGTGAGACACCAGTTTTCCGACCTAGACAAAAAAAAGAAAAGAAAAGAAAGAAAGCTATATACAGAAAGCAAGTATCATTATTTGTGTGTCAGTTATTCAAGTGATGTCCTGAAAATGTGATGAGAAAGATGTACAATTTGGAATTAGTTTCACATTGCCAATTTTTCTCATTATATTTGTGCATGCTCCATATTAAGTCAATATTTTGACACCATTTTTTGCTTGAGGGTCAAAAAGTACTTTACATCTATTAGTCTCAATTTCATTCGAGAAAATGAGGCCTGGGTGAGGTGGGGAGAATGCAGTTAAATTACAAAAGCCAAATACATTCTCAACCCTTCCTGATGTTCTCTTAACCTAAAAGCATTTCCAAAAGGTCTATCTAGCACACACTTGTTTAATACTTGTAACCTGTTCATATCTGAATATCTAGTTCCTGTTATGAAAGATTTATTTTACCATTTGTCACAAATGCTGGGACACACTTCTTTGTTCAGGATGTTCAGTTAATTAAATATTATTACCAAACAACTACTATTTTAATAAAATCCTGTTTGTCTTGCAGATTTCAGTAAAGCACTGAAAACAAATAAAACTGACTACCAGTGATTCACAAGCATTTTACTCTTGTGATGCCCTTTACAGCTACATAATAATAATAATAATAATAATAATAAATAAAAGCTTTATTTATATACCACCCTTCGAAACATCAGGGCGGTGAACAACAATAAATATAACAATACAATACAGCGTAATAAAAACAATACAATTAGAACAATAAAAACACTTATACCAGATCACCAACTGCTAACAGGGGGGGGGGGAGGGCATTCAGGGAGAAAAATCAGGGGTAGGCTTGCTCGAAAAAGAACGTTTTCAACCCCTTCTTAAATTGGGCCAGGGAGGTTGCTGAGCGGAGCTCAATGGGCAGCGAGTTCCAGAGGGTGAGAAGACCACACACATCCTCAACGTAATATAGGGTGTGGGTTAGGTTGGAGATGGTGGTGTAGGACAGTGGTGGGCCCAGACATGTGATCTGCTCCAGCAATTTGCAGTAAGTGATTCATTTGCAAAGTTTGAGAAGCAGATGAGGAAGAGGAGGATGAGAGATGAGGACCTCCAAGTCTCACATAACCCTTCAGAAACTTTTCTGCCCAACCCTTGGATCTTACCCCACAGTTTAAGAACCACTGGACTACCACATATAAACATTTTTTAAAATTTCAAAGAAGCATTTATCAGGCAGAGAACTTCTCAAGAAAGCCTTACTTAATTTCAGTTTAGGGGAAGCAACCTCTTCATCTTCATGTGGAGGTCCCAGCTCTTTCCTCTTCTCTTTAAGAATCTTCTCCAAGATATGAGCATCATTGTATACCTATTCATCGCCAAAATATTTTTTAAAACAACAACTTTACTTTTATTCTAAGATTAGGGGAAAAAATTATTTAACCTTAAGTAATCTTCCAAATCAAATTCTGAGTTTACATATTTGCAACAATAGCAAGGAAAGTTTCATTCCTATACAAGAAATTATCCCTCTGTACAAGGGACTCTGTTAGTACACTTAGACTTCTGAGCATGTAATCTGTGGACCAGATTTATGAATCCAAAAATAAATCTTTACATTAGGTTGAAGCTACTTGCAGCCTCCTAGTTCCATCTATCTTTCCATCTTTTAAATGGGCAAAATTCATTTGCTTTTCCCTCCCCTAGTGGATGGAAAGACATCACCATGTAATAATCAAAAGAACTACAAGCAAGGTAAGAAGTGAACATTTCTGGTATGTTTAATTATGAAGGGCCTCCTCTTAAGTGAGGTTAAGAATCTAGCAGTATGAACCACTGCAAGCATAAACTATCCAAACAGTAAATACAAAAACAGTGTTTAAAAAACAACACCAAAGCATAAAAATCACCAAAAACAACATAGTAAAGTTAATAAAAGAGATCCATCAACAAAAAACCAATAATACATCATAAATAATAAACAATAGAACCATAAAACTAGAATGGATCAAGCCGTCATTCCCGATCAAGAAAGCTAATTCTATTCTTGCTAGCAGCTAAACCAAATAGCAAATAGCATAAAATATCATGTTATTAGCCTTTGCTACAGTGCACCCGCGTTATACGCAGGCATGCTTTACGCAGACTTGAGCGTATGTTCAATGAATGGGGTGTGCGCCCATGGCGTCCCGCACCGCTGCGCACGAGCCCCATTCAAATGAATGGGGCCTGAGCATAGGAGGAATTCGCCTTACGCGGGGGGTCTGAAACCGATTCCCCACGTAAGGCAAGGGCCCACTGTATTTTATTTTCACAGCATCATCTGCTCTGCATCCCAGAGAAACTACCCTATATACTCAACTATAAGTAGACCTCATATGTAAGCCGAGGGCACGTTTTGGGGCCAAAATTATGGATTTTGATATAACCCATGGATAAATCGAGAGTAAATCTAGAGGCATGTAACAAGGGATCTAAAGGATAAAGGAAAGGAAAACAGTGCCAAAGAACTCACAAAATTCCAGCAAGCATAACTATTTCTGCTCACCCTAAAAGCTGGATACATGAGAGAGCTGAAGGTAAGTCAGTGGTTCCAAAAGAGATTATATTCTTTCTTTTCACCTCAGGATAGTTCCTTTTTAATAAGAGTTATACAGTAATTGCAATAACCCATGGATAAGTCGACTTAGGGGTTTTGGGTCAATGTTTTGACTAAAATTTCTAGACTTATACATGAGTATATACAGTATCCAGAAAAATGTGCATGACATATAATTTGGAAATTGCTAATCTGTAGTTTACAAATTATGTACAGTTACCTATCTGGATTTGTCCCTCTGCCACCAAAAGTCAGTGTAAGAACTTTTTGAAAACAGATTGCCCCATTGAGTCTTAAATGCCACTATGAACTTCTATTCTTTGGCATGTAGATACACATACACAGTAAAAGGCAAGTATGTAGAAGAAATACAAGTAACTATAAAGAAACTGCAAACCCCACTTTCAGGGGGAAATAGCATGATTCTTTTAATGAAATGCTACCCAGAGAAAAGTGACGGCTATATAAATCCAGCCCATCACTCCTACAGATGTACCTGTGAGCCTTCTTCATTATAATGCCTTGCATTCCGAAACATTAACCTCATATCTTCTATCATAGCTTCCTCTCCAGAGTATTTGTCGCTGCGGATATTATGCTCTATTATTTTTAAATCCATTGGCTCCAAGATGATTTTGTAATAATCTGGATAATCTTTTTTGGAAGGTTTCACCATAAATAGCTCACAGAGTCTTCGGTTAGTTCCGGGTTCTCGTGCCTCAAGAACAACATTGTATAAAATTTTCATTCGCTGTTTTTTAAAATTCTTTTTGCTGTCAGATTGGAAGAGAGAAAATGACTACTTCAACTTGGATATATGCATCTAAAACAGCATTTTACTCTATGTTTAACATCACTGACAATGTCTTGTTGTTATGCAAATAAAAGTATACTGGATATAACCATCTGTAGGGTATCTCATACTCTTAACATAAATTACCACCATAATCCCTGCAGCATCCCTGTATAGAATATTATCCCTTGCATTCTGGAGTGCTGTGGCTATTGCCAGTGGGCTGTGATACAATGGCTTCTCAAAGAGTAATTACTGATTTCATGGCTATTCAAGCCACTGGCAGCTGAGCACTAAGAGCTATAGAAGGCAAACCATGCTAGGATGCCAGCCTAATCAGATTTCAAACTATAAGCGGAACCTGATTGCAAGGGCAGGGAGAAAGGATGATCAAGTGAAAAAATATGAAAGGGCACACATGGCAAACAGAAATCAGGAAAAGGTTTTTAAAAAGCCCACTGAACTCAATTTTTCTTACAAAGCTGCATGCATAACTTCAGAACAAATCTGGTGAATAAACTCAACATTGCCTACCTTCAAAATATATATAAAGAATACCCTTAATTAACGGTGTACCAGAGAACTCAAATATAATGGGCCCTTGGTATCTGCTGGAGATTGGTTCCAAGACCCCCCCCCCCCCCCAGATACCAAAATCCATGGATGCTCAAGTCTCATTATGTAGAGTGGCACAGTAAAATGGCATACATTATATAAAATAGCAAAATCAAGGTTTGCTTTTGGGAATATATATATATATATATATATATGAGAGAATATTTTCAAGCCATGGATAGTAGAATCTGTAGATAAAGAATCTGTAGATACAGAGAGCCCACTGTAATACAGACTCAAAGGATATTAAGGGGTTAAAGCAACAAAATTAAGGTGTCTACACTGCCAAAAGCACCCAAGTAGATAGAGAATCTACACAAAAGAGCCTCAACTTTTATGATTAAACATAAAAACAACTTTATGCAAAAAAGAAAGAAACAAAAGAAAAAGAAAACACAAACCACTGTGCTATAATCCTGAGTTTCCATTCCTTTCCTCTATCCTTGCTCTCACTATCTTCTGCCTGCTTCACCTGACAGTGCTGCTGAAGAGGTGGTGTCATTTCTTCACCCAGCACAAAGACCAAAAGTCAGAAGAATAGTTTTGGTATTTTCACATAACCATCAAAAGCAAGTATTATTTAATAATAAATGTTAAATCTATCTACCACATGAATGTAATGAAAGATACAAAATCCCTGACAAATATCTTAAAACCCTGGTGTGGGTGTAGATAAATAATCAAGAATCAGTGTGGTGTAGTGGTTTGGGTGTTGGACTATGACTATGACTCTGGAGACCAGTGTTCACTTCCCAGCTCAGCCATGTAACCCACTGGGTTGCCTCTTTGTCTCAGGGGAAGGTAATGACAAACCTCCTGTGAACAAATATGGTCAAGTAAACTCCATGATAGGTTTGCCTTAGGGTCACCATAAGATGGACATGACTTGACGGAACACAACAACAACAAAAACAACAAAATAAATGATCACCAAAGACTATAAACCCCTTTCAACATTTCTAAAAAGTAGATTTTTAATACAGGAATTTTTCAAACCTGAGTTTGTTCAAATATATAAATAAGAATAAACACTTATGTCCTGAAATTTTCATAATTTTAAAGGAAAGTACAATCTTTTACATTTTAAAAAAATACTGTATATCAAAAAGGCTTAACTTTAAAAAAGCAAGCATATCTGGGAAACTGAGGCTTGCTTCTGGATTTTGTAGGTTTTTCCCCCAACTATATGTAACAGCATTGTCTCAGTAAAAATAAGGAACTACAGATTAAAAATAAATAGGATGTCTAGTACTACATTTGAAAGTTCACAGCATGTGGACCAGAGTATTAATATTTCTGCCAACAATAGATTTGCATACTAATCAATAATCTTGTCAGTAATGCCACAACTGACATCTAATTCAGAATCACTAAAATTCAGATTGAATTATTACTTATCAGCAGCCGCAAATTAGAAAATAGCAATATGCAAGAGCATACCTTTTTCTTTTTGAACTTCCAGCATCAGATGTAGCAGAAGAGATCATACTGTCTCCGTCCTCAATTTCATCTCTTCTAGCTAGCTCCTTTTTCTTTGCCTGAAACAGAAAAGAATCCCTGGAGTCAGATTCAGTCTGCTGAATGTCTCCAGAATGCATGAATATTGAACAGCTGCATAGATCAGGTTCACTTTGAAAGGTACACATGCAGCAATAGTATACATCTTGTATCAAGGTTAAGCTATAAATGAAACTTCTTCAGCTATTCAAGTTAATGTATAAAAAGGGAAAATAAATATTGGACACGAAACACCTAAATACATCCAAATAAGTTTGTTTTAAGATAGCAAATTGATCTGAGAGCCTGCATCTGAGTCCCCACTGGAAAATGTCTTACAAGATTCCAGTTACTAACATATTAGTTGTAATTCATTCGCAAATCTACAGAGTCTCTCATACAATTTCCTTTTCAGAAGCCTGGTTTCAGATAGAAAACATAGAAAACAAACATAATTTAGCAACTAGTTTCATTCTTCATCCAGAATATTAATTTTTGGATGTCTACCATGCCATTATCCAAGGACCCCCTGTTTGGAAAGCATCAGGGACACTGTTCAGAATGGAAACACAGCACGTGCATTTACTGAGAATTAATATCACAAGCCACTGTGCCAATGCAGATAGAAATGCACCAAACACTAGCTCGTACAAAAACAAACAGCTAGAGACACAGCTAGAGAGTGTGAAATTTTACCTGCATAACCTGCTGCATTTTCAATACTCTCTTATAAATGGCTGAATGTGGAACATTATAACGTTTCGCATTTTCAAACATCAAATTTAAATCACATTCCAAATGGTCAAGCGTTTCATATTCATTATTCTTTAATTTTGTTCTGTAAAAGAGACAATCATATTTCATTACTGTAGTAATAAGAGGTACTTTTTTGTAAACCAAAATGTTTTACTTTAAAGCACTGAACCTCCTTTCCTCCCTTTAAAGTACTGACCCTCCCAGAAGAAGATTACCTGCCCCTCTTCCCCAATTAGGAGTTTGTAAAAGAAGGGCACACAGTGGATATATGAATCCTTCCTATGATTTGGATTATCTTCCAATCACAATATAGATCTTTCAGATCTCAACTGGCAGAGCTGAAATATATTTTAGAATTAAAGGACTTAACAAAGAGGTCAGTTTAAATTCTTAAATAGATACCACTGTTTCATGTTCTTATTGTGGTTTTAATGCTATTGTAATTTTTAACTTTGTGATTTTAACCTTGTTGTGATCCCGCTTCGATCCATGGAAAGAGGCGGGAAGATAGAAATAAAAATTATTATTATTATTATTATTATTATTATTATTATTATGTGAAAATAATTGTCAGATCTTACTGTTAACAGACTGAAAAAGCAAACATTTATTATTTTGGAAGTGCTGTAGTTATCAAATGTTTGGAATTTCACTGGCTGATGATCACATGAATGAAGCTTAAAATGAAAGAGCATGTAAAGAAAAAAGAATTATCTGTCTAGCCTTAATTGGATCAGTTAAAGTGTCGGTGGATAAAGTGCAACCTGGGGGCTCCAAGGAGACCTCACTTTTGTAGCTCTCCTTTTTTTATTGTTTATTTAATGATTTTCCTTGGCTTTTCAACACAATACAACAACACCTTCCCATACCCCCAAATGCCTTCCTTTGGGACGGTATTGTATCCCAATTAATGCCTGGAAGTGTTTTGGCCAGGATATAGTACTAATAGAAGATATAGTCCTAACACATGCACTTGGGGGGGGGGGGGTTGCAGCTGCAGGGGGGTTGGAAGGAATTGGCCCCCAGTCTCTCACACAATTGTTCAATTAGTGTTCTTATGATATTATGGTGATATTCCAATAATATCGTAACATGTTACAGGAATCATAACTCAGTTTTAAAAACCAGGAATCTAAAATTTATCCCTAACAGAATAAAAACACACATCTTCAGAAAAATTGACTTGCAGTAAGACAGGTTATTCTTGAAACCGTTCACAATCTGAGAGAATGTTAAAGCTATTTTACCTTATTTGCTGTAATGAAATAGGCAGCTTAATTTGCTGATAATAATCAGGATATTTCTTCTTTGAGGGCAAATGGAAAAAAGGTTCCGATATAAGTTGGCCCTGGTTGTTTCGGCAGTTCCTAACTGTGTCATAAAGCTGATAGAGAGGATTGGAAGTATCCATAAAGGAAGTAATGCTCTCAGCTTCAGACTCTCCTTCTTCATAGCGGGCAGCAGCTAGAAATAAGGAAACAACAATTTTACAATGTCAGCATCATTTTCTGTTTTAAATAGTAAAAGTGAAAACATTTGCCTGGTTTTTGCACAAATGATATTTTCAGTAAAAGGTGCCCAAATATGAAAAATCCTTTAAAAAAATGAACAAATACACTCATCTCTCCATATTTGCGGCTTAGATATCTGCAGATTTGATTATTCACAGATTTGATTAATATGTTCTCTCTAGGAATATCTAGATCCTCCAGTGAAACTCTATGGTCAACTTTAACTAAAAGTTGCGCTGAAAGTCCTAGAGATTCCTAGAGAGAACACTCCACTAGGCATTTGTAGCTCCTCTAGCGCAGTTCTATGGTCAATGTCTCAGATGTTGACCATAGAGTTGCACTTGAGGACCTAGAGATTCCTAGAGAGGTGTCCTCTCAGGTAAAAACATGTTTTTGTTATGTGCATTTTTTCCATATTCAGGGGGGGTCTTGTGCCCCTAACCCTAGCGGGTACAAGTGTACTCTTGTAATCTTGCTCAACGGAGAGAGAAGTGGGAATTAGTAATTCTTGCACACGAGGATAAAACTGTTGTTGTTGCTGCTGCTGCTGCTGCTGCTATTATTATTATTATTATTATTATTATTATTATTATTAATGTCTTACTTGCCTCTCCCCATGGAGAGGCAGAGAACAACAACAATTAACGGGCAAACAACATCAATTAAAAAGACTTAAGTGTAGCTTTACTTCTCTGCAGGGGTGGTCAAAGCTGAAGCATGTGGCTCTCTGAAATCCTGCAGAAGAACCAGTGTGACCACAGCAGTTGGCTACCCCGAGGTAAAGGCAATATTATGAACAATCTAATAACTAGTTACTTTTGTGCTATCTTCCATGATCTTAAATTAACTAATTTGACATATCCATGACCTTCTGTTCTCAACCTCACTGTAAGATCTTGTAAATTCAGACCCGTGACCTCCCTGATTGAGTCTAGCCATCTAGTGTGCAGTCTTCCTCTCTTTCTACTTCCCTCTACCTTTCCCAGCATCATTGTCCTTTCTAATTACGTAGTCATATCTTCTCATGATGTGGCCAAAGTACAACAGCCCCAATTTAGTCACTTTGATTTCCAAGTAGATTTCAAGCTTCATTTGTTCTAGGATCCAATTGTTTGTATTTATGGTTGCCCATGGTATCCTTAGCACTCTCCTCTAGCACCACACCTCAAATTAGTTAATTTTCTTCCCATCTGCTTTCATCACTGTTCTCACATCCATATATGGTAATGAGAAATATGATTGCTTGGAGAATTCTGACTTTAGTTTTTTGTGGGGTTTTCGGGCTACGTGGCCATGTTCTAAAACAGTTTCTTCCTGACGTTTCACCAGCATCTGCGGCTGGCATCTTCAGAGAATGTTTGCCTGGAAAAAGTGGGTATATATACTGTGCGAGCCTGGGAATGCAGGAGTGATTTGCATGTGTATTGTTCTGTGCTGATGGGAGGCCTCAGGCTGGGAAGCTAATGTAAAAAGAGGATTAGTGTTTACTAATTGGTGACCATTATCTGCTGGGAAAGCCCCTGACTCTGAGTGGTTTCCCATTTGCATTCGCTGAGTCCTCGTGCCCAAAAAACCAACAAAAAACTATGAATGCCGGCCATGAAAGCCTTCGCCTTCAAATTCTGACTTTAGTGTTCAGCTGTATATCTTTAAACTTTAGGATTTTATCAAGTTCTTTCACTGCTGTCCTTCCCATTCCCAATCTTCTGATTTCTTCACTGCAATCTCTGTTCTGATCTATGTTTGATTCAAAGTACGGGAAATCTTTAGCTACTTCAAGTTCCATATTATCTAGGTTGAATTTATGTAAATCCTCCTTTTCTTTATGTTCAACAGTAGGCCTGCCTTTGCACTTTCTTCTTTGACTTTCTTTAGTAATTGTTTCAAGTCTCTGATGATTTCTGGTGGTAGTATGGTGTCATCTCCACATCTTAAATTGTTGATGTTCCTTCTTCCTATCATCACTCCTCCTTCTACTGATTATAAGCC
Organism: Sceloporus undulatus; assembly: GCF_019175285.1. Taxonomy (NCBI): domain Eukaryota; kingdom Metazoa; phylum Chordata; class Lepidosauria; order Squamata; family Phrynosomatidae; genus Sceloporus; species Sceloporus undulatus. Next base: position 69,870,197 of record NC_056523.1, on the reverse strand, counting down.
TGCTCTGTGTATGATATTTTCAACATACCAGTTGAACAGATAGGATGATAAAATGCAGCTCTGCCTGACCCTCTTGCTGTTTGGGAACCATCCTGTTGCTCTATAGTTTGTTCTTACAGTAGCTTCTTGTCCTAAACACATCATCAGGTCTATCAAATGGAGTGGCATTCTCATTTCTTAGAGAGCATTCCATAGCTTTTCATGATCTATTTAGTCAAAGGCTTTGCTATAATCTATAAAGCATATACTGATTTTCTTCTGGAATTCCTTAGTACGCACCATTATCCATCGTATGTTTGTTGTGCGGTCCCTAGTGCCTCTTCCTTTCTTGAATCCTGCTTGTACCTCAGGGATTTCTTTCTTTCTCTCCCTCTCAAAAAAATTTTTTTGATCTGCTAGTATCTTTATTTTTACTCTCTTTTTTCATCTCCATTCCAAACTCCTAATCACTTATATTTTAGCTTTTCGAAGCTGTAAAATATATCAGTATTAGAGATGAGAACACCCCAATAGAGGGTGGGGGAAATGAAAGAGATAACATACTCTAAACAAGCCTTTCTCAATCTTTTTACCCTGGATAAAATCTTGAAATAATTTTCAGGTCTTAGAGAACCCTTGTATAAAAATTATTTTATAGTCGGCCCTTCTTATACTCTGATTTTTTATACACAGATTCAAGCAAACCCGGTTTGAAAATGTTCAAAAAAAGTATAAATTTCAAATACCAAACCTTGATTTCCCATTTTTCATATGGGACACCATTTTGCTGTGCCATTATATTTAATGAGACTTGAGCATACACGGATTTTGTTATCCACGGGAGATCTTGGAACCAAACCCCAGCGTATAAAAAGGGTCCACTGTACAGTTTAAAATTAAATTTACTTTTTTACTAATCACAATCTTTTATGAAACTCATAGTGATCTCTTGCAGAACTCTACGGTTCTAGGGAACCACAGTTTAGAAATCCTGTTCTAAACTGTTTAAGAGGCACAGCCACTGAACTCCTCTCATGTTTCTTTTATGCCAGAGCGTGATCACAGGTATTTGTTTAAAAAATGCAAAACTTATTTTAACAAGGAATGAACTGTTTAAGAAGGATATGGAATTATTTAGCCTATTATCTACACCTTAACAGATATTTGTTTTTTTAACAATTTGTAAGCCTAAAGGGAGAAAATATAGAATTGGATGATAAACAATTTCTTTGCAGATCTTGGCAATTCTATTGTAATTCCTACCAGCCAGAACAGCATCTTCATCACTTTCAGATCCATACTGAAGTGCCATTGTTATTGCTGATAAACGATCCCCCTGGACAGCTCTTTTGTTACTGTTAATTTGAGAGAAAATAGTATATAACTGTAAACAAAAAAAGAAATCTACATAGAAAATATTAATGCTTATGCAAATGGTATCAAATAAGTACTCAGGGATATTAGTATTTACTGTGAAGGTTCCCTCTTTATTGGGAGTATGTAAAAGTTCTCTGTGTTGGGCTTGCTTGGCCTACTAGATCCAGAAATAGTAACCGTGATAAGTAAACTTTGGGCTGAAACAGACAGCCCTAAAGGGACGGCTTGAACGCTGGGTTGGGGCCATGGCAACTGCAGACCATGCCCCCAACCTGGATGTTTGCCAGTGCACAAAGAAGCAGCAGAAAACCCTCATTTCTGAGCTGGCAAAAAGCTGGCTTTTCTGTGGTGACAGCAGCTTTACTCTGCTCCTGTGGCGTGTAATATCTAAGCACTGTGGCACCGGAGTAATGCAAAGCTGCCCTCCGCGTGAGCAGGCAGCTTCACGGCATCTTCCTGCTGGCTTGGGGTCATGCATCCTCTCAACAACAATGCCCCCAAGCTGCCGGGAAGCCACCACAAAGAGGCCATCTGTTTCGCCCCTAAGATATGTATATCTCCCTGGATAAAGCCTCCCCCAGTTCTTAAACGTGGCCAAAATTATAGGAGAAATCAGGCTAAACCAAAAATAGCCATTGATCAGAAATGGTAGAAAAAAGAGGTGAGACTCATTGGGGAATGTCTGATTATCTGCAGAATATTTTGAAAAACGAAGAAGGAAGAACAGCCACAGAATTCAAGCAAGTGCCAGTGTTCCTTTTTTTATTGACAGTCAGTCTACAAAACAGAACTCTCTGATAACCTAAACTAGCATCGCCTAACAGGATGTGGCTGAAATGGGTGTTTTATAACATTCTATCAAATTACAAAGACCCATGAGGAGGAACACACATTCACTTGTAGAACTATGCTAATGCAACTGCTGAAAATGAGGCGGTGGCCTCAAAGGTCTCAGAATTTGGTAGAATTGTTGAAAGGGCTTCTGAAGTGACTGGTTCTCCAGTGAATCTGCCCCGCTGTAGAAGTGGGCAGGAATGTTAACGTGATGTAGGTGTTAATCACTGAGTTATGGTGAAAGCTGGTGCCTTCTCCCTACAGAGATAGTAGAAGTACATTCCAACCTGGAGAACCTATTATAACTGAGAAAGACGACAACAGTCCACATGTATTTTATATCAAACTGGTAATGACACTGATTATTACAACAATCTAAACTCTGTTTCCTCCTAAACATCAGTCAAAGCAGCTATGTTTTATATTTTATATCATGGTTTCCCCCCTGAAAACTACATCATCAATTTTGATTTAAAACATTCAGGAAATAGAATAGTTGTTTTGAAAAAAAGATTTACAAAAGGATTATAGCAAAGGGGAAGAATGGAGATGGGAGCTCTAGGGATACATATATAATGTTCATGCCCTCGCCTGGCCAGGAAAGGTCCTTTTGCCAATGCAGAGGATTTGTCCAAAGCATTTTGGGATGTGTGGTGGAATTAATTCTTAAAAACCTCTCTTATATTTTGTCAAATTCCCATATCCCATTTAACAAGAAAATGAAAGCTTAAGTTAATCAATACCCAATGCATAGAAAGCAAAGAGATTAACAAACAAAAGAACCTAAGAAAACAAATTTTAGTAAGAAAAAGGGCCTCAATCCATGAAAAAAACTATAGAGGAAATGACATCTACTTATATCAACCAGATGTACTCACCTTTGTCTTTTGTATTGCATTAGTACTGCATTGCTGAGCAAAGGAAAATGTTCTATGTACATATCAAAGCTGTCACACATAAAGTTGTCTTATCTTATACCAAGGAAACTAAAAAACTGTTATGACATATGGAACTGTATTTTTAAAATGTCCATATACAATATATATTCTTGGTAATCCAGTTTCAGGAAAAGCAAAACAAAACAAAAAAACACTCTAATATTTCCAGCAAGCAGACAAGCTGTTTGGTCTTTGGGTTATTTTTTTTAATGAATTTTTAAAACTCTCTCTCATATGCAAAGAAAGCAGAAAATTTGGAAGGACAAAGAGAAGACGCTCATTCTAAAAATGAATAGACTGAATAACAACCAGAGATTAAGGACTCACCGGTAATATTTATTAGCAGAATTTCTCTCATCGACAACACTGCCTTTACCCTGTGAGGAAGGACCTGTCAGCTTGGAAGCAGCCAAATTTGGAGTCCTTCATGAAGCACGAACAAGCCACAGAAAGTGAGAATAGGAAATCCACCAGACAGCCAAGACAATATAAAGTTAGAATGCAGCTCTTTTACAGAGTATGTTTTGAAAGGCAAGTTAGAAAGGGCTCTGCCACACTGCATTGTGATAGAAGACTGGATTTTAAATGTTACTGATTTTTATTGAATTGAGAGGAATTGCACATCCATTTATTATCAAACGAAAGCACATGTGGATATTTTTACTGTGCTGTTACAGGCAGAAGATGCATTTAAAAGCATGTCAGCTTCCAAGCAAATTGTGTAGCAGAAAGATAGCAAAAGCAAATTGCTATTTCAGAGATTTTTTAAAAAAATGCACTAAAGTAGCTAAAATATTTATCACAAAATTAAGCAGTGAAATCTATTTAAAAAGGAGACAGAGAGAAAGGAAAATGTGACTAGAAAAATTGGGAAATTTTCAAGGAATACAAGCACAGCTCAACAGCAAAATATGGTCAAGTTACATCGTCTTTACTTCATTTGATGTCTCCCAAAAATACACAAAGTTGCACCTTTGTTTTGTAAAACTTATCTACACATCCATCTATAGGAGTGGGTAAATCCTTCCCCGATTATCACCAAATCCTCCCTCCATTCCCCCCCCCCCCCCCCATGAAAAAGCTACCATTTGCTATTTAAATACACTTTCCCCACAGGTTTATTTAGGCCATGAAAAGTTTTTTTTAAGAGACCAAATCTTTAGGTCTTAAAAAGGCCTCAGGGAGTGAACTATGCTTACGTGTTAAATTGCAAAACAGAAACAGCAAACTATGCTCCACTGAGAGACCTATACGGGTGCAATCTATGGGACACAAATATAGGGGTGAGGAGTTTGGAGAGGAGCTGAAGGGGGAGCACATCTTGCCAAAGTCTAAGGAGACATCCAAAATGTGCCCCCTAACATCCAAAGTTCCCTATTCCTGTTCTCTGGCATAAGGTGTTTTGTTGTTGTTTTTTTACAGTGCTGATGGCATCCTAATAGAAACTACCAGTAGCTGAACTAATCTAATGTCACAGAGACACTGAATCCCATTGTATCCCGACTATGGATCCGGCCTGTCCACAATCTGGTCTGGCACAGCAACTGGCATTCAGATGCCTACTGACTTCTGCACCATGGAGGTGCCAATGACGATGACTCACCCATTGCAACAGCTACTGTTCTCCATGAAGGCCACACTGTAGCCCATAAAGGCAGAAACAACCTCATGGCTGGGCGTCCTTTTCCAAGATTACAGGCTGTGACTGGGGCCTGCACAGAGAACGGTGGTGGCAGGTAAGGGGGTGCATGGCTGCCTGTACTGCTGGATATTGCAGCAATTTCTGGGAAACTCTATCACAGACAGATAGAATTTTTTTAGACAGGGCCAAGGACTAGTTTGGACAGGGATGAGCCAGATCCACTGGAATGACATCCAGTCTCCCTGATCCCAGCCTAGAGCTGTTGGCTTGCGTTGTCTAAACAGGATGCCAGGCTGGGGGAAACGGCCTTTTGGCTCGTGCGTTCAGCCCCAGTGAATCAGGTCAAGCTGAAGCTGCCTCTAGGAGACACAAGTTGAATTGCTATTACCCTTGAAAGAATAGGCCAGGCTACACATAGTTGACTAGAGAATGATGAAACTTATTAAAAATAAATAAATAAGAGGAAATACAGATGCATTTAAAACTCAGTGCTTCCCAATAACAACCTTCAGTGGCAAATAAAAGGAACAAAGTCCTAAACTAATACAAGAGGTACTGTATATACTCGTCTATAAGTCAAGAAATTTATGCCTCAAAATTGACACCCAAATCCCAGATTGACTTATTTGGGGGTCAGTATGGTAATGTGATAGCAGCTTTTTCAGATTTCCCCATGCCGTAGGGAAAACAGTTTATTTCCCTCTTGAGCCAAACAGAAATAGTCTTGGGTGACTGATTGCTTTTAAACAGAGTCCCTCTCTCACCTGCTCTGTCACTGTCTGGGGAGTGAAGGATGAAACAAATGCTGAAATGCTGAAGTAAAAAGCCTCAATTAGTCCCTCTCGCTGCACACACACACACACACACACACACACACACACACACACACACAGTTGACTAGGGAATGATGAAACCTGTTAAAAATAAATAAGAGGAGATACAGATGCACTTAAAACTGAAGGAGGCGCCACATTTTACCCTTGACTTATCCACAGGGCATGGCAAAATCCATAATTTTGGTCCCAAAACCTGCCCTCGACATACATGAGGTTGACTTATTGTCGAGCACATATGGTAGATCTAAATCAGATTATTAAAGGCAAATGGTGTCACATCTACTTACTGAAATCTAACCTGAATCCTGTCAAAAGACCACTGAGAAAAATCATTATATGCTAGCATATTTAAAGAAATGGGGCGTATGCATGTAAAGTCCTTGTCTCTCCATAACTCAGTATAAAAATACATATTTCAGCTGGATTATGTAAGAGATCAGCTATTATATCTCAGAAGATTCTGCAGAGTATAAAGTATCAGTAACTTTATATAATTTTATTTTTCTTACTGTACCTGACTCGGAGACTTGATTTAGCCAGTTCTGTATGTTCAATTTCTGCCTTTTTCATATTAAATACTTTTTTAATTGCATTTGCATCCTGTTATTGGAAACAAAGAAAACATTTTATTCAATTTAAAAATCCAAAGACAAAACAATCACTACTCGTTAGGAGGAATGGGGAGAATATGTAGTTCTAGGTATTGCTGGACTGGACCTGCCATCACCCATAGCCAGAGACTGCAAAGCTGACAGAAAATGGTTAACGTGTTGACTTAATCATTATTAGCCTTTTAAAAAAATGTAACCTGATTGCAATTACATTGAAAGGGAATTAATTTTAAATTGGAGTTTAAATTCACATTACTACCCAAATGAAGGTGAAAAATCCTATCCATAGTTTTACTCCTCCTTGTTCCTATATCCAGTTTGAAAGCTTCTCACAGATATAAGCAGCTGTACAGTGGTACCCCGGGTTACGAAAATAATCCGTTCCGCGGCGCCCTTCGTAACCCGAAATCTTTCGCAAGCCGAAAATGCCATAGGCGCTAGCGCTGGAAGCCGCGATTTGGTGCGAAAAAGCGCCGAAAAGCACCAAAAAAATTTTTCGTAAGCCAAAAAAAAAAACAAAAAAAACGTAACCCGGAACAGTTTTTTCCTATGGAATTTTTTCGTATCCCGGAAATTTCGTAACGCGGTGCTTTCGTATCCCGGGGTACCACTGTACGTCTTTGAAAGTTCACCTCTCCAACTCCATTTTTTCTTGGTTTCTCTTTCCCCCACTTTTACAATCTCATTTCTTTAATGACCCACTTTCTTTAGTTTACCGATTCCCACCGTTGATCCCAGTAAAATCCCAAGGCTTAGGAATTTCACAATTTAGTTTCCTGGGACAGATAAGGAATCTTTATATACTCGTCCCTCCACATTTGCAGCTTTGACTATTGCGGATGTGATGATTCACGGATTTTATTAATATATTCTCTCTAGGAATATCTAGGTTCTCTAGTGCAACTCTATGGTCAACTTTAACCAAAAGTTGCCCTGAAGGATCTAGAGATTCCTAGAGGGAACACTCCACTAGGCATTTGTAGCTCCTCCAGCACAATTCTATGGTCAATGTCTGGCAGATGTTGACCACAGAGTTGCACTGGAGGACATAGAGATTCATAGAGAGGTGTTCTCCCTAGATAAAAACATAGTGATTTTGTTATTTGGGGTTTTTCTACATTCACAGGAGTCCTGTGCCCCTAACCCTAGCAAATGTGGAGAGACGGGTGTATTGGCCCCATGTACAGAACACAGGAGGGCCCTCTGTATAAAAAAAATCACCTCTCCTTTTAAGATGTCTTTACTACTTGGAACTAAACATGGTAATTCCCTCACCCCCACATTATTGCTATTTTGCAAAACTGCAAGAGAGCCAGACCTTAAGAACTAACTGGATTGTGTAAAAATTGTTGTCTTTTTAACACTATGGTTTATTTAATCAATAACTTGAATAGCTTACATCTGGATATATCTGGATATATGCTTATCCTGGAAATTGAACTGTTGCCCCTCTTCCCTAGCAAAAATCAATTTTATGCATAACTTAATTAATAATAATAATAATACAAATTTATTTGTATACCGCTATTCCAACATTAGATCACAGCGGTTAACAACATTAATACAATAAAAAAGATAATACATATCCCCAACAACAAATATCCCCATACCAAAATACCCATACTATACAACACATCGTTAAAAACATTACTATTTACAAGACAACAAAATTAGCTGGATAGAAACTGTTATGTATTGGGGGGAGAACAAGATGGAATTAGGACACATGAGGGAAAGCTTGTCGGAAAAGGAAGGTCTTGAGATTTTTCCTGAATAGATCTACAGAGGAGACAGAGCGGAGCTCTTCGGGAAGCAAGTTCCAAATCTGAGGGGTTGAGGTAGAAAATGCCCTTTGCGCGGACGAGACATATCTCGTCTTAGGAACCCTCAAAAAAATTAATTTCATTTATTTCCTATCAGGTTATTGGAGTTGTGTTTAAAAAAAAATCTAATTTCATTTTTTAACAAACACTTTTAACTAACCTTGAATACTTGAGATCCAGGTTCATTGTAGGTTTTGGCATTCTTAACTAATAGATCTATGTCCTTGGCCATTGCATGAATGCTCTTATAGCTTCCATTCTATACATAAAACACATAAAATTAAATATCAAATCTACAATTTAAACCATTCTCAAAATTCACACATTGTAACACACAATTACCTATGCTTCACCTAATTAGTCTTTGCCTCTTGACAAGCACAACACAGATTTAAAATTCATTATCATAAATATTTGCTTTTAAAATGCTTTTAAAATTACTGAAAAACTGTTATAAAGGTTATATTGAAGGCATACAGATACATTTAATCTGTGTTTAACACAATGTCCCATAAATAATACTGCACCTGTATTCTCTGCGCAACTGTCTTCAGGTCTATGGGCTCTTTAATTATTGCATAATAGTCAGGATATTGCTAAAAAACAGAAAGATTATGAGTCCACACAAATTCATTTGATGTAACTATAACAATAATCTACCAGCAATCATGCTGTCAGTTCAAAGATGTAATGTAAGATTACAATTTTGAAGACACTTGAAAGAAATTAAATTCCATAGACTGTCAAGCATATAGTTTTAAGCAAAGAGGCTTAGAATGCACTGTAAGAAATGCATGATTCTAAATATGATACAGACACATACAGTGTCTATTACATGAGTTGAAAAGCATTCCTGGGCACCAGGCTGCGGTATTTAAACATAATAGTTAACATGTGTGTTTTTTTATCTGTTCGCAGCACATTTACTTGGAATCCCAATAAATCTTTCGTACAAGTTACTGTATTTGAGATATATAGCTTTGGTACAATAACCATACACTGCTCCAAATATTATGAGTTGCTTGTATATTACACTAGTTTTGTTCACATAATGTCTTACAAATAGTGCAGTGAATTGTTCCCATCCACCAGGGTTCAGTTCAGGGACCCCCGTGGCTGGGAAAAAATGAGATGGTTCAAGTTTCATATTATTCAAGGATGGTGGGTGAATTGTGCATGTCCACACTACTCTTGAATAATATGGGGCATGGCAATCTGCTCGCAATCAAATCCGTGGATTGCTAGCCCGCCGATACACTGTACATACAAATAACATATAAATATCATTAACTTATACTTGATGATGCAAACTAAAGCAGTAGCTGTCCAGTTTCTGTCAATTTCAATGTTGCCTTAATGGTAAAAAGTTTGGATTTACATTTAAAGACCAACATTATTACTCACCACTTTAGAGGGAAGCTTCTGAAAAAGCTCACTAATGTGGCGGCCCAATGGGTTTGTTGCTACAACTACTGCCTCAAGAAGCTGTTCAAGAATTTCTTTTAAGCGACCTGGAGAAGACTAGTAGGAATAAAATAGTATTGTTTTCAGGAAATGAGTGCTCTTTTTATGTTATTTGTTTCAGCTATTAAACACAGATTTTCCTGTCTTACAAATAAGGATAAACAAGAATGTGTTAGCTAGATTCATGGGTGTATACATTTCAGGACAGGCAAAAATACTACAAAATACATTATCAGGATTAAGAATATGTGTACTTCTAATGTTTTTAGTTCTGTATCTATGTGCATGCATAAGAACTATTTTTGCAGCATATTTTAACAGAAGATATATAAACAAACAGCTTCTCACTAAGAATTCTTCATTGACTCTTGAAAAGCAGGGGAAAATTCACACTCACTATTTCAGAAATTGCCCCTTGATTGTCATGGCCCTCATCATCCTCATCTTCATCATCAGGATCTCCTTTCTGAACAAATTCATTTTTTGTGCGTAGATATAAATCCCACAATTTACAGGCAGCTTTGTATTCAGGAGAATCTGGCTGCGTAAAAGAACCAAGAGACCAGTTTGTTACTAAACTATTTTCTACTCAATCATTTAAAACATTCAATTACTTAGAAATAAAAGTGACAGAGCTATAAATCCCCCGGGTATAATTTGTACTAATAAAAGAACAATTTAATTTACTGCAATTACACTGCAAAGGAGAATAAAGGTAGAATATAAAACAAATTCTCCCTCTCAATGTATACTGCATACTATGAAAACTGAAAACTTTAATACTGCATTTAAGACAGATGAGTGAGGTCCTCCCACTTCTGTAAATACAAATAAAACTGACTGACAGAACAAGCAAATGATGGGTTTCTAAAACAGAAGATTTTGTCACCTTATAATAGGATTTTGCATTATTAAATAGCAGCTGGAAGTCAGCAGTTAACACGTTCACATCATCATATTCTTCCATTTTTAGCTTCTGCTGGATTTTCATTAAATCAATAGGTTGAGAAACTACTTCATAGTAATCTGGCTGATTTCTGTTGTAATAATAAATTATTGAAAATGCCGTTAATGTAAGCAAACCTTACAGTACTGACAAAACATAAGATGGTATATTCTATCATTCTATAAACTAGAACTTTACGCTTTGTGAGACGCAGTCACAAGAACTGCATTCGCTTCTTCAGGATAACATTTCAATTACACTATATTTTTTGCGTCTAATTTTATGAAAATATTTCAATTGCTGTAATTTTAAAATACTATGTGAGAAAAAAAAGAAAGTTTAAATTCTTGTTCAGTGAAAAGTTTGAAAACACACAGCAAAAGATGTAAGCATTTCTCTGCAACACATGCTAAAAAACAATACAAATAAATAGTCTCTTCACCACTGGAATTGTCTCTGAGGGAGTTGCTGCCGCCATCATGAAGACCAATTTTTAACCCATTGGGAAACATCTATCTAAGCTATGGCTGGTGCTACACAGGTACAGACAGCAAAATCTTTCAGTTTTTGAATGTAAAATACAAATCTGCATTCCCATCCCAGAGAAACCCCCAGCAATCCACTGATTTTGTATAGGCAGAGTACAAGAATAGCCAGAAGAAATATGATACAAATGAGACACATGATGTCAAGAGCAATTGGGTAGATCAGACACATCAGGTGCAAAAAACCAAAAGTGATCCGATCTACTGAGGCTTCCAAGGAAAAAAAGGCTAAGAAAGCACCCAAGGGGCTATCCCGCACAGCCCATGTTCCTTCTGGCATCGTGTTAACCTGTTTGGATGACAAAGACCAAAACACTGGGGCCAGGATTGGGCAGGATCCCGGAAGACCAAACACGGATCTGGTGGATCCAGCCCATTCCTGGGGTAAACAGCCCTTAACATGGGTCTATTTGATTCCTGGCTTGCATCAGGTTCCTGGAAACTTCATGGCAAACCCCAGCTGTTTAAACAGTCCCACATGCTCCTTACTCTTCTGCACAGTCACTCATATCTGATATATAAATGGGGCACCTGACCATGTGGGTGTAGTCAGGTGCTCTGTTTCTGCATCAAGCATGGTGCTACAGTGCAGAAAGGTACAGAATACCCTGGGCCGGAGTGGGGACAGGCATGTAAACACCTGCACGTCCACACACCTGTTCTAGGTGAGTACCCAGGTCAGAACAACACAGGCATAGCCCGTGTTTTCCTGGACCATCTGCTCAGAGCCTTAGAAATCTGTTCCTTTCACAAACACTGACAAATATTGCACCAAAGCAAAAAACAGTGAAGCTGGTAAAATTTCCTGTTATTTGTGCTGGTGAAAACACTAACTTATGCTATTTTGGTTACATCAAATAAATATCTGACACAATTTTTCAAAAATATAGGAAGAATCCAGTACCAGATAGGCTGAGATCTTCTCTTCTCCTCCCTCTTCGTCCCCAAGCCATCACATGACAAATCTGTTTCAGAAGTCCCCCAATTTCCCAGGGCAGATTTTGAGGGCATGCATGGGACTAAGGGGTGGGAGGGAACACAATGGCATGTTTGTTGTTTCCCCGCCGCCACCAGTTCTGCTGACAAGGGCAGTCCCACCAGCAGAAAAACGTCCGTGGATTTTGCCCTTTATATTAAACTTTTAAAAAGTGACTATTTTTGAGAACACATTTGTTGAACAAAGTGCAGCACTAATTCAAGAGAATTTTCAAAAGGAGGATTCTTCACCCCTTTTCCCCATTGCCCATTCATGCATCTCAAAGGCTTTTTTGAGGGTCAGAAGCCCTCCCAAATAACTGTATGTAAGGCAAAGGAGGTGAGGTAAGTGGAAATTCTGACTGTGAACTTTTTTGTTCACAGCATTAGCTAAATTAATTTTTGCACCAGCAGCCTTAGAAGAAATTTCTGATTAATGTCGCTCCCTTACCTTCTCTTGGGGGCCCGAATGAAAAGTTCACACAGAAGCCTCCCTTGTTCATCTTTGTAATCTCTGATTGTATTGTATAATTCATGGCATACCGCAATCTAAAATATAATGCCAACAGGAAAAAGATTAAACACTGTTATACAATCCTTATTCCTGAAATATTCTCTGTTCCTTTACAAGATTACTTTATGAAGAGCTAGCATTACATTTTACAATTTACAGATGAGAACAAAAAACAAGATTACAGCTAGTAAAATTATATCTGAACTGAGATTTGAACCTGGTAGTTTCTAGCTATCTCACTAATTTACCTTTAGAGTGGAGTACTGTTGTGAAACCATGAAATCTTGGCTAGACTAGAAAGGAGTAGGATTAAACCATAACTTCTTGTTCACAAAGTATCTATCATACATCCTGTGTATTTATTTACAAAGATCATCTGAGAGTTTAACTTTGTATAAAACAAACACATCAACAAAGTCATGTCTCAATTAAAGTAATGATAGCCAGAAGAAAAGAAAAAATCTAATACTATCCCATTTATCCCTGGATGTTTTAATTCTGTCTTATTATTCCACTTTAAAGGTAAACACAATTTCTTTTCTAAACACACAAGAGCATACTGGATAGTCCTATACACATCTAATCCTAAAAGAGCTATAATTTGTCTTCCTTCAGTGAACTTGAAAACTCAGGTGCATTCAACATGCCTTTACAATAACAGCACTTCATTCCCACCAAGTATGTAGCATATCATTCTGATGTGACAATTCTGGAAGCAAGCTTAACAGCCCCAAACACTCATACTTTGGATGCTAAGCTTTTTCTGTGAAAATTAAAAGCTGATATATCATAAGGTAGCCTGGAAAATTCAAATGGTAAAATGTATTTACAGGATCAACGGTTGGGAGGTTGGCAAGTCTTCTTCTCTTCCTGCTTGGACCTGGTGTGTTTGAGGAATGGTGGCCATCATCAAAATCACCTCCACTGGCACTGCTGGAAGGAGAAGTAGCCCTTCGGCGCTTTGAGCCCATGGAATCCAACTTCTTCTATAATAAAGAAAAATGCTCTTAAACTTCAGACCTTCCCACTAATATCTCAAAGGATGACAAGACATTAAATTTGCAGTTCTTTTGATAGATGGAGCAGTTCATAGGAATGTTTTGATAGCACATACATAAAATCTTACCCAAACATCTGTATACTTGCCCAATAAAATAATTCATATTAGAGTGTTCTTTTTACATGGATGACAAAAACACAATGAAATGAGCATTATTATCAGGACTAACGCTGGTAGGAAAACCTGTCTTGAAAGGCTTTCAGGACAAAAGCTACAATCCTGGTATACTTCTAGTGTTCTATTTAAGAAATCTATTTAAGAAATCTTATCTTGCACAGATGGCTGATAAGTTTAACCAGGACCATAGGTTAAGCATTCATGTGTTCTGTGTGTATGTGCCTTTAAGTTACCTGTTACCTTATGGTGACCCCATGAATGTAACAGGGTTTTCTTAGGCAACGAATACTCAACAGATGATTTTTGCCAATTCCTCCTTTTGAAATATACCTACAGCACATGGTATTTATCGGCAGTCTCTCATTTGAGTATTAACCAGGGCTGATCCTGCTTAGAATCTGCTATCTTTGGGATATTTAGGGCCATTCATCTATTTTACAGGCTTATATTTCATTCAACTTTGGTCCACAGTTCAAACAAGACTAAATTCAATTGCAGTTTCTGTCACAATTAAGCTGTTTTTCTTGCAATTGAGCATCTGAGAATCTTGGCCAACAAACATAGTTCCAATGGCTCACTTTATGTATCTGAAGTATTTGTTTAGCCTCCTTCTGCCACAAGATGCATTCATAGTAAAATATAGCTTTAAAATAGAGGCAACCATGAAACTGTTCCCTTTTTAGACAGTTAGTCAATAGTAATGATAAAAGAATTCTGATCTATCTTTATTAGGGAGAAAGAAAGTATTTCTAAAGAACATTTAGACAAAGTATGATCAATACACAACCACAACAATTCAGTTCTAGAATTTTTTTTAAAAGTATCTGATTATGGCAAATATGGCTATGAAGTGGGCATGAACAATTTGTGACATGACAGTTATGCATTTTGGCCTGTCAGGTGTTTGAAGGACCACCTATTTTTGCAAAAGCTCAGGAAGGTGGTGAGAATGCATTTCCTCAAGATCACAGTAAACTGTACCCACTAATGGGTAGACTGTACTGTCTGGAGCGGCAGAATTTATAAAGCTCTGCTATGAAGCAGCAAAAGATCAGAAAAAGTAAAATTAATTCAAGAATATTGTTTTTATTACTTCAGCTGAGTAGTATTTAATTAATGGCTGCTCCAGCTGACAGAATTACACACATTCAAAATTCATTCTGGACAATAGATCTGTCTTTCAGATCTGAGAGGGGCAGTGCAAGAGACAAAGAAAAGGGGGCAATTTACTTTTTTAGATTTGTTGTTTTTATGTACAGCGCTGTGCAAATCTACAGTGCTAAATAAATAAATAAATAAATAAATAAATGCAAAACTCCACTCAGAAAACACTGGATTTATTCCTTATTACTTCTAGGAATGTATCTCAAGACAAAAGAAAACAGTAACACATTTTTGATTCCTCTAGTTAATGGGATTACAAAGTAATTAGCCACAGAAATGTCTCCAAAACTAGCTCCACCACACATTCTGCATCCCTTCTGTAATGTCTAGGAGTGCTTGAGCCTGTCTGCACAGGCCAAAAGGCTTGTGTTCCTCCCAGCCTCTACCCCAAGACCAGGTAAACCAGCCAGGACCAGGTAAAACAGATGCCAATCTGGTGTTCCCAGTCCAACACTGATACAAATGAGCCTTAGAACAGGTTAAAACGACCCGCTGTTTGCCACAGTATCCGGGCACTGCCCCGCCTTACCTTCTTCTGCCATTGCAGCTAGTGAGAAGACCCTTGTTGCCACATCTGATGTAGAAATGGGGCACCTGGCCACATAGGTGCAATCAGAGGCCCTGTTTCAGATGTGGCAATGGGGGTCTTCTCACTAGCAGAGGAAAATAAGGGGTAAGCAGTGGTGGTGGGTCTGTGGCATGGCGGTGTGTGTGCATGTAAAAACCTGCCCATCCCCACACCTGCCCAGGGACCAACCCAGGTTAGGAGCAGGCCAGGAGAGCACAGGATTAGCTTTCCTGGTCCACTTGCTCAGCCCCCTTGTTACATGATGTAGCATGTCCTGCCATTGCAAGCCATTCCCAAAGACAGCCAATTATATGAACATATTGCAGGGTTGGGGGGAAAACTAATTTAAAAAATCAAATTGTTATTTAAAAAGTGTTCTTTTAAAGCAAGTTGTTCTGATTGAACTTGCATTAATTGAATGATTTGCTTCTCAATGGAATTTCTTGCACTACAGTCTTCCCTCCCTTTTTGCGGACTTTGAGTTTGTGGTCTCGGTCCTTCGTGGACCGCCAAGCGGGGAGGTTTAAAATGGCATATGCGCCCATGGTGTGTGCACAGCCATTCAAGCCAGTGGGGCTTAAATATGTGCAAACTTTTATTTTTGTGGGGGGCCCGGCATAGATTCCCCACAAAAATGGAGGGGAGACTGTATAAAATAAAGTGATTACAAAGAAGCAAATGACACTTGAGACTAGTCTAACAATGAACAACTGTCAATCAACTGTTAAAGTTAAAATATTTTAATTCAAACAGTCACTGTTGTTCCAGTAAGGTTAGAAAATAGTCATAATAGCCAGACTTTAGTGTGTGTGTGTGTGTGTGTGAGAGAGAGAGAGAGAGAGAGAGAGAGAAAGAGAGAGAGAATAATCAATTTTTAAAAACAGGAATGCTTTTTGTAAGTCACATGGTTAAACCAACCAACCTTGGCATGTTGTGAAATCCAGAAAATGAGGGTGCTGTTTCAAGTAGTAAAATACATCTAAATATTTCTCAATGAAAGATGCCTCAGCAAAGCAAGCCTAAATAACACATAACTCCTATCTAAAGATATTTAGTTGCTCATAGGCGTCTCATAATCACCTTGTATTATTGATTTCAACAGAACTTAAGTATCACTGACTCTCTCTGGAGACCATTATGTCAAGAAAGCATGCATTTGTCTATGCTGTATATGGACATTCCACAGAAAATCATATCAAACTGAAGTTTCCTGAAGTGTATTTGTGTTGCCCAACCATCTTAAAATATTAATTTAGAAATAAACTACTGTGATTTTATGCTGAAACCAATGTTTAAAGGGCTCCTCAATTTAAACTTTTGGGTTTTTCTCAAACACTTTAAAAAACTGATTAACACTGAAACAAAAATGAAGAGATTACAGCTGAAACTGAAGGAACCTTCTCCAAGTTTAAACAGAACATAAGCTGCTATTTAACTATTTTTATTGTCACCTAATTACACGAAGGGTCTGTGCAGACCAGCCATTAAGGCCGACCTGAAAGCAGAGTCAAGGCGTGGTGTCCATACGATGCACACCCCCACTCTGTCCCCATGGCAGCATGATGCCGCATGCTGCTCCACACAGTGCACAGCATCAAGGTGCACCTCTGGCGCTATGTTTACACAACGCAGTGCCAAAGGAGCACCTTAAAGCCTTGGCACTGCAGGTATTGCACCATTTTCAGGGTGCAAAAAGGAGCTCTTGCCGCGGCGCTGATCTGGGGAAGATGGAAGCGGCTACAGGCCGCCCCTTCAGGGGCGATATGCACAGCCCCTAAGTACAAAATGCATATAGAACTAATTGACCTAAACTGTACACAAAAGCTGAAGACCTCAGCATATAGAATTGTCTCAAAACAAGTGTAGACTAAAAGAAGAAACTGGCACAGTGAAATTATACCAAAGATTTTATTTCTGCAACATGAATATTATCAGTTTTATTCTTAGCATATCTTCCAATTTCTGCCTTAAACGAATCATCCATAAAATCTTCTAGAATCATAATTTTATAATCATATATGAGGATGCCAGCACTCTGAATCTTCAACATTACTTAAATTCTGTTCATTAAATACATAAAACATAGAGATTGTATTAATTAAATATATCTGGTTTCCAGTGGCATCTTAACATTACAGAAATTGTGCACGTACACCTGCAACGGCCCTCAATTATCCTGTTCATACAACTATTTTTAAAGGAATTATTAGTTTATCAGAATTGGGTTGGAATGTCTGCATTTAATATTCAGATAACTGGATTAATTAAGAACTCATGAATGAGATAAATGAAGAAGCATGAACTGTTAAGCTAAATATAAAACAAACGGCTGAGATGTGTGGAAGAGAGGGACAAAACAGCACACACACATTATCTGTAAATTACCAGATTTACCAGAGTACAACCAGCACCACGAAAAGCCAGTCTCCTCATTATGTCTGATAGGCAAGTAAAGAAAGTGAGAAAAGGCAAATCCTTAAAGCACCAAGTCAGCAGTAGTATTAGTACAGCCAAAACTGAAAGAGAAGACAACAAAAGGAAAGAAAAACACGGGAACAAAGGGAAGAACAGGTAAATCAAGGAATTTGGAAGAAACAATCTACTGCAAAACAGTAAAAAAGAAAAGAAAAGCAGGAACAGCGATACTAGGTTAAATGACATTCCACAAAAAAAAAAAAAAAAACCTTCAAAATAATTATCTAAATCCAACATCAGTCCCATCTAGAGCAGACCCACTGAAATGAATGGGATTGGTTAGTCTCCTGAATCTCACTGGTTGCAATGGGACTATGCTGGGTAGGACTAATGCTAGATTTAAAGCACATTCTTTGAAAGTGTAAGCAAAGGGTGCAATACTATTACTATTTATTCAACAGTAGACTCTTGATCTACATTGGACAGGAAAAGCATTCATTAGATTTATATAATTCTAAGAAAGAATCCATTAGCCATTTAGTATATAAAGTTCACAGTTTAAAATAGCTTAAATACAAGTTACTGATTGACAATTAAAGTGTACCAACAAAGAATACACTTGTCCCTCCACATTTGTGGCGTTGACTTTTGTGGATCTGATTATTCAAAGATTTCATTAATATGTTCTCTCTAGGAATATCTAGGTCCTCCAGCACAACTCTATGGTCAACTTTAATCAAAGGTCGCACTGAAGGATGTACGAGATTCCTAGAGAGAACACTCCACTAGGCATTTGTAGCTCTTCCAGTACAATTCTATGGTCGACGTCTAACAGCTATTGACCACAGAGTGGCACTGGAGGACCTAGAGATTCCTAGAGAGGTGTTCTCTCAGGTAAAAAGAATAGTGTTTTTGTTATTTGCCTTTTTTCCACATTCACTGGGGTCCGGGGCCCCTAACCCCAGAGAATGTGGAGGGACAAGTGCAGTTCAAAGTTTTCATAAATAGCAAAGGCTGGTCAATGTCCACATCATTGAGAAAATACATTAAAGTTTAAACATACGATCAACAGCTATACTTAGAAAACCAGCAAATTAATTAAGCAAGCATATATAATCTTCTTATCATCTACATACAGCTGCTGAGAGTGTTTTTTAATGCTTTTTAAATATGTAGTTAGCACACAATGCTCTTTTTAAAAAAAGTTTATATTTGATTCAAGAAGAGCAGTAAATTCCCTGAGTCAATGAAGTTGACTCCATGTGAAGTTATGGACTGGAGAATGACCAAAAATAATAACAATAATAAATTTAAATAAAACTAAAATTAAAAATGCAGGCAAGATAGAGGTACAGTACTGATTCTTTAGACTTAAAATTATAATGATCTGGGAAGGATGGGTTTCATCTGTTTATGTCACACCTTCAAAGTGTTGTCAAAGTATTTGGGGATACCCCTGCTTTTCCAAACAGTAACCTGGATTACAGTTGGCCCTTCCTTTATGTGGGGGATCTGTTCTGGACCCCACCGCGTAAGAGAAATTCTGTGTAAAGTCAAGCCCCTTTAGAAACAATGGGGCTTGTTCCCACAGCACGCACCTGGCGTGCCCCATTGTTTCTTCCGGGGCGTGGGAGAAGCCTTTCCAGCACGGCTCCCAGAGTATGCTGGAAGCTGCATATGATGTGGGCGCACTGTAGTTTCTACTATTATTTAGAGGTCAAGCAGACGGGCATGAAGGAGTGATCTCCGGCCGCTCCAGCCATGATCGTTCTAGGACCACAGCAACCAGACAGCCCACTCCTGAAGTGGGCCACTGCCACAATCCCAAATGGGCCACCTCAGAGCGGCTTCTAGCCACTTTGGGGCTGTGCATCATCAAAACCCACATCCTTGAAGCGGTCGGAAGCTACTCTATTTGGCCCATCTGTTTTGGGCCTAAGTGTACTGCCATGTATGTCTACTAAGACATATAGCCTCAATGAGTTCAATGGAACTTACTCCTAGATTCATTAGTACAGGACCAGAGCAGGGGTGGCAGCCAAGAAGGCCTAGGGGGTTAGTACGCCAGGAGTCCAAGGATAGTTGTTTCTCTTCACCTCCTCCTACACCCCCCATCACAATTTTTGCCCCTAAACACCCTGTGATGGTATGGAGAGCATTTTCACCATGCTTTGGTGTCTTCCTGGGCCTTTGTTAAACAAACAAACAAACAACAACAACAGACGTTGTTTGCTGTTCACTTCCTGCTTCAAAAAAGGCCTCTACTGGGCCTAAATCAGCATAGGGGGATGCAAACTATGGTGGAAATGTATCTCATGCTTCCAGAAGACGACGTTTTGGGGCAAAACATTTTTTTTAAAAACCAACTGTAATTTGTGACCTCTCAGTGTGGTGGAAATACCCTCCACACCTC
Organism: Sceloporus undulatus; assembly: GCF_019175285.1. Lineage (NCBI taxonomy): Eukaryota > Metazoa > Chordata > Lepidosauria > Squamata > Phrynosomatidae > Sceloporus > Sceloporus undulatus. The sequence continues at coordinate 69,849,976 of NC_056523.1, read as the reverse complement.
CAAGAGTGCATTTGGGGGCAACCTTTGGGGGTTCCTGGGGTTCACAAGAATGGCCCTGGAGGCGATCTGTGGTCTGCAGGCAGGCAGCAATGTTCCCACCTCTGGACTAGAGCTTGATTCTCTAATAAAGGGATCCTGTTTCTGTTTCTCTAGTGAAAGGTTGAGGAATCATGGGGCCTTTCTGTTGTTCTGGGCTGCAGGCCCCAGCAGCCCTTGTTAACATAGCCAGTTGCAAGGGACACTAGGAACTGCAGTCCAACGACATCTGCAGGACTGCATCATACTCAGCCCCGCTCTAGCTGGTAATTTTGTGAGCCTACAGCTTCATGGTAATAAGCATATTTTTACTGTTATCCATGCATCAGTAATCTGAAGAACGAATTCTTACAATATTGTCTAGGTGCGGCTTCCTGTGGACCTCCCTCAGCCACTTGCCAAATAACCCTCCTATCTGCTTCTATATTCTGCATGTAGCATATTTAAGGTCAATTTTCTGCAGGGGAAATGGTGCAGGGAGATGCTTCCAAGGACATGGAGAATCTGAAGGTCGGAATTGAGACACCTTAAAAGAAATACTTATTTTTTTTGCCTAATAGTCTAACAGGAACCTGTTCTTGTGTGCCTCCAAGTCATTTCCCTCTTACAGCCACCCTAAGGCAAACCTATCATAGGGTTTTCCTGGAAAGGTTTGTTCAGAGGAGGTTTGCCATTGGCTTCCCCTGAGGAGGCTGAGAGCATGTGACTTGTCCCAGGTCAGCCAGTGGGATTCCATGGCCACCGCATTGGGAATCGAACCCTGGCCTCCAGAGTCCCAGTCCAATGCTCAAACCCCTAGACCACGCTGCGTCTTAGGAACGTGTATCTCGTCTCTACAACAGCTTGCCTCCAAACATATCTTGGACTAATTTTTTTGCACAAAACTAAATACCTTTTGTGTTTAAATATGCTCTTTTTGGTTTCAATAGCCTTCACTGTATATACATCCAATGACTGTGAATTTAAAAAATAACAATTGGCCTTTTTCTTTGCAAGACTGAATGTTGTACATCCCTCAAATGTGACCAGGGACTTTGTAGACCGCATTTTTGAATCGTGTGTGTCACTGTGATCAAGCTCCAGATGTTCCCCATCATATTGTATTGCTTTGTCCATTGCATATATTTCTGAGGAAAATTGCTAAGAAGGTTGTTGGAAATGAATATCTGTTTGGATGGGTTATCAGTGGAATACCTATTGCAAGATCGGAAACCGCGTATTACCAGGCCAATGGCCAATTTTCTGGTGGAGGCAACAAGATTATGGCTTAAATTTTAATAACGATCCTGAAGTTTTATTGTAAATGTATGTTGTTGTTGTATGCCTAGAAAAGGTTGACTAAAACAAACAGAAGAATTGGTATGCATTAAGAGAATTGCTTGTTTCAAGAGTTAAATGTCATTGTTATACTGTATAATGCTTTTTGTACTTGAAATGATAAAGTGGCCAATATATTTCAAAATAATGAATAACTATATCAGAGCTTTGAGTGCCTTTTCTATTTACAACTCCCAGAATCCATATTGGTGACAAAATCAGTATTTGGAGCAAATCTTATTTCAGAGCTTGAAAATGTTATTTTTTTTTTTTAAAAAACCACCTCTAATTTTTAATTTTTCCAAGCTTTCAAATAAGAAAGTCAAGGCTCCCTATTACTAATTTTATTAACACACTGAAATACAGATCTAGATGTTATTACAAAAACCTGAAACAACACATTCATATAAGCAACCAAAGCCCTTTTATGCTACAAGTAGAACAAACGTCACTCTATGAATCCTACAAGAAACCCAGCAACTGTTATGGCTGCTTCTACACAGCAGAAATAACACACTTTGGCAGTGCTTTAATGACCATGACTTGATACCATGGAATTCTGGGATCCGTAGCTTTGTGAGGTGAGCCATGAAAGTTAAAACGGTGTCAAACTGCATTATTTCTGCAGTGCAGATGGCGCCTATGTAGCAGGGGATATAGGGACATTTCTCCTAAAACACTTGCTATTGATCATTATTCGATTTTGACTTAAAATATACGCAATTATTGCTAGAAATTAAACTGCTCAGGAGATAGGATGTAATTTGTTGAGAACTTGACAATGGACGACCACTTTGTTGTTGTTGTTGTTGTGTGTGTGTGCCTTCAAGTTGTTTCCAACTTATGGCGGCCCTAAGGCAACCCAATCACAGGGTTTTCTTGTCATGTTTCGGAAGCAGGGCTTTGCTACTGCTGTCCTCTGAGGCTGAGAAAGTGTGACTTCCCCAAGGCTTCCCAGTGGGTTTGTTGTGACACCAGAGAGCTCTCTGACAGAGAAGGCTAGATCTCTCCCAGAATACTATAACTCCCAGAATTCCATAGCATTTCAGCCATGGCAGTTAAAGTGGTGTCAAACTGGACTATTTCTGCAGTGTGGGTCTAAGGAATTTCAGGCCCAAACAGGAAGGGACCGGGGCTGCATTCACCATTCACACTGTGCAGAAACAATCCAGTTTGACACCTTTTTTTATGTATGGCTCAGTGCTGGGGAATCCTGGGAACTGTAGTGTATTGTGTGGCACCAGAGCTCTCTCTCTCTCTCTCTCTCTCTCTCTCTCTCTGGCAGAGGTTGCATCCACACTGGAGGGATAACCCAGTTTGGTACCGCTTTAACTTGTTGTCTGAGTCTTTGCTATGGAATTCTGGGAGTTGGAGTTTGTTCGCTCTGGGCCCCACAACAAACTCCAACTCCCAGAATTCCATAGCCTTCAGCCAGACAGAGTTAAAGCGGCCCCAAAGCGGGTTATCCCCCCAGTGTGGATGCAGCCGCAGACACAAAGGGATCCCCCTGCGGCCTCCTGCCTGGCCGAGCCTCCTCCTTTCCTTACCCAGCCAGCCCCTCCTGCTGCTGCTGCTGCCGCTGCTCCGAGGGCGATCCTCCGGCTCCTGCAGCCGCGACCCTTTTCGGCCACCGTCGCCGCCGCGGCCGCAGCCGCCGCGGCCGCCCCTCGCGCTCTCACCGCCGCCGCCACTGTTGCCGCTTACAGGCGACGAGCCCGCCGTCTTCTAGCCGCCGCTGTCGCAAAAGGGAGCCTCGGCCGCCAAGCGAGGCTGCGCGTGCGACAGGGGAGGGGGTAGGGAAGGAGAGCGGGCGGGAGGGCGGCGCTTTACGGCAGCGCTCCCTCGTCGAGGGCCTCCTTGCTTCCTTCCTATCCTCATTCCACGTGGAGCAGCCGCAGGAAGAAGAGTAGGGAGCGCAGCGGCAGCAGCCATCGCCATGAAGCGGCCGAGTGAGCAGCCTCTGCGGGGAGAGGGAGGGGAGGGGACGGGGTTCCGCTCAGGGAGGGAGGCTTCTAGGGCTTCCTAGGGACGCTTTGAGCTGCCGTTCCTTTGCCCCGTCCTCCATTTTCCTCGAAGGCCCTCCATTTTGAGGCAGACTAAGAAGCGTGAATGGACATTTCTGGGAGTCCTTTGGCCCTTCCTCCATTTTGTTCTCCATTTTGCGACGAAGACCCCCGGGCGCCCCTTCCCAGGCCAGGCTGGGGCCCAAAGAGCCGCTTTGGGGAGGGAGCCTTCCTCCATGTGGGCCTCTCCTCGGTCGTGAAGGGGCTGAGGCCCTGAGAGGAGCCTTGGGCCGAGAAGGAGAGCGAGCCATCCGGATTCGCAGTGATCCCCAGACCCTGGTCCTCCAGGCGCCCTTGCCTCATGCCCGCACTGCACTCTTATAGCGCTTCTATCCCACTTCGACTGCTCTGGCTGCCTCCTGCTGCATTCTGGGATCTGTAGTTCAGTGAGGCCTAAGAGCTCTCTGGCTGAGGAGTCTAAAGGGCCATCCAGCCCAGCCCCATCCTGCCATGCAGGAACTCTCCATCAAAGTGTGTTCCACTGTCAAACAGCCCTTTCTGTCAGGAAGTTCCTCCTAATGTTGAGGTGGAATCTCTTTTCCTGTAGCTTGCATCCATTGTTCCGGGTCCTGTTCTCTGGAGCAGCAGAAAACAAGCTTTTTCCCTCCTCAATATGACATCCCTTCAAGTCAGAAGGATGCATCTACACTGTAGAAATGACACCACTTTTAAGCGCTCTAGCTCTGTCCTTTGGGATCCCAGGATCAGTAGTTTTATGAGGTCCTTAGCCTTGGGTGCGTCTACACTGTAGGAACAGTGCTGTTTGATCCCACCTGTAAGTGCTGTAGGCTCACCCTATAGAGATCCTGGGATTTGTAGTTTTTAATGGCTTTTAGCCTTGGGTACATCTGGGTAGGATTAATGCAGTTTGACACAATTAGCTCCACCCTATGAAACCCTGGGGTTTGCAGCGTCTTTCGCCTTCTCTGACAGAGTGCGGGTGCCTCACCAAACTACAAATCCCATGGTTCTGTAGGATGGAGCCACGGAAGTTAAAGTCATGTCAAGGTGCATTATTATTTCCACAGCGTAGCTGCACCTGGAGTGAGGATTTCCGGGCAACAAAGATATTTGTGGCTGTGAACCTATACTTGTCCACACAGTAAACTCACTGGGATTTAATATCTGAGTAAATTTGTACAAGAAAGGCTGCAAACCCAAATGTAGATCTCAGAAGGCTTAGTGGATTCTGTGGCGCTTATGTTTGTGAATACATGTTTAGGTTTGGTTAAGTTCTATTTGTTATATGCACTGAATTTTTAACTATCCTATGTCTTCCATGGACAGACCAGGTTTTGGACCATGGACTATGTTTTGGAGGAGTAGGTTGTGACAGGTAGTTTAACTTGTTAGAGACACTGTTTGCAATTGATTTAACCTTCGATGTTACTGTTTTTCAGAGCTGAAGAAAGCCAGTAAGCGCATGACCTGTCACAAACGTTATAAAATACAGAAAAAGGTAGATATGGCCTGTTGCATTAATTACTGTTTCTCCAAATGGGAGGAAGGGGTATAGGGAGGGATGGGGAAATTATAGAAATGTTAAAGTCATCAAAACAGTCTTTCTGAAAAGTTGGGAGAAGAAAATGGAAATTTGAGGTAAGATAAACATCTCCAAGTCAACATGCAAAATTGATTTTCTTAACAAACTTATATAGCCTTTCCACTGACGTTTTTCTATAGGGAATAATTGAGAAAGCAATAGAAAACCAGCACGGGAAATTTATATTCTACATACCTGAGCAAGGATATTATATGTTAAGATGTGGAAAAGAAGAGGAAACACCAACAATAGTACAATGGCTAATTAAAATATATCAAAGGCAAAGCTAAATAAAATCCCATGTTGGATGAAAGGGAGAACAGAGGAGTGCATACAAAAAGAATGGCAGTTATTTTATAGTTACTTGAAAAAACACTGGAAAGACACCATTATTAGTAGTTAAAGAAATAGTTAACAAATAGATTGGCACAATTATATATTTGATATAGAGGACCTAATTAATTAACACTATAAGTTATGAAAATACATTAGGTACTAGGTTTATTTAACAGAAAAAATATAGAAGGTATAGCATATAAATTACAACAGAATCTATATATTTAAAACCCAGTTGGAGACTTAAGTAGAATTATACAAATTTATACATATATAAGATAGATCATGTGTAAGGAACACAGTGGAATCGATGAAGGGAAGTTAAAATATTTATGTTATATGTCTTTTATAATGTATTGGATGGATGTGATGTTAGTCTGGTATTGTATGTCTTTGTTAATATATGTTGCAGACTGAATGATGCAATAAAATATCATTGAAAGAAATATTTAGGAGTTGCCTAGTAGCACTTTTTATATGAAGGCAAAACCACTTCTGAGTAAGAAAACACTTATGAAAAATTCATGGGGTTGCCATATGTCAAGAGGCAACTTGAAGACACATACACATATGGTTGAATTTACTCAAGCATGTCCGTGGTATGCTCCTGTCTTGAAAATGATAGCATCTGAATGTTAGATTCAGAAATCCATCTTGGATTAAATTGTTGCATATGTATGGCAAGATAATTCACATGTTCCTGGTTTTTTGAGTCAGTAAAATCATGTCATGAAAATGAGTTTTCTGATTCTGAACCATAAAACCAGAGTTTTTGTTTCCCGGTATTTACCAGAGTTTCTGGTTTTTCTACTTAAAAAAATTGAAAAGTTGTCCTCATAAAGAAAGTGTGACATTTTATGCTGAGAGTTGTCAGGAAAGCAATTTTATTAGCAATACTGTGTTGTTATTGATTATAGGTACGAGAACACAAGAGAAAACTCAGGAAGGAAGCCAAGAAGCGTGGGCACAAAAAGCCAAAGAAAGATCTAGGAATTCCCAATGCTGCGCCTTTTAAAGAAGAGGTTCTTCGAGAAGCTGAGCAAAGGAAGCAAAGGGTAAAACAGATGGCTCCGCGTTATGTTGTTATGGAAATTCCATTCACTATTGAATCCCATTTGCTATCAGTGGTTGTGCTAGCAACTGTCTAGAAAGTATGGCTTACTTAAACTTAAAAAATTTAATTAATAAGTTGAATGAGTTTTGGGTTGAATAGTAAAATCTGATGAATGTGGACTGAGTTTTGCATTTTTTTTCTGTTGCAGCATCAGTGCAACCGTCATTAAGTATTTGTAAGCATGTCGTTTATGCTCCCATACAACTTCTGTGTTTCATGTTTCCCAGGGATGATGAAATTCTCTCTTTTACCTCTAACGCCATCAGATATTTTCTCCTCCATTTTTCATAGTTTGTAGCATTACCACTGACTGGCTACATGCTTTATTTTTCTTGGTTCCCATTGTGGTGTGCCAGCAATACATAATACTGCAGTAAAATTCTGAGTAATTAGTTGCAGCTGGTGCCTTGCTGAGTGTGGAAAGAAATCCTTTCTGTGTATAATTGTGTATGTGTGGTTTTTTTCCCCCTTGTGTGAACAGCGTGAAGAACTGAAGCAAAAGCAAAAACTTGATCGGCAGAAAGAGCTAGAAAAGAAACGTAAACAAGAAAAAAATAAAAAGGATGCTTGTGAAATAAAACCTGGTGAAAAGGTATGCATTCAGAGACTGCATTTCAGGCAGAAACTGAGATGATAAAACAACAAAGGTGTTCCATTAAGTTGTAAAATCTTGTTATTTTTGGTATAGTGGCATTAGAGCTCATACATCTGTACCAGGCGGGGTGTCTGCAGTTCTCCTCATTTTCAGGTTAACACCTGGGTTTCCCTAGTGAGGCAGTAATAAACATAAAGTATTCAGTTTGGATGTTCATCCACAACTTCTCATTCTGCACACTTCAGGATACAACTGGGCATAGTAACTGAGAGCCTACATGCTCCACCTGTGTCCTCTCCCTGTCTCAGTTGATATCAGGCCCTGGGAATGGCCCCTGTTGCTGCTTATTGGTGGGGAGGAGAAGAAATGAGTGGCAGTTCAGATGAGGAATAAGCAGCTGGCTTCAGCTCTGAGGGAGGAAGAAATGAATCTGCGCTCACAAATTTCCTACTTTAGCTGGTATACATGCAGTCAGCATGCTCCATCCCTGCTTTCCATTATCTTGCCTCAAGAAGTTAGCTTGTCAGTGGTGCTTAAAATAGCTAGTTTGCTTTCATCATAAACATGTATGGTTTTGGATAACAACCAGTAATTTTAAAAACTTTTTCATTGTAATAACTGACATTTTATTGGACTAAAAATGTTTCTACACAATAGTTACATGGATAATTTTCTGCTACTTCCATCATTTTGGTTATAACTTCCTAGTTTCTGAATTTTATTATATCCTTATCTAATTTAGAAATCAAGCAAAAAACAAAAAACAAAGTCAAACCAGCAGGTTGCTAAAAATTCAAAGAAATCCTTTTGCCAAGAACTTAAAAAGGTAAGATTACTTAGCCTTCTTTTTCTGAGGTCTGATACTTGTTTCCCTTTGGTACATAGTACATAGATAGCTTTTTAGATGCAAGCATGGTATTGTATACATTTGAGGTGTGCAGCTTTTTTAAAATTCAAATGGTTGTTTATTATATAATATTTGTTGATTATAACTTGGATTTTACATAGGTTTCCCAGTTGGGTCCCATCTGAGAAAACTACCCATGCTTTATTTCTGCTGTAAGGTATAATATTTCATTGGGTCTCAGTATTCCCCTGTTTTTAACTGAGCGCAACTTGTGTTGAAAATTGTGATATGTCTCTTTTCACCACAGCAGAAAATGGTTGCCAGTTTTATATGTTGTAGAAAACGGTAAAGGTCTTGCTTTGCAAGTGATACTAGACTGAGCTGTGCTGGAAGTTATCCAAAATGATTGTCACATCAAAATAACAATGTAGATTTTATGATTGTAGAAGCACATTTGTATGAATTTAAATCAGTAGTCTGAAATATGCATCTTCCCTGTTATTTTCCAGGTGATTGAGGCTTCTGATATAGTGTTGGAAGTCTTGGATGCTAGAGATCCTTTAGGCTGTAGATGCCCCCAAGTGGAACAACTTATTATTCAGACAGATGGAAAGAAGAAACTACTGTTGCTTTTAAATAAAATTGGTAATTTTTTAAACTTTATAGATACTTAACAGTTCTATTAATAGACTCTGGAACCCAAGTATTTATTGCCTCTATAAAAACACACAAAGGCTAGAGCTACATATAGCTGAATTGAATGATGGTCTCTGTGTGTTTACTTTGGTGGAAGCCATGTTGTGTTCAGTAACTAAGTGTTCAAAAGTGTTCAGGTCTTCTGTAGAAGTTCTTGCTTAGAATTACATTAATTACAAAACAATGATACTTAGTTTCAAGTTAATGAGTGTTGGGATTGAGGTGCCGTTGATAAGATTTCACTAGAACTTGCTTGTCTCATACTCAAGCACAAAAGTCTTAACTAAACTGTAGATTACATTGTAAATGCTGATCATTTTCTAGTGAAGGTGAACTATGAGGAAAATGCAAAAACATACTGACATGCCTCTGAAGACTGTCAGATCCAACTCTGAGCTCACAGTTCCCTGCAGTAAGAAATTGTTTCTGGGTGGTTTTTTTTTTTTTACCTTTAATGGTAGTTTTATTGCAGAAGTAGTGCTTTTATTTTATGAAATATTGACATCATCATCACAATGTGAACAACAGCTAATTTCTATTTTCCCCCCCAGATCTGGTACCCAAAGAGAACTTGGAGAAATGGCTGATTTACTTGAATAAGGAATTTCCAACTGTTGCTTTTAAATCTGCAATTCAGCTAAAAGATAAAACTGTGGTAAAGGCATCTTGTCATCTCTTATTTATTTGTCTGTCTGGCCTCTTCCTGTATATATACCTAATTGAGAACTATCACCAATCATATTTCTCAAATGTGTAGAGTAACCCTGTATTTATACAGGTAGATTAATATTATAGAGCTCCTTAGTAATGCCAAACATGTCAACCAGTCAATCAGCATTTACAGTTTAATCTACAGTTTAGTTAAGACTTTTGTGCTTGAGTATGAGACAAGTACTCAGCAAGTATAAGCAAAGATGGAATTATTATACAGTGGGCCCGCCTTATCCATATTCTCATCCTTTATTTTTACTGCCTGCAGATTGCCACACCCCATATCCAGTGGTGGTGACATGAATGTGCATATGCTGAAACGTGAGCTTTCACACTGACATTTAATAACATGCAGTGCGATAGTCCATGTATTTTTGCATGGGGGGCACTGTACTTTTTACCTTGATATTATCCAATGCAGTATTGGTTCTGAACTCATCTTATGTTTCCACCTATTCATAGATATAATGGCTTTGGTCCTTTGACAAATCGTTCTTCCAGTTAAGAAAAAACTGGGGTGAAAGTACTTGTTCAATTGCTGCATGAGCTCAGCATGTAACTTGAATTCTGTTAAGTCACGTTTACTTGTAGAATTCATATTCATTGATACAGCTTTTAAAATCTTAATTTAAATTTGCAGCGAGAAAAAAAACACACCAAAAGACATAATGCCTATACTGAGTTAACAAGAGGAAGCTTGTGCTTTGGAAGTGAATGCCTTCTAAAACTACTTCAAGAGCATAGTACAACTAAAGAGAAAGCTATACAAGTTGGTGTGGTAGGTAAGTACACACTCTTCTCTGTGCCAACGCTCACTTGATTTTTATACATGCTTGACAGCTGTAACTCACTTTCATCAGCAGTGTGGTATCACATATTTAACAGTCCCTTGTTTAATCTAAAGCCTCAATTTAAGTTTTAATGGTACTGCTAGGGTGTCAGCCTGAGACACCTGGATCCTTTAGGTGTGGGTGATATATATCCTGTTGTATTACTGAAGTGAGAAATGAGGATACACATTTTTGTCTTATTATTGTGAAGACTTCAGATCCAACTCTGATCTCACTTTGTGGACAGTGTTTAAAGAAGTAGAGCTAATATTCAAAACACACATGTTAAAATATTTTTAAACAAGTTGTTGCCCAAAAAAATTGAGATAGCAGCGTCATACTGCTTTGCATCCTCATAATATTGCAAGGGGCAGGCAAAGGAAGAAAAGAGGGGATTGAATTTATAGCATAACCTTCCTCGCCTTTCCTGATCTTCCTGGTATGTAATATAAGGAAGATGTCATTCTTTCTCCCAGATGTGTTTCCTAAATATTTTCCTGTTCAAAATATTTCCCTTCAGATATTTATATATCAGTTTAACTAATGCATCTTTATTCTTTTGTGTTTGTATCACAGGCTTCCCTAATGTGGGAAAAAGCAGTATAATCAATAGCTTGAAAGAAATGCGTGCCTGCAACGTGGGACCAGATAGAGGCCTCACTAAGTTAGTTTGCTTTTATGAAACAATATGTTTAATTACTTGCCTTTCGTCTAGTTTTACCTCCCCTTCTGTAAAACTGTACAGTCATCTAATTTTTGGTGTTCTAATCTTTGTATTTAGATAAAATGGATGCATTTCAGCAGTATACATTAGGGAGATGTATTATGAAGTTGTTTTATAGCACCTGTAATATTTAAGAATCATTCCCATAGCATATCCAGTTTGTATTGCTAATGAAAAATGTTGAAAATAATATTCCTTAAAAAGTGGGAGGAGGGTGATATCCCTTGATTGAAGGTTGTCAAAGGAAAAGTACTGCTAGTTGTGAAACATAGGTTTAAGTGTACTTGGTCTCGTTTATAGAAGAAAAAGTAAAGAGCATCAGTGACATGGAGACTACAGCTCAGGTATCCCAATGCCTACCAGGATTATAGTTTCGATTATACTGTCAATGACAGTCTTGCGGTTGACTTGCTGGGTTATCTCTACTTAGTCAACCTGGACATCTTGTTTCTTTATGATATGCTTATTGACCCAATAAGTACTTTGTTGAGATGGGTGAATGCCTGCTTTTCATGATATTTATGTTTTCTTGAAGATATATGCAAATCGTTCACATTGACAAAAATATCAAGATGTTAGATAGTCCATGTATTATCGCAGCACCTTCCAACTCGGCTCTTGTGCTGGCATTGAGAAGTACTACAGACTATGATGGTGAAAACTTAGTTAATTCCATCGATGCTATTCTGAAGCACTGCAGCAAGCAGCAGGTAAAACTAATTTGTAGATGCTAATACATTTTTGGTCTCTGGTGTATTAAATTTTGCTGTCTAGTCAGCTCTGGGCAGCAGCCCAAATAAAATGCTGTTGCCATGACCAGTTATCTAACCTATATACTCATGTATAAGTAAAAAAAATGGCCTAAAAAACCTGAGTTGACTTACCCATGGGTCAGTGTAAATACTGTACCTTAACTCTTATCAAAAAAGGAACCATCCTCTTCTCTGAGTAGAGTGGCAAAAGGTGAGAGCTTGGTCTATTCCAGAAGAACCTAAAAGAAGCCCTGACCTCGTGGCTGTCACCAGCCTTTCTGAATGCCTGAATGGGAAAATGGCAGCAGCGAAAACTCATTGGTTGTTCCTCTCAAAGGAGTGCTGAGACACTAAAAGGGTACAGTGCTTCTTTTAGGTTCTCCTGGGAAGGACTAAGCACTCACCTTTTGCTATTCTACTCAGGGAAGAGGGCTCCAGCAATGAATAATCCGGCTTTTAGAATTTGAATGAGACATTTGTGTATGCTTTTCTGGATTAAAATCAGGCAAAGTTAAAGGCTGTAAACACTGCTAATGTAGTCACAATTTTCTTTGCTTAGTCTTTACATACTTTTTGACAGGTGCGCACCTAGGGTCGCCTCTCCCCACATCATAGTCATGATTTACCATAGTTCCCTCCCCATCCATCCACCTTTAGGGTGAACACAGATGGTTATGCCTGCCAGAATTTTGTAAGTCCTTTGGCATCATTTTCCTCTGTTTCCTCCTTTACATCCTTTTTCACATATCCCTAGGTTTTATCTTCAACTTATCCGTGAGTCATATCAAAATTTTGTTCCTTTACTTATATATGAGGTCAGCTTATACACAAGTATATACAGTAGTTCATGGAATTGAAATCTGTCTTTAAGTTACACAAGTAAATGCAGCATTTTTATCTGTCTTGTCATTAAACTGAATGGATTTGTGCTTGTTGCCATATTAACAAAGTGAGAAATGAGGATACATGTCATGTCTTAATGTTCAATGAAGACATCAGATCCAACTCTGATCTTGCTCTGTTCTTAATGGTGCTTTCAAAAGATTTCTGATCGAACTCTGATTTTTGTCATCACAGAACAATAATGGCTCCAGATATGTAAACTAGAATAAAAGCATGCTTTTCTTTTTGTAGAAGGCCCTGGACTAGAAAAGTACAAATTTATTTACCAGGACATCTGAGAATCTGATACTCTTTCTTTGAGGTTTTGCTCTTTTCGTTCCCAGATAATGCTACACTACAACATGCCAGATTACAGAAACACTTTGGAATTTTTAACTCTACTTGCTCGGAAGAGGGGAATGCTCAAAAAGGGTGGTCTTGCTGACACAGAGAGTGCAGCTAAATTATTTCTCTCTGATTGGACAGGGTAAGTACTTATTTAACTTTATTTACCATTTGCTTGGAATGAAGTAGACCACATTGCGGCTAAGGAAGTGAAACTGTTGAAGGAACCAAATGAACAATATTAGGCAGCTATTTTATGAAACAAGGAGGCACAGGGGTGGCAAGCAATTTAATACCGTATTTTCCGGCGTATAAGACGACCCCCAACTTTTCCAGTTAAAATATAGAGTTTGGGATATACTCACCGTATAAGACTTCCAATGCACACCAAATAAAAATTAAAAAAACATCAGATTTGATTTCAAAATGGTACTTTTAATTCAAATGCTTATGACATGCAGGTACTTAGCAGGAAAACTTGTATACAAAGCCAGCTTGGATTGGTCAGCCCTCCCTGCCTGCCCAGCCCTCCCTGTCTCTAAGACTATCAGAGCGGTAGCGCAGACACGGCTCTTTTTTTCCATACCCCGGGCGTCCCGGACGCCTGCAGCTTGCTCCGCCCTTCACTTACACCTTCCTGGTGAGGCCCTCTCACCTTGTCATTGGGACCGCGTTAAGACACTTCTTTCCACAAATCCTTGTGAGTGAATTTTCTTCTACTGTACTTGTACAATAAGACAACACCCAGCGTATAAGACAACCCCCAACTTTTGATAAGATTTTTCTGGGTTAAAAAGTAGTCTTATACTCCAGAAAATACAGTATATGTAAATTGAATGAGTGGATATAATTCATGAACAAATAGCACATCTCATTGATTTAAACCATTGATTTAACTGGTTTAAAATCAGAGTTAAGATTCTAATCCAAAACACTTCTGTTCTCAAGTATTTTGGATAAGTGAGACAACCTGTAGTTAATATCACCAAGCCCAAAAACTGGAAGACATGAGCTGTGTTAAAATATATCTGGATGATTTGTGTGTATGTGTTCTCATTTGAGAATGAGGATCGTGAGACCATTGTAAGCAATACTCATTCCTTTTTAGAGCTAGAGTTAGTTACCACTCACAACCACCTGCAGCATGGAACCTGCCGCCTCACCTTTCCGAACAAACTGTTGTAGCAGCACAGCAGGAATTTAAGGTTCATGATTTGGAAGAAGATAACAGAAGTACCATAAAAGGTAAAGTTCACATACATAAGAACTCTTCAGTATAAGATGGGGACGGGACTTGTGGCCCTTCAGGGGGTTGAGTTGCAGTGGGCTTCTACTTAACAAGTTTACAGTGGTGGCCTATGTTTGAAAATATCTGTCTCAGAGCCATTGTGTATAAGCACAGTACTGTTATTAAATATTCCTGGGCATAACGTATGGACAGTGGGTTGCATCCTGGACAGGATATTGATCTATTTCCTCCATACCCTTGCAAAGCCCTATGCCACCCAAATCTATTCCTGAGTATTGGGGAAAGCCTTGGACAGTTGTGTATGTGTGTGTATATAATACTCGGGGCTGTAGAGGGAGTGGGGACTTGATGAAGGCTATCAGCTCTCATCTTTATTAGGGAGAACTTCCTCACAGTAAGAGCTATTCAACAGGGAAACACACTCCCTCAGACTATGATAGAGTCTCTTTTGGAGGTTTTTTGGAGGCTGAATGGTCATCTGTTGGGGGTGTTTTGATTATGTGTTCCTGGATGGCAGGGGATTGGACTGGATGGCCCTTGAGGTCTCTTCCAGCTCTGATTCTATTATTTTCTTCCACTAGAAGCATTCCAAGCAAAACACTTGAGTTCCTAATTTCCCCTGAGTAAAAAAAAAAAGCTTGTTCAAAGCCATTTTAAAATTGTTTCATAAATGTTTTTGGCCAATGAAAAGCTAGCAAACAACATTGACAAACTTAGTGATTCTGTTCATCTTAATCTGTTCATGAACATTTTTCTACAGCTAGCAAATACCCAAGTCCAGCAAGCAGTATTGTCTTTCAGTCTTCTGGCTTCACGGTTGGCATAACAGATGATGGAGAACTGCCAGAAGAGGTATTAGAACCAGATAACATAGAAGAAAATGAAAATGAAGATGAGGACTTCATGGAAGGAGAAGATGAGGGGGGTGAAAGAGAAAGTGATACTGAAGACATTGAAGAGGTAAATCAGTGAACCTGAGAAACCAAGAGTTAGACCAAGTCAGTGGTCATGACATAATATGTTATGGATTCTCAGCAAAGAGAGAAAAAGGGAGGACTTTCAGACCTATATTGCTGTCCTACCATAGATTCATACTAAGTTGGACAATCACATCATTCAGTGTTTAATTCTCTTGTAAAGCAAAAGTAATTATCAACCATATTGTGGGTTTTTTATGAGTTGCTAAATATGCAAATTATTTACTGGAAAGAATGCACATGTATTAGTCTTTCCTCTCCCCCCAATTTTGTACAATAGCACTGCCATGTTGGCATCTTGAAATTATTCTCTTTTTTGTTTTTTAAGGGAAGTGATAAAATAATGACTGGCAAAACCACAGCTGAAGAGCTGGAAACAAAGAATGCAAACTTGGGTGAACTGTCTACAGGTACTAATAAACTTATGAATTTCATCAAGATTTAATTCAACCTTCTTAAATAGACAAAGTGATTTCTGTTAGTCTGACATTCTCCTTTCCTTTTCAAGGTAAACAAGTTGACATAGACAAGTTGACTGCTGACCAGGATGATGCATATGATTTCAATACGGATTATATATAAAGAAAATACCTGAAGTTTCTGAGTGTTCTTTAGCTTTCAGAGATCTAATGAGGACCCCGTAGAGACTGAATTCCTATAGAGAGACTTTTTCCCCCAGTTACTAAACAACTGGCACATGTAAATATTGTACACAATGGTGAATACAGAAGAGTTACCTAGAAGCAAATAATTGTAAATTATATTGAAAAAGAGTAACATACTGTTGTCTTAGCCGCACCTGTTCTGTAAAAATAAATTAAAACAAAGAGTAGTAAGACATTTCCAAAGGGTTTTTCATTGATGCATATCAAGGAGGAAATCATGCAGTATTCTTGATGTTGCTGGACTCACACTTCCAGGGTTCCTCACCATTGGCTTTGTTGCCTACTGCTGATGAGACTTGGAGTCCAATGTTATGTGAAGGAGCACATGCCCCCCCCCCAATAAACAATAATGATTGAGGCAACCATTCAAAGTGTGAGCTTTGGTATTCCTGTGCCTGGATGGCAACCTGTATATGGCACCAAATAAGATGTTCTGAAGCTCTTCTAAACTAAGCTGATGAGAGTTGCAATCTAACCACTTGTATGCGGTCACAAATTACTCACCCCTGGTTTTAATCCAGCCTAAAGCTTTTTATAGATGAAATGGTTCAGTCTATGGGAGGTATCTAATCCAGTTAGGAGGGTGACTCCACTGGCAGAATGAAGAATGTCACTACAGTGACTTGTATTTTACCTGGAGGGGCCCCCAGAGTGCTCCTCCAAGTTAAAAAAAATGGATATAACCCATTATGTGTTAGTGTTAACTGGATCTAGTTACTCAGTTTAATAAGCATTCCCCTTCATCTGTGTTTCTAGAGAATATCTTTTTTCCATTATCAGTTGAACCCATACTTGTACAAGAAGCAAAACTTAGAAGAAACTAGACTTGGGCTTCAGCAAATTACCTCTATTGGACAAAACTCAATTTAGTGATGCATTTGTAATTGTTAAAACTGCCTGTGAAAGCTAAGATTTGGTCATTTAATCTGCAGGTAAATCAGGTGTCAAACAGAATGGTTTAATTAATGTTGTTTATACAACTCATTTCTGAGTTCTGACTAAGTGTTACCCAAATTGCTGGCATCCAGGAAGGATTCCCACAATTAATCTAGTATTACAGGAATTATAGTATTGGCTCAAATCAGAGATGTAGTTTGGCTGGGGCAACAGTCATAGGATAGCAACCCTACTACACCATGTCTGAATCACACAGGACTCCAGGGACAAATTCAAATAGATTTTTGTATTTTTTATTAAGGGAATTAACACAAGGACACATACACTCATGCATACATAGAAGAGCTAGGGAAACAAAGGTGACAGTGGCGAATAGATCTGAGGCCTTGCTAATGGTGATACTTGCCAACTATGAGGCTTGCTTCCAACTGAAGGAATAGGAATGGGCTCAGTAGTCACCTGGAAACGTGGTGGCGGTGCCGGTTACTGAGGGAATCTAGATGCAAACTGGCAGCATGGAGGCCTGCTTGCAAACTAAACCCAGGGAACTGCTATTTTACTACTTGCATATATAGCCAGAATTGTGTCTTGGCAGAAACCAAGGCTTGAAAGGATTAGCAGTTACAAATTATAAATCGGGCAGAGTAAAATGAAAATGTATATACAGTACAGGTCAAAGGAAAATGAAAAGCTCCATGACCATCACAGGGTGTGTTTAGGGCCAGTAGCAGCATGTTCCATGGCCATGCCCTTGCCTGTCTTCCAACTGAAATTATGAATCACTTGAAAAAAAATTTAAGCAAGCCTTGATAGTGAAACAAATCCGATCCATTCCAAAAGTTAACTATTAATGATGACTAGTTCTAAAACAATTTGAGCTTGGATTACTTGTTGACTAAACATAGGCAAAATAACTCACTTTTGGTCAGAACCTTTGTTTAACCTTGTAAAAAAAGTACAACTGAATGCTTTCATTTTCAAGCATCATGTTAAGATCATTTTTATATGCAATGAACTGTTGCAATACATTTGCTCATTGGGTCCCTACTCTAGGCTACGTTCAGCTTGGCACAGGAACCCTGTAGGGCAGCCATTCTCAAATGGGACAGGACCCCCAAAAAGGGGGGAGGCCCTGGTCCCTTCTCTTCCTCCCAAACTTTTATGTGTAAAATTTACACATGCATTGCATTAAATACTGCATTTACTTAAAACTGTTCTAATTTAAACATTTCTTTATAAAGTGTTAAAATATGAATATACATTAATGTGTGAATGAAAATATGCACACTAAATATTTTTATTCATATACAATGTCAAATGGGGGGGCATAACAACTGCATGTATAGAAGTAAAGGGGCGTCTCAAGGGTAAAAAGTTTGAGCGTTACTTATAGTGTTTTCAGGGTTCTCTGGATTAGGTGGGAAAGGAATAAAAGACACCCACTTACTAAAAGTCCATTATCAATTAAACCCATACTTGTACAGTGCAGCTCTGTGCATGTTTACTCAGAAACAAGTCTCACTGGATTTAATGGATATTATTCCGTTAAGCATACATAAGATGGCAGCCTTAAAGAACAGACTCATATAGTTTGCATGATCTGACTTTTGGTCCTGGGGGACGGGGTGAATCCTGGCTGCAGGTAAGAACTACACTAACAATGCAGAAATGAAAAGTTTTTAGTAAAGGTGCAATAGGAAGTGTCAAATCCAGTGCCATTGAGCCTAAAATTCATATACAGAAGACATCTACACAGTAAGACAGGCTAAACAATGGGAGAGAAGAGCCATCGCTGGCAGTCCCAGCAGCTGGTGAGGCATCCTCTATTCCAACTGCCACTGCTGTGGATGAGAGAAGAGCATAAAACACTCCAGCAGAGAGAATGAGAGGACCACAATGACCGCCTGGGACCAGGGCGAAGAATCTTCTGGTTCTACTGCTACTTGGACCTCTGCCTTCCAAGAAGCAGAGCCCTCCCTCCAGTCCATCTGCCTTGGTCCAGGACTCAGAGGGAGAGAACTGATGGACCTGTTCGGGGGACCTGATCCCCTTCCCAACCACCATCATTCCCTTCTTTTGTGTTGTGTCTTTTTAGATTGTAAGCCTGAGGGCAGGGAATTGTCTAATTAAAAACAATAATTGTAAGCCGTTCTGAGAGCATTTAGGGCAGTATACATACTGTAAGTGCAGGTGGCATAGGTCTTGGAGCAACTTCCTCAAAGGTGGTTATACAATGGTTGTTGATCACTAGTACAAACTTAGATGTAGTTCCCCAGCTCAACTAGCCTCGTCCCAAAAATAATGTAATTTAATTAATCACATTAATTTAAATACATCAATACTTATATTCATTTAAAGCCCCAAATGCCTTAGGATCTGGATACTTCTTGTATGTGCCTGCCTGAAGACTGAGGTCTGCTATGTGGCAAGAAGGGGGCTCCTCTGTTTTACCAGTGAAATATATACAGCAACATGGGAGAGTGCCTTCTCAGCTGTGGCACCCCAGTTGTGGAAAGCCCTCCCCTTGGAGACTGGTACCATTAGGTGCCAAGAAAAAACTTAGCTATTTATTGAAGCCTTTGGGACTTGTTGATTTCTTCCATACTAATGTACAGAGTTTTAAACTGTTTTTAATTATATGTACGGTAGTATGTTTTTATTTTATATTATATTATTGTTTTCATTTAGTAAGCCACCCTGAGATTTTTTTGATATAGGGTGGGGTAGAAATATTTTTAAGACAGAAAGAAAAGAAAACCAGTGGAGTTTATTAAAGGGAATGATATCTTATGAAATGCAAGGTACCATTTGTAGCAGAAGTGTCATGTCAGATTCATCTTAATACATCAAATTCATGAATAGCTTCCTGCATATTTTTTTAATTGATTCCTTTAGTGTTGAAGCACACTTTTCTTTAAAACAAACATTTTATCTAATAGTTTTGAGAAGATACAAATGAAATCCACCACTGAGAACCAGGATGAAATTTCAAGCAATAGAAAAAGATCTAACACAAAAGCTTATAGTCACAGGTTAAGCAACTGAAAAAAGGGGCAGCATCTCTTTAACAGAGTAAGTTGCAAGACATATGGCAGTCACCCATCTGGTGCATTCCTGCATGAGGTTTTGTGATATATTTTGTAACATATTTCAGTCCTAGAAGACCATTCTTGAAGAGATTGTGCAGTTCAATATACTAGTTCATGGAAGTTTTCATCTTCACTGGAAAATAGGAAGGTACCACCTCCTTTATCATGCTGCTTCAAGCACTTACGTTTTTCTCTGTTTTAATATGAACAATGTACAGAGAATCACTGATTTCACTCTGTGGTCTCTTTAAGTTTCCTGAGATAATATACAAGTGGTGAATCCATCTTATTTTGCCTCATAGATATCAGTGTGCCTCCGAATTAAACTGAATTTGCCACTAGGATCAGGAATATACCATTTTTCCCAGACATCTGCATAGGATGCTGTCCTTCCCCAAGGTTTGAAATGTCCATTCCAATGGAGTAGTTTGGCAGCTTTCACAAACTGTGGCGAGTATCTTTTGCCTGCACTTGAACCTTTGAATCAAAGAACAAATATCAGTGAGTTTAGTTGCTATCCAGCCTTCCCTCAAAAGCTCAGAGGAGTTATATGAAATGTTATATGGTCAATATTCATAGTTGAATCTAATTTAAAACTTAGCAAACAGTTTCAGCAAGTTGAATAGTCTGATTTATAATTATCACAGTCCCTACCCCTGTTGATAACTGAGGCAGATTACAGTATGGAGTCCTGAATGCCCTGCTCTGTTTACATTTAAACTGAAACAATCTTTTCAAGCATGCCATTTTATATCAGTCACACTTCATAATATCTAACGGTTCAGAGCTGACCTCCACCCAAAACAGTGGTGGTAAAAGAGAAAATAGATAATCCCAACCATTTCAGTGTCAATTATACAAGTTCAAATCCACCATTAACAACTAACGTCGTGTTATTTCCCCCCACACACACTTACCAAGATGACGCACATTCCACATAGGATCAATGTTTGAATGTCGTTTATAAAATACAATAAGCAGAGGGGGTGTTGTGATACTGCCTGCCAGAGTCCTACTGTATATTTCCTCTCTAGTCAAGAAAAAAGAAAGAAAAATTAACTAGCTGAAAACAGTAGCTGAACTTTTAATATAGATGAACATCTATTTAAAAAGCTGTTTATCACGGGGAAGGAATTCCACTTCTGACAATTCATTCTATTAATCAACAGTCGTGGCACAATTGTTTTTAATACTAATTATTCCCAAAGGAGTCAGGCATTACATACCATGAAAGGGGAATTATTGGCTATAAACTAGAAAAATAGTACTAATAATAATGAAGGTAAAAGAAAAATAATGTAGGTAAACCGGGGGGGGGGTGTCAATTTAACTCATTACATCAGTGAAAAGCCTTTATATCAAGATGGGTAACTGTTAAGGATTAAGGGGACACACTAACACCTAAAGAGACTTCAATGGTCCAGACTTCTCGCAAAAGAAAATTGAGAAACAGATTCCCCCCAACGCCCACTAGGGTTGCGGGTGGGGAGGATATGACAATTTTGCCAAGTTTAAATAGTTCATGTTTGGAAAAAGGTGTCTTTTGAGCCTAAAATGGATAGGCAGGTGGGAGGAGGACAAGTCCAATTTGCTCCCAATCCTTCCAGAGAACATTTGAGGGCGAAAGCATTTTTAGGAAACCAGAACACTTTTTGGATCCTCAGGGCAACAAAATACTTCGTTTTTATCCATTGCATTCAATAAAACCAAAGAGAGTAACTGAAATGTTAGCAGCAACATAGCAGAAAGAATTTTACAATAAGTTGGTTGATTTGTCATTCTGACCACCCTATAAACTTTCCTATAGCCTTAGTCCCCATATATCAGAGTACCATCTGGACATACTCACACAACATTAAGTACCATCCATTTCTCCAATTGCTTGGTGATGTTCTGAAGTTTCCATTCAGTTAGATTTGCAACAAAGACACCCGGATTGAAAGAACAAGTGCTTGCTTTCATGGACAGCTTCCGAACAGCTTCCTTTTTATAATCAAGAAATCCAATGTAATTATACTGAAAAGAAACAAATTGAGGCTCAAATTCAACTCCAAACACAGAGACACAATCCCCAAAAGATTGCCTTTGTCACATGCCCACATCTCTGTACAGTGCTTGATGAACGTCTTCGGCACCACTATAAGAAGAAGAAAAGAGAACCCATAAACTAAAAAGCTTCACCCTAATGTTCCCAAATGTAGTGAGCCTGCTCTGAAATTGAAGGCTGGGAGAACCTGCTGAATCTTTACAAATCAGATGGAAACATCTGTGAGAGAAGTCCTTCTGGTCCAAAAAATGGATTGTGGATCTAAGTCTAAGAAAAGATCAGTCTATCCAGCATGCAAGTTCTAGGAAGTGAGGAAGTTACATTTACTCAAAGGCGCGTTACAGACCACCGGATTGCGGCAGTCTGCTACCGCCGCCGCTTGCACCGTCCGGGAGCTGCAGCCTTTAAACGTCGCGGCTCCCGGACGCTGCCGAGAAGGAGCTTGGAAATCGCGCTCCTTCTGAGGCCCCGGAAGAGGCGCCGCAAAGCGCAAGGGGTGCATTTGCGGAGTCATTTCCGGGGCGCGTGACAGGGCGTATTAAAGGCCTGTTTATAATGCGCCAAAGTCTTCTTCCCACTTCTGACTGTTCAGTATGCAAGGAAACAATTTACTCAACAGAATGAACCTCCTTACTCGTGGTGAACTGGAGACTGAAGCATAGCTTTCAAAGACAATAATGTAGAAATGGAACTCCTCAGGACACGTGCCACAGATCCTGATGTCACAATAATAGTTCAAGGTACTCTGAATACTGTAGCCTTTTCATGTAAAGAGTTAGAAACTTCTACTGTACTGGGATTATAAAATACGCCGACAAGAAATTAAGGTCCTAGCAAATCTAAAACCCAAGTGAAATTTGAGTGCTTAGCTTCATGCAATGTTTTGGAAAGCCACAATCTTGGCGCATTCCTGTAAACCTTTGAAGATAAGAAGGTAAACACAAAAGTGGAGTAGCATCACATTATGTAACATGAACATCTACAGCATTCATGCTGTTTTACAACTGTTGGCACCTGGTTGCCGGCCCCACGGACCACAAATTTGTTTGAAGTAGAGTCACAGTCATCTGAGAAAGCAGCTGCATGGCCTGGTTGCAGTGGAGTGTTGTAAAGTTCAAGGATATCATCTGAAATTGTAATCCAAGCAAAGAAAAACTTATAATGAAAACCAATAAAACCTTGTGTTCTGCCAATGTTCTTTTAGGACAGATAAAATATTGCCAAAATCAACCATATCTCTCCACCTCTACTGCCAAGATCCTGGTCCATGCCCTAGTGGTCTCACAACTTGATTACTGTAACGTCCTCCTGACTGGGCTTCCTCTTTCTCACCTCCATCCTTTAATTTCTGTCCAGCATTCAGCTGCACGCATTATCACTTCCACCCACCGCTCTGACCACATCTCTCCTGTGTTGGCATCCCTTCACTGGCTCCCCCTCCCTTTCCGCATTCAGTATAAGCTCCTGCTGTCAACGTTTAAAGCCCTCCATGGACTGGCCCCTCCCTACTTATCAGACCTTCTTTCTCCTCACCTTCCCACCAGGGCCCTCAGTTCTGGTAGTCAAGGTCTGCTGTCCCAGCCCAGGATTTCCTCTGCCCCATCTCGGATTCGCCCCTTTTCACTCGCTGCCCCTCACTCCTGGAACCTTCTTTCCTCGTAAGCAAGAGCCATCACTTCTTTAACCAGCTTCAAAACGGAGTTGAAGACCATCCTGTTCAGAGAAGTGTTCCAGGCATTGCATAACTGTCACTTGCTATTTGATGTTCTTTTGTTGCCTGTTTTATTGAATCATTTCCTGTATTTTATATGTATTATCCTACTAGAGGGGCAAGCTAACTCCAATAGGCCTCCCTGGAAGAGGTTTACCCATCCATTAAGAAGCCAAGCCCTCCCTCCAGTCCATCTGCCTTGGTCCAGGCCTCGGAGGTAGAGAAGAACTGCTGACCCTCAACCTCTTCCCCTCCACCACTCCCTTCTCCTTTTGTGTCATGTCTTTTTAGATTGTAAGCCTGAGGGCAGGGAACCGCCAAATTAAAAGATTGTATGTACAGCGCTGTGTAAATTTACAGCGCTTTATAAATAAAGGATAATAATAATAATAATAATAATAATAATAATAATAATAATAATAATAATAATAATAATTGTGCACAACCATTCTCATTACTCAGACAGACATGTAGGAAATTAATCCTATTCAAAATCATTAAATTTAACAATGAATCAGGATCAAACTACTTCCACCTGCCCATGATAGATCTGGACAAGAACTCCTTGAACAAGAGCTTCCTGTGCCACGCAGCAAACAACTTCTAAAATGGAAGACTATTTCTAAAACAGTTTGTGGTATAACAGTTATGAAGTGTGTAAAGAAGAGTATCAAGAATCCTATATACCATATGCTGAGTACAGAAAAAGTAGCTCTTTGGATCCCAACCATTCTATAATAGAATAATTCTATAATCAATTTTATTCAAAATGTGGCTTATTCTCAATAGTGTACAATAGTGAACGTACAATAGTGAAAAACACTGTACAAACTGGACTACAAAAAACCGAGCTACATCTAATTGTCAGTCCCAACTAGAGCAGACTGATAGAATCAATAAGACTCATGATTGATTAAACAAGTCCTGTTAACTCAATGGTTCCACTGCAGTTGGGATAAACAAATGGTGTTAGCTCTATGTTTTATTTCAGCTGGAAATATATTACCTTAATGTCAGTGATGTTAATTCATACATACATACTCTAAATGAATCTTTTCTCAGTATCTCATGCAGATATCTGTAATTAATATTACTGAGAGCTCAAATGAAGACATGGTGTGCATAAATCAATTTCACATTTCAACTTAGGGAATGAACTGCTGCACCTATTTAAAATAAAATTAATTATGTGAAATTTTCTGTACTTACACATCTATGAAAAATATTGTACTACTAATTCCCAGATCTAATTGTATCTGTATGCAAAGCCAGTGAAACACCCTTAAAACATAACTCGTGCTTTTTAATTTGTATAACTTGTAGTTACATAATCTTTGTTGTTATAGAATTCAGAGACATAGGTACAACTTCTTTCACAGTCTCAAAGGTACTACAAGAGCTCTTTGCATACTTTGTTGTTGTCATGTGCCCTCAAGTTATTTCCAACATATGGTGACCCTAAGACAACAGTATCACAGAAAGATTTGTTCATAGGGGGTTTGTCAGCTCTCTCCTCTGAAGTTGAGAAAGTATGACTTGCCCAAGATCATCCAGTGGGTTTCCAGGGCAAAGCAAATTCAAATCCTGCTCTTAGGAGCTGTAGTCCAGCACTCAAACCATACTGATTGTATTTCCATGTAACACTAAAGCACAATTCTGCACAGCATGAACAGAAAAGCCTGAAAAAAGACCCCATTCCCCAAATTTTCACTTCTGAGATTTCTCTTTAGGCTATTCCTGGCTTGTCAAAACCAGGAGTTGCAATTTCAAATAAACTGGGACTGTCAAACAAGCCACCTTTTCAAATGTGTTCAAGTTGGCTTGGTTTAATATTGACTAGAGTTTATTTTAAACAATTCCTTGTTGCATATTTCAACAAGACTAAAATCAGGGGCAGCACAATGGAAATCTGCTTTACTTCAGCTGTGTGACAGGAAGAAAGGAAAGTCCATCAGCCAAAGATTTTGCTTGAATTCTTTTCTCTTTATGCATGTAGCACTAAGCCAAAGTAGGAATCATGTAGTCCATGGACCATATATAGCTCCCAGGACCAGCCTGCCCCCACTCCCCAAGGCACACCCCCTCAGCAAAAGCAGAGGTTGAGTTCTGGCCATTTCTTTTTCTTTTGCATGGGGAGGGGTGGTCAGTGTGGCTACTAGAAGGTCCAAGAGATAGGAAATGGGCCTCTGGTCCTTGTCACCCCAGCACTAGACCATGGTTCACTATTACGTGTAGAGTTTTTTGTTGCTGTCATGTGCCACTCAATTATTAGACAGCTCATGTATCAGAGGAGTTCCACAATCTAATTAAAAGGTGTATTGCCATGACTGGAGGCTTCCAGGAGATGTGATTCACCTTTTTTGCCAGAAAAAAGGCCAACTGGGGAGTGGGGTGAAGATCACCAAAACAGTCCTAGAAATCTATATGTGTCCCAGGGCAATACTTTGTCCACTCTTGCTGTGAAAGTTGTTGTTACAACTTACAGGAATTGTCAAAACTATTTGAGGCAGAATAACATTTTATTTTTGAGGCAAGATTGTGTACACAGAGACACATTTCTAAGTCTGAAGTACTTGCAGGGAAAAAAATTCCTTACCTTGCACAATCACATCATCATCCAAATAAATGGCCTTTTCTGCATTAGGGACCCAATTAGGCAGATAGAATCTTGCAAAAGTTAACTAGGTAGATGCAAACAAAATGAAAAGAAAGAAAGAAGCTGAACTTGCAAGCATTCATTTTCTAATAATTAATGATAATAATAATAATAATAATAATAATAATAATTTATTTATATCTCCCGCTTCTCCCTTCGGATCAAAGCGGGATTACAGCAATAAAAACATCATAAAATACATAGAGAATACAAAATATTTCAATCAGAAATAAAAAGGGAAGAGTTGTTACAGTATTGCTCACAGTCGTAAGAATCGAGTTATCGTATTCAGATACTCAAAATCAGACTAGAGGAGATCCATTAGATAGGCCCGCTGGAAGAGATCCGTCTTCAGTGCCCTCTTGAAGACTTCTAAAGAAGATATAAGACGGATCTCTTCCGGTAAGTTGTTCCAAAGTCTAGGGGCCATCGCAGAAAACGTTTTACAAGAGGTAGTTTTCAACCTGGTTTTGGGGTGTTCTAATATTTTTGGGCCAGATGTTCTGAGAGTGCAGGGCGGATTATGTAGGGAGAGGCATTCCCTTAAGTAACTCGGGCCCAGGCCATGTAGGGCTTTCTAGGTAATAACCGACACTATGTATTGTGCCCAGAAGCTAATCAGCAGCCAATGTAGAGATTTCAACACCGGTGTAATGTGCTCGGATCTTGGTGTCCTGGTGATCAGTCTGGCTGCAGCATTCTGAATCAGTTGGAGCTTCCGAACTTGGTACAAAGGTAGCCCTATGTAGAGCACATTACAGAAATCTAAACGAGAGATTACCAGTGCGCCTACTACTGTTTCAAGGTCCCCCTGAGCCTTGATAATAGCCTCTCTTGATAATATCTATACATTCACCAACAAAAATGCAGTAGAACAATTGGCTAAAATTAAGTTGTTGGTAGAATTTCCAAATCTCTACGTGACTATCAGAGCCGGACAGACTTTTAGATGAATACTAATGATAGCAAGAAGTTGTGAGACTGATTTTTCCATATCCTAATATTTAGGCATACATTTATTGTTAGAATGCCAGTGATCTACAGCAAGGTATGCTTACAGTAAGATAAATTAGTATTAGTACTTACAGGTTTTATGGAGTCTGGCATTTCTGAGTCAATCTTCACTTTTCCATCCAGTATATGAGGGTCAAAATCCAAAATTTGGTATTTTACATTTTTCAGACTAGTTTTACTAATCCATGATCTACATAAAGAAAAGAATAATGCAAACAAGTTACTGGAACTCTCTACTAGGGGAAAGTAGGCTGGCTCCCTCCTTATTGTTTTTCCACCAGCAGCAAAGATACAGTAATCACCCTAGATAACTATCACTCAGTTTTCCACTCTCCCCTTTTAAAGTAAGGTCTTTGTGAATGATGACAACACAATAGCAATCTTTCTTAGATGAAGCTGATCATATGGATGCATTCTAAATTGGTGCAGACCTAGTTTTGGAACATAAACAATCTCAGTGGGTGATCTATGCTGTGAATTGTACAGGGGAGTGCATCCCAGTTGGTTTTGGGAACAATGAATCAGCATTCAATATCCTTTACAATATCCTTCAAGATCATTACATCTTTCTAGTCTGTTAAGCCAACATAAGACTGGGGCACTACTTTGCAGCAGTTTCAATACCATCCACTGAACACACCCAGAAAACACTACTAGTGGGCTGCTGTTTGCCTTATGGCCATTAGCTTATGAAATTCCCTGGGCTCAGTACTGACCCTTTTGCTTTTTATCATTTACACAAAGTCATTGGAGCAGGTCATTTGGACTTAGATGTGACTACAATCTTGATGATACTCAGATCTCTCTCCTGCATCTGATGCCAAAGAATTTATGGAAATCCTGAATAATCTGGATTCAGTGAAGGACTGAGTGATCAAACTAAGGCACAACTCAGACAAAGAAAGCAGTTGTTGGTCAGCAGAAAATCAGGTCTGTGAATGGAATTGCAACCCATTCTGCATAGGGCTGCACACTGCCTGGAG
>NC_056523.1:69819249-69821797 GCF_019175285.1 Sceloporus undulatus | reverse complement strand
GGAGAAGGCTGAGTCAGTGCCCTTTTAAGGGGAAAGGCAGGCCCCACCTCTCTCTCTGCTGAGCTGGAGATGCTGCTGCTACTTCCAAGGAGTCCCAGAACAGTGGGAAAAGGGAGGGAAGGTCAGCATTCAGGAGAGGTTCCTCTCAGGAGGCAGGCTGGCTGGTGTTCACAGATACACAGACAACACCATACTATGAGCTGAAAACATCACAGACTTGGAACAGCTACTAAGGAAGATCAAGGAGGAAAGTACAGAGGCAGGCTTATTGTTGAACATAAGGAAGATAAAAATAATGAACACAGAAAATTTACACAGATTCAGCTTAGACAGTGAGGAAATAGAAATAGTAATTTTCATAGCTGGGATCAAATATTGATCAGAGTGGGTACTGCAGTCAGGAAATCACAACAAGACTAAGAATGGGGAGGGCAGCTATGATATAACTAGAAAAATATCCTAAAATGTAAAGACAAACAATTGAACACAAAAGTTAGATCATGAAAACCATTGTATTCCCTATTACCATGTATGGATGCGAGAGCTGGACAGTTAAGAAAGCGGATAGGAAGAGAATTAGTTAATTTGAAATGTGCTTCTGGAGAAGAGTGCTGAGGCTACCATGGACAACCAAGAAGTCAAACAAATAGGTCCTAGAGCAGATCAAACCAGAAATCTCTCTGGGAGCCAAGATGACAAGACTGAGGCTGTCGTACTTTGGCCACATCATGAGGAGGCACAACTCACTGGAAAAAAACAATAATGCTAGGAAAGGTGGAGGGAAGCAGAAAAAGAGAAAAGACACATGTTAAATGGGTGGACTCTATTAAGGAGGTCATGGGTATGAATTTTCAGGACCTGAGCAGAGCAGTGGAACATAGGGAGTCTTGGAGATGTCTCATCTACAGGTTCGCCATGGGTTGAGATTGACTCAAGGGTGGATAACAACAACAAAGCATGCGTTTTATGCCTCTAATAATATTCTTTTATATTCTTATAATCATGCGTGAGTTTTCAAGACCTGAGGAGGACTGTTAATAACACAATGACTTGTTGTTCTCCTATTTATAGGGGTGCCATAAATTGAAGTTAACTTGATGGCAATTAACAACAAAACAATAAGTGTTGTTCTGCAACGTTGTGTAATGTTATTTGTTCTGCTGTTCTGTTGTCTTGCAGATTCAAGTCCATTAGGTCTCCAACCGGTAAATTTCATACCTGAAGCTCCTCAAAGGTGGACAGAGGGTCAAAATGAAATTCCTGTGGTCATTACAGCATCTGACGATAGGCTTGGCGGTGTAATTGCAGCTGTGAACAGTATTCAGCAAAACACCAAGTCCAATGTAGCATTCCATATTGTTACTCTGAATGATACTGTAGACCACTTGAGGTAGTGCCTCTTGAATTTTGTTGCTGATCAGTATCTTTCAGTGCTGGATTCTCTTTGAGAAGTAATGACAGATAATCAAACAATTGCTTATCAAAGGAAACAAGGTTCATTGCCTTGCTTAATAGTAGTTATAAGTACCACATAGTATGACTTGAATATTGACTATAAATAACAAGCCAGTAAAGACTCTAGAGTCATAAAGATGACACAGTTCAGACAATTACTTTTGTGAACACTGCTTACTGTTATTGTATTTTAGGATCTGACTGAAAGTTAAATAGGTGCAGTACAGACTGCAATAAAGCAGTGTACTCACGCCGATCCTAGGGTTAGGGAGTATGCATCATCCGCACTCTCCCTAACCCTAGTACGGGACTCTGCCGGCATCATGGCGGCCTCCCATCTACACGGGGGCCACCATGACGCTGGCACCGCCGCTGAGCATCCAAACGTGGCACACAGGAAGCGGTGTCATAACGGCACCACTTCCTGGTTGCGGCGCTGCAAGTTTCGTTCCCATGCGGCAATCAGATGGCCGCAAGAACGAAGCCATGGGAGGAAGGAGCCTGGCGGCCCCTTTCTCCCATGGCTGTGCCTGTCAGGGTGTCCTGCAGCATGAAGCCCCAAGGACACCCCTTTTTCGGGGCCACGGTGAGGCTGCCCTGGCCCCAATCCAGCAAGAAAAGGGGCGGGTGCAGGCCGCCCATGAAGGGGTGGTCTGTATCATGCCATATTCTTCATTCATGGCTTATGTATGTTTAACTGGGAAGGAAAAAAATCACTTAATCTCTGCTTTTGCATAAAAATGAAAGGTGTTGCCACAGTATTAGAATGGAATAGAAAATTCTATTAAATGTATTTATTACAATCATATAATTGGAAAAGACCCCAAGGGTCATCCACTCCAACCCCCTGCTATGCAGGAAGACACAATCAAAGCTCTCCTGACAGATGTCCATCTAGCCTCTGTTTGAAAAGCTCCAAAGAAGGAGACTCCACCATATGCTGAGGCAGCATATCCCACTGTTGAACAGCTCTTAGTTAGGACATTCTTCCTAGTGTTTAGGTGGAATTTGTTTATGTATTCCTGTACAGCAGGAAGTTGGACTGGATGGCCCTTGTGGTCTCTTCCAATTCTATGATTCTGTATACTCGCCA
>NC_056523.1:69815050-69819149 GCF_019175285.1 Sceloporus undulatus | reverse complement strand
TATCTTAGGGACCGCCTCCTCCCGTACAATCCTCCCCGCGCTCTCCGGTCCTCTGGGAGGAACTTACTGCAGCCTCTAAAATCTAGGCTTGCGGCAACCTCCCAGAGGGCGTTCTCTGCTATCGCCCCCAAACTCTGGAATGATCTGCCGGATGAGATCCGTCAGATAACATCATTAGACAACTTTAAAAAAGTGGTCAAGACGGATCTCTTCCGGCAGGCCTTTCCAGATTAACCATCCTGGCCCAGGTTCCCTGATTCCCTCATTCCTCCCGTGGCCCCATCTTAGTGATGGTTGAGGATCAACAGAGGGATATCAGGGTTTTTAGTTTTAACTGCTGTTTTTATGCTTGATATTGTGTTTTTAATATGTTTACTGTTTAATACTGTCTTAAGGGGGGGAGGGATAAAGTGTTTTTAATTGTCATATTTTATATTTTACTGTTGTTAACCGCCTGGATTGGTTTGCCAGAGGGCGGTATACAAATAAATATTATTTTATATTATTATTATTATAAATATTGATTAACTACTCAGCATGACATATATACCACATTTTCATCCCAAAGTATTTAGCACCTATAATTATGTACTCTTTATAATCCTGTAGTTTGTCATCTGACAAAATGTTGTGCATTTATGTATCAATTACTGCTTTTGACCTATCAAAAGACCTATATCACACTAACTCTAACCTTTTGAAATTAAGCAACAATAGATTGACTTGGATCTGTTGGAAAGTTGGTCATAGGAGTCTACTGCAAGCTACTATCTCTTGATTTACAGATTAGCAAAAGTGGGAATATAGGCCACCAGAATGCAGGTGTGTGCTCAATTCACATGAAACTAACAGGTTTTAAGGTATGTCTTAAGGAAGATATGATAGTAGCAGCCATGAGGAATCTTATGTCTGTTTCTGGAACAAAAATCATGCAGTGAAGGAATCTAATTAGCTGAAGGGATCTATTTAAACCAGCCCAATTGGTCTGAACCTTGAAGTTGCCACCATCTAATCAGACTGCAGTTTCCTTTACAGACAAAATTGTTTTTTATTTTTACCATTTGAGGGTAGATGGTTTAACTATAGAAAGAGAAATGATACCTAAGAACTGTCCTTGTGAGGAAACCTATCTTTGTTGACTTGCTCAGAATGCCCCCTTTTCTTTATTGTGCACTTTGTTGATGGATATTTACTTGAACTCTTTTTTTCTTCAAAGTTAATATTTTATATTAATTATATCCAATTATGGTATATTTTATATTAAAATATACCCTTGGTCAAATAATGTATTTTTGCATTTTTATGGAATAGTTTTCTGTTCTGTTTCCATATTGTAGATTTTGTTTGAAGAGGATCAGTTTTTAATCCAGAGCAATCAGAAAAAATGACATTCAGAAAAGGTATTTTACTCCTAATGGTATTATTTTTTAAAAAAACTAAAATAAAACTAGAGTAATTCAAGTTATATTTACCCATAGTTATGGTAACTATCTTTTCCTTTCTTCTATTTCAGTAAATATTTTCATCCTAGTACTTGTTGTTGTCGTATTTTTGCTAGTGCTACATCACAACATACTTGGGCTCAGTGATCTCTTGAAAAGAGAATTATCAGGTATGATTCCTTTTCCTCTAGGAACTCTGTGTTAGAGTAATGTTGTTTATTTGATAGGAAACAAATCAGGATATTTAATTACCTATACAACTCTTTTCTTCCTGTAAGAAATGCCTGTTTTGCAGGCTCCTTTGATGCACCCTTACTCTAGTTTGATTCCCTATTTGACTGAAAATCTTCACTTCACTAGACTTCACTAGATCCTGCCAGTTATCTACTTAGGCCTGTTACAGACAGGCCAAAATAAAACTGCTTCGAGTCACTTTGGAGGTATGGTATTTCAATGATGCATGCGTCCTAAGAGTCCAAAAGCCACACCAAAGCCACGCTCCTGTCCTAAGGACTGGAGTGCAGCTTTGGTGTGGCTTTTGGACCCTTAGGACTCATGCATCATTGAAATACCATACCTCCAAAGTGACTCCAAGCAGCTTTATTTTGGCCTGTCTGTAACAGGCCTTAATGTGTCTAACTAAATGTTAATAAAAGAAGTCCCTCAACCCAAGGGAGGCCATACAGTTGTGGTGTAAGGATGCTTCCATTATTTGTACCCTCGGAGCCAAATTTTCCACTGAATTACCAAAAACAAGAAATTTCTTTACCAAAACCAAGCTTGTTTCTTAGCAAAATAAACTGCATGGGAGAGCATGCATCTTGTTTTAAAGCTGATTCCTGGTCTTAGAAACCTCCAGTACAGTCAGCTTTAAAATAAGGTGTGCTCCCTCCAGGCCTTGCATGACCAAGCATGACCTATTCATGGTCTCTGGGAAAAGCTGTAATTATACACAGCGCTGTACAAAGTCGGTAAAATTAGGAGTAAATAAAAGCCTGCCCAAGGCCTAAATAATAACAATTAAAAAGAGGAATAGCATAAAATTACCATATAGGAAAAGAAAAAACAAAAAACAGATTAAAAACATCAAATATCAAAACAAATCACTATCACATGTCAAATATTGTCCGTCAGACAGGCCAGGGATGACAATGCACAAATGCCCCCCTGAGAAACGTCCTTCCCTCTAAACAATATGGTTTCAGCTCCGAGCCTTTTACAAGCTGGTTAGGGAAAGTGAGGACCGTGGCATGCAGAGGAAGAAGGTTCCCAGGAATGAAGGTGCACAAGAGAGAAGGGACGGATCCCGGGACGGGGCCAAGAGGGATCCTGGGTTGAGAGAGGAGACTTACTTTGCTAACCAGGTCGCTGAGAGTGCGAGTAGGGATTAAGGGGAGAGAGAAGACAGGTCTGATAATGTAAGAGACGGGGGCCAGTCCATGGCAGTGACTTTAAACGGTTCACAGCAGAGAGCAGAAGTATGACCTGAATGCGGAAAGGGAGGAAAAGGGAAGCCAGTGAGAGGGATAGCCACCCACAGGCAGAGATGTGGTAGAGCGGGGGCGGAACATAGACAAGTGTCGGTGAGCGAGTGAAATAATGCGTTGGCAAGCTCTGATGGCTTGACAGAGATTCAAGGGACGGAGGTGCGAGAAAGAGGAAGCCCGCCAGGAGATGTTACAGAGTCGAATCAGTGAGACCACTAGGGCATGGACCAGGATGCGGGCAGTAGAAGGCGGAGAGATATGGCGGATTTTTGGCAATATAGAGAAAAAATCTACAGACTTGGCTGTGTCTGGACTGCGGGATAACACGACAGAGAAGAACAAAGATAGAACCAGAGACTGCACGGGCCTTGCCTGGACGGGCAGATGGACGAGATGTAGTCCGACACGGAACAAGAAAAGGAGATAGTGGAAGGGT
Source organism: Sceloporus undulatus (assembly GCF_019175285.1). Taxonomy (NCBI): domain Eukaryota; kingdom Metazoa; phylum Chordata; class Lepidosauria; order Squamata; family Phrynosomatidae; genus Sceloporus; species Sceloporus undulatus. Next base: position 69,815,784 of record NC_056523.1, on the reverse strand, counting down.
GGGCTTAGGAGGAACGACAAGAAGCTCCGATCTTGGACATATTGAGCTTCAGGACGCCGATGGTTGGCAAGCCAGTGGGAGACAGCTTTAAACAGGATGACACTTGCTGCTCTAGCCCTGTGAAAGATTAGGGGTGGAAAGGGATCACTGGGTATCATCGGCGTAAAGATGGTAGGAAGAAACCAAAAGAACTGATAAGTTTGCCTAGGGAAGTTGTAGAAGAGAAACAGAAGGGGACCCAAAACAGAGACCTGAGGTCACGCCAACAGAGAAGGGGACAGAAACGAAGGGGTCTGACCACCCGACCACTGAAAAAGATCGATCTGACAAGATGGGAACCAATCGAGAACAAGGCCGAGAAACAAGGTTCAGAGAGTAAATTCTATTAGAAGACAGTGGGCCACGGTGTCGAAGCCCGCAGACAGATTGAGTAGGACAAGGATAGAATAAAGGCCTGTCACCTTGGCCTGCAAAAGATCATTCGAGTCTTAGTAGAGGCCCTCGCTGTGAGAGGTGCCGTGGGCGAAAACCAGACTGGAAGGGATCCAAAGGGAGTTGGTTTCAAGAACTCAAGACAGCGTGAATAGACAAATCGTTCCAACACCTTAGAAGGAAGAAAGAGATTGGACGATAGTAGCCAAGGAATAGGTGTCAAGAGAGGGTTTTTTTTCAGATAGGGGAAGCTAAGGGCATGTGTGAAAGACTGAGGGGAAGGAACCCGAAGAGAGAGAGAG
>NC_056523.1:69808353-69815025 GCF_019175285.1 Sceloporus undulatus | reverse complement strand
CACTCCAATCCGTGAATTTCACGGGGGCAGCCGGGTTATGGCAAGCCAGTATATACCTAATCTGCAAAAAAGACATCTTTAGAGGAAAGACGAATTTGCTTAAGCAGACACAGGTTTACTGCTTCAGGAGTGGAGGGCAGTCCTTTTTATAGACATATCTTTACCCACCACTGACTACTACTTGCTAGATGTGCTGGAAATTATAATCCAACAACTCCTGGAGGCTATTTATGAGGAGGCTTGATGTGGCAAAGTAAATATGCCAGGTTTTCCACCATGTTTGTTCTTGAATGTTTTTAACTTATCTCTTATTGTTAAACCATGACTAGCAACATGACTAAAGGAATTACTTATTATACTGCTCTTTACTGCTGTAAGATTGGAACTATCAAGTAATTCATTCAAATAAACTATTCTGACAGGGCTAATTTTTTTAAGGTGAGGTACTTAATAAAAAAGCTTGATTGCTTCAATGTATTACTTGGTTACCATAAATATAAGCTCAGTGTCACATATACAGTCAAGACAAAACCAACATTAACCAAGGGAATAGTCCAGGAGGACTGTGACACTGAGCATGATAAGCCATGACATCCAATCATAAAAATAAACATGGTCCAGAAATGTTAGTGATACTGACATATTAAAGGATGTAACTACTGGTTGGCAGAATGTGGGCACTGAATTCAGAATTCAGTTTACCCAATGAATTTTTCCTCCAATCCCCAAATTTCTAGCATTGTAGTAATTTAAAACTTCTGTTTCAAAGAATAGTTTAGACATCCAAAGAAAGGGGGCAGGAAACGTTACCAAGGGAGTATGAATGCAGAAAATACATGTTCTAGGTGTGAACGATTGTCAGTGTTACACTTTCTGAAGTGCTACAAATATGGAGATTGAAATTCGGAGAACAGAATTATTTGGAGAAGCAATGTCTTCATTTTGTGCTCTTCCACTAGCTACATTCTTGATGTGGGGTAATAACTGGGATACCCTGTAAAAAGAACAAAGTCACAAAATGGACCAGAGGGACTAAGAAATAAACTCAATTCCTGATCACTTTTCTGGCAGAGAAAAGACAAGGACGCAGCAACCGGGGGCAGCAGCAGACCGCCGCAATCCGGCGGTCTGTAATGCGCCACAGAATCTTAATTAGACATCTAGACCAAACCCTGCCATGCAACAATACACAAGTACAACAGTCCTGCGAGATTCCCATCCAAACATTGTTTAAAAAGCTTTGGATATGGAGAGTCCCCCTAATGTTTAGGTGGAAGATTTTTAAAGATGGCTACCACATAACATCTCAGTCTTCTCTTCTCTAAGCTAAACATACTTACTTTCCAAAGTTGTTACTCCTAAGACATGGTTTGCAGACCTTTGAGCAGCTTGGCCAACATTGGATATGTTCCAGCTTGCCAATATCCTTCTTGAACTGTGGTAACCAGAACTGGGCGCTTTTCCAGGTGAGGTTCGACCAAAGCAGAATGGATTTGCACTACTACTTCCATTGATCTGAATACTATACTCCTGTTGATACAGCCCAGAATTATATTGGCTTTTTTTTTTGGCTACAGCATCACACTATTGATTCAAGTTTAGTTTTTGGTTTGCTAAGACCTTAGTTCCTAGATACGTATTCTTGGTTCTAATCTCCTGGTGATTGTGCCAGGTGGTCTAGCCATGAGAAGAAAAGAGAGGTTTGGCACCTAAAATATGAACCAAGTTGTAATAATCAAGCTGTTGTAATGTTCTTCAATCTCTCTTTATAGGCCAGCCAAGCAACTTCTAGGCATGTTTTACTACCATTCCCCTCATCCCCAGACCCTCTAATATTAGAGATGGGTGTTGTAGTCCAACATACATGGAAAGTGGCCAAGTGTGGAAGGCTGAGATGTTTCTGTGGCTGATCTCCCTTAGATCTACATTTTTTGACCGTGCAGATTGTCACTGCAATCAGCTTCCTGAAAACAGGTTGATTACATTGTGCCACTATAAATCCTGTGTGGAAATAGGTGGGACAGATTTATGGAGGTTATGTTACCTATGATTCACATTCACAGCCTATTAAACTCTCCAATATGTTTTGCTCAGAGGAGATAAGATATCCTTTGGTAGATCATTGATAGGTCTTTGGCAGCTTTGATTTCCTGTGTCATGCACGGTCATACTGAAAGTGAATCTAACTCTTTAAAGTCTTGGTGTGACCACTTTTGACCCTTTGCCAACCTGGGAATTTTCATTCAGGAAAGAATATGTCAATTGTTTCCCTCTTCCCAGCGATATGTATATCTAATGATTAATTAATTAATGGTTAATTAATGACCCACCTACAAGGTTTTCCAAAAAGTACTCAAGTACTCTTGAAAGGAGAAAAATCTTAGCCTTTATGTCCAGAGAAAAAGAAGCCTGATAAAAGAATAAGAAAAATGATAAATCAAATATTTATCATTAATTATGTGTGCCACATAATTAATGATAAATATAATATTATTTCAAACTTTATTGCCAAATTCAAATGCATTGCATCCTGCTCAAAATGACAACTTTTTCTCAAAGCATTAGTCACTGCTTGAGCACCGACCCCCTCTGCCCAGATGAGGCCAAAACTCAGCTTCCCCATAATACTGATAACACTTGTGTGGTCACCCTGAGCCAGTCACAACCTCCCAATTTAACCTTATTCACAGGGTTGTGCTTAGGATAAAAATGGGCTGGGTGAGGAAGGGTAATGTACAACACTTTCAGTTTCAGGGTGAAAATGAAGTCAAATGAGCTAAGAATAATAAAGTTGGAGGAAAAAAAATACCTGTTCTAAACACATGCACCCCAATGACCTTTTAGAATGTTTCCTTTAGTACACAATCCTGTACACATTTACCTAGGAGTAAATCCCACTGATTGCCTTGTCAATCTAAATGGAACATTGCTCTGTAGACAGACCCCTCCCCCAGACAGAAGGAATGGAGAGTCAGCACTCCCTACATTTACCACGTTTGTTTGTTTTTTTGCCTTCCTGTTCCCCTCTCCCCCCCCCCAAGCTACCAGCCAGGTCCCATGAGGTCTCTATGCCAGCCCAAACAATGGGCATCTGCATCATGTCCAAGACGGAGCTTCTTGTCTTTCCTCCTAAGCCCACCCTTCAACACTCCTTTTCTGTCTCTGTGGACAACATTTCCATTCAACCAGTCCAGCAAGCCTGCAGTCTTGGTTTTATCTTTGATTCTTCTCTGTCGTGTATCCCTCAGATCCAGACCACAGCCAAGGCTTGTAGATTCTTTTTATACAATATTGCCAAAATCCGACCATATCTCTCCGCCTCTACTGCCAAGATCCTGGTCCATGCCCTAGTGATCTCACGACTTGATTACTGTAACATCCTCCTGGCTGGGCTTCCTCTTTCTCACCTCCGTCCTTTAATCTCTGTCCAGCATTCAGCTGCACGCATTATCACTTCCACCCACCGCTCTGACCACATCTCTCCTGTGTTGGCATCCCTTCACTGGCTCCCCCTCCCTTTCCGCATTCAGTATAAGCTCCTGCTGTTGACGTTTAAAGCCCTCCATGGGCTGGCCCACCCTTACTTATCAGACCTTATTTCTCCTCACCTTCCCACTCGGGCCCTCCGTTCTGATAGTCAAGGTCTGCTGTCTCAGCCCAGGATTTCCTCTGCCCCATCCCAGATTCGCCCCTTTTCACTCGCTGCCCCTCACTCCTGGAACCTTCTTCCCCCACAAGCAAGAGCCATCACTTCTTTAACCAGCTTCAAAACAGAGTTGAAGACCATCCTGTTCAGGGCAGCGTTCCCAGGCATTGCATAATTGTCACTTGCTATTTGATGTTCTTTTCTTGCCTGTTTTATTGAATCATTTCCTGTATTGCTATGTATTTTATATGTATTATCCTACTAAAGATGCCCCTTCCCCACCACCACTCCCTTCTCCTTTTGTGTCGTGTCTTTTTAAATTGTAAGCCTGAGGGCAGGGAACCGTCCATTAAAAAGATTGTATGTACAGCGCTGTGTAAATTTACAGCGCTTTATAAATAAAGGTTAATAATAATAATAATAATAATAATAATAATAATAATAATAATCTGCCCCCATGCCCTGCAAATTGCCATGAAGAAGAGGGTGCAGAGTAATGCCAATTTTGTTACCCCTCTGCTTCTTTCTTTCTTTTTCAAACTGAGGAAGGCCCCAAAGGTCATCTGTGCTGCCCTGTTATTCCCATCTCCTTTTCCCTGGAACATAACTACTGACTGAGTGGGTTTCTTTTTGGATGGGGGCACATGAAACTTTGTTCTCTGAGGTCTCAACTACCCTTACATTCCTTGATAACTCTGTCTCTCCAGGTGAAATGCTCCAATTTTCCTGACACCACATAACATGGTCTCCAACATTTCACAAATGAAAGCCATGACACATGTGTCTAAGCAACACAAGACTGTGGTCAGAATAGCAGAAGTTATTAATGAGAAAGAATCATAGAATCATAGAGTTGGAAGACACCACAAAGGCCATCCAGTCTAACCCCTCTACCATGCAGGAAATCTCAGTCAAAGGACCCCTGACAGATGGCCATCCAGCCTCTGTTTAAAGACCTTCAAGGAAGGAGTGTCCACTACACCTTGAGGGAGTGTGTTTCACTGTCGAACAGCCCTGACTGTCAGGAAGTTCCTCCTAATGTTGAGGTGGACTCTCTTTTCCTGTAGCTTGCATCCATTGCTTGGGTCCTATTCTCTGGAGCAGCAGAAAACAAGCTTGCTCCATCCTCAATATGACATCCCTTCAAATATTTAAACAGGGCTATCATATCATCTCTTAACCTTGATGTTTATCACACTATGCTCTTAAAGAGCTACTATTCCAGTGTGACTCCTCTAGAGGCCTCCTGTTGCATGCTGGGATTGGCAGTTTTAAGGAGCTGAACTTCTCTGCCTGAGAATTCTAAATACCCCTCCTTAAAACTGCCAATCCCAGCATGCAACAGGAGGCAGCTAGAGGAGTCACACTGGAATAGTACCTCTTTAAGAGCTCGTCTGATAAACACCCTTCTCTTCTCCAGGCTAAACATACCCAGCTTCCTAAGTCCCTCTTCATAGTGCATGGTTTCCAGACCTTTCACCATTTTAGCCGCCCTCCTTTGGACACGCTCCAGCTGTGGTGCCCAGAACCTGACCAAAGCAGAATAGAGTGACAGTATTACTTCCCTTGATCTAGACCAGGGGTTCCCAACCTGGAGGTCGCGACTTTTTCTCGGGGGTCGCCGGGTTGGGATTCCCCCTTGCCTCCCCCTCCTCCCTTTTTCCCTGCGGGTGCCAGCACTAGCACCGGCAACCGCAAGGAGAAAGGGCTGGGGTTGTCTCCTCCCCTCGCCTCCTCCCTGGGGGTGCCCTCGAAGGCACCCACGGGGAGAAGGCGAGAGGCCGGGGTTGCTTTCACCCCTCCTCTCCTCCCTGGGGGTGCCCTTGAGGGACCCACGAGGAGAAGGCGAGAGGGCCGGGACTACAAACCCCAGCGGCCTTCCCAACTGGAGGTTCCGCCCCTTCTTCCCCGGTGGCCTCCCTGATTGGTTGGGAGGCTGGGAAGGGGCGGGACATCCAGCCGCAAAGCCGCTGGGTCTTGTAGGCAGTCATAAGTCCCGCCCCCTCCTCGCCTCCCAACCAATGAGGGAGGTTGTGGGCGGGACTTTCGCCTGGAATGGGGGTTGCAGCCCAACAAAGGTTGGGAACCGCTGATCTAGACACTATACTTCTATTGATGCAGCCTAGAATCGCATTGGCCTTTTTAGCTGCCACATCATACTGTTAACTCATATTCAACTTGTGGTCTACTTGGACTCCCAGATCCCTTTCACACATATTCTCATTAAGCCAGGTATCCCCCACCAGAAGAGGCTTTTTAATTTTTTTATTTTGCCCAAGTCTACTAGGGAGGGTGAGATTCTTTCCCCTCCCCATCTCTCCTCCCTGCTGAGTTACTGAAGTCCAAACTACTTTGAACTTTGCACTTTGAATTTAGTTTACAGTAATGGAAGTAAGTTGAGGGCAAAATAGGGGAATGGATGGGGAAACTGCCAATGAATACCAGGTGCTCTAGGCTCTATTTCAGAGGAAGGAACTAGCAAAACCACCTCTAAGTATTCCTTTTCTTAGAATGCCCTATGGATTTTATGTGTTCAACAGGTGACTTGAAGGCACGCACACACAGTCTATCCTTTTCTCTGGTTGCCTAGAAATTTGGAAAACAAAGGAACATTTCATTTGGGGGGCAGAATGAGAATTTGGTGGTCAATGTTTTCATTTTCAACCCCGGCCTCATCACTGCACCCCTACAGATATTACAGGCTTAAGAGTTTCAACACTACTTAATATCAGCGTCAAGGCATACACTGGTGCCATTGGCGGGTTATAGACCGCCCATTTGGGGCGGTATGGACCCGCCCCTTTCCCCAGAGTATCGGGGCTTCAGCGGCTACACCGGCAGCTGCTGAGGCCCCGATCCGCCGCTATTCAGGCTGCGGGGAAGCGGCAAAACGCTGCTTCCTCACAGCCTGAAAAGGGGTGTCCTTGGGGCTTCAAGCCCCAAGGACACCCCGCGGCGGCGGGGAGGGGGAGAAAGGGGCCGCTTGGCCCCTTTCTCCCTTGCTTCGCTGGGCGCAGCCGTCTGGA
>NC_056523.1:69718321-69808253 GCF_019175285.1 Sceloporus undulatus | reverse complement strand
AAATACACAACAATAAAAATGGGACTTTAATAAATGCTCATAGTCATTCTGTAAGCAAATTAAATAAGTTTAAAGTAAGATTGAAAGCATACGTTTCACCATTGAAACCCAGGTGCAAGAATAAAAGAATGGCCAGTAATTTTTGAGGAAGAGACATGTTCATCTCATCAAAATGGAGAAGGGGGAGAGTCTTGTGGCACTTTAGAGACACTTTGAGCATGAGCTTTCTTGGATTAAGTCCATAAAGCAAAAGATTTCAATGCCTTCTAGGAAGTGGTTTGTAATGAATAAGAAAGTTGCTAAAAGAAAAGGCCATTTAACACCTAAAACAGTCCCAGAAAGGGGGAGCCAGTCAGCCACAATCAACCTGCAGATCAGTTACTAGTTTCAACCGTGAAATATCTTTTAAACATGTAAAATTTATTAGAGATGTTCTATTGATGCTAAAATATTGTTTCCAAGAACAAAATTCTATATACTTCAGATTGAGGAGAAACATGGGCAAGAATCTGTTTGTAAACAGACTGCAAGTAGGTGCTTATGGAAACATACTCCCTTCTGAAGCATGGTTCCAGTGTGGGATTCCTATAGAAAGAAGTACTTCCAGATGAGCTCAAGATTGCTCTGGATGGCAGCCTTGTGATGAAGCTGATGGGCCAGCCTGGTCTCGTGGTTCGAGGGTTGGGCTGTGACTCTGGAGACCAGGGTTTGAATCCCCCTGGGTGACCCTGGGCAAGAAGTCACAGGCTCTCAGCCTCAGGGGAAGGCAATGGCAAACCTCCTCTGCACAAGAGCAAAACCCCAGGATAAATTCACCTCAGGGTCCCCAATAGTGAAAAACAACTTGAAGACACACGACAACATTATTTATAGTGTTACCCTGTTTTCCCAGAAGTGATTCAGTGTGACATAGTTTCATGTATTGTATATTAACCTTGTCCGTTCTCCTTTTGAGGTTACTTCATTTGCCTAAATGTTTGTGTGTTTAGTTACTATCAATTATCTTTACCATATTGTACATAGTGTCCAAAAACTATCTTTACAATTTCAGTTACATATAGAATTGAAATTTTAGATAGTTTTCACACACCTTGTACTTTCTCTGTCATTACTTTACATGCGGTTCATATTCATAGCACTTTTTGAACACAGTTAAAGAATATAGTTTTATGTTGATGTTTAATAATTTCCAGTCTAGTTTGTGATGTGAAACTATATTCTAATGTGGCATCTTCCACATATTTTGGACTGCAGCTCCCAGCATTCCTGACTACAGGCCTTCCTTCTAGCTGGGACTGATTGGTTTAAAATCTAGAGAGCACTAGAGAAAAAGTACATTAATAGCACATTGAGGTGGAGGAGAATTTTTCTCCTGTCATCAAGAGCATAACTACCCCGCTCTGTTCTTTGCAAGATAACTAACTACTGTTAAAACCTGCAATAACTAGGTGTATACCATTTTGTAGCAAGATCTATAGCCAGGTGATGCTAAAAACATCGCAAAAGGATTAGCAGTGCTGTGATTGTATTCTTCTTCCAGCTGCTTCTGCTTAACAGTATTGCCTAACATTTGTATGCTGCACAACAGGCATTGGGTGGTGTAGCAACTGTAGCAGCACACTAAAGACCCAGGAAGATCCTGAAACTGGTACTGAACTGTATTAGCAACACTCTGTGGCATCTGGCAGCAAACTTGATTCTCCCTTGTTATTCCTCGCCTCTTTACCTTTTCTTTTACATTTGACAGAAATACATACTCTCTCCACATATGACTACTCACATTTGTTATAAATGAATACTTGTCAGGGTATTCATGACATACCTATCACACTATCAGAAAAGTACCGGTGCTAGCAAATCTTTTTTTCTTTCTTTCTTTCCACAGGACTACAAAGGACAGAAACTAGCAGAGCAGATTTTTCAGGGAATAATTCTTTTCTCTGCCGTAAGTATAACAAAACAAAAATGTCATCTGCATCTACAGAAAGTGACACATAAGCTGAAATTCTGATTGCAGGTTGTTTCTGCTGGAGGAAGAGATAGAGGCAATTCAGATTCATCTCTTCCCTGCACCACTATGAAAAGCTGCTTCTAAGGGCATGGGGGACTGGGATTGTGGGAAGTAGAAAAGAGGGAAAGTTAGGAAGCAGAAGCCTTTGCCAGATGTCCCTCCTTTCTGTGAATGGAAAGGGTATTTTCGATGGTGCAGAGGAATAGGAATAGTCCACAGTCATATGAGCAGAGTCCAGAGGCAGGAGTCATGAGATAGGAGATTATTGGTCATTTTAAATGTCTCCTCATTCCCTTCCCTTTTTTTTTCCATCTTGCCTTCCCAATAATAAATTTTTCATAGTCCCTTCTTTCGATATATATTAGAACCTCCTTTATCATAATATTCTGATTTTCCTTACTTTTGCTTTACCTGCTAATGTCTGCTCAAGCTATTCTGTAAATGGAAGGGGCCCTTCCATCATCAGAAGGGGCAATTTGGACCCAACCCATGTCTATATTGCGGTATCCCTTGATCTATGGGAGCTAAAGGTATAAATTGATTATCCGTAAAAGTTTGAAACTATCCTGTTAAACTCAATCATAACCTAATCAGGTTTATATCTAACACAGTGCCTTTTACATTCTCTTACATGGGTCTGGAGAGTAGCTTGGAATTTTCTTTGATATATTTTAATTTTGTTGCAGGTAATTGGCTTTATTTGTGGATACATCACTGAACAATTTGGCTGGACAGTTTACATAGTAATGGCTGGATTTGCTTTATCATGCCTGGTAAGAATATTACTTTCTGTAGCAAACAATATATGCAATGTAATCAAAATAGTGAGTCCTGTAAAGGCTGCAGTAGATTGGTTGTAATACAGCACATCCCACAATAAGATAATACAAGGCATTTGAATCTTTATCTTTGGTCTTCATATTACTATTTTAGCTTTGGGTTTGTTTTTTTTAAAATTCTCTATGTTGGTCATTATCCTGCTCTTGTTCTGCATATACTTGAGCATCTCTCATCCAGAATTCCAAAATTTTCTGAGCTACAACACAAGTAGTGTAATACATAGCTGTACTGTATTTGAAGCTGGCAAGAGATCTGGCTGGAGAGTAAAATGAAGATCTAAGAAATGGCAGAAATTACATATCCTGCCATTTCACGGATCCTTAGTCTCTCTCTAGCCTCATTATGTTTCATTATGTATATTCCAATGCAGTCTGCCCTTGACATTCATGGGGGTTAGGGATGCAAGATCTTCACAAATGTGAAAAAAATGTGAGTGTTAAAAGCCCAAGACAGAAGAGGAGCGTGCACACCCTTCCAAACTGCTCTGGTCCTGGGCTTGGCTTTCGCCCCTCCTGTTGGGAGGAGTAGGACAGGAGGAGGGAGGAATGGCGTGTGGACCCTTTCCAAACTGCTTTGGTCCTGGACTTGGCTTCCCCCCCCCCCGCCCCCTCTTGCCAAGAGTGCACAAGCAAATGTGCAAATAATCAAATCTGTGAATGTTAAACCATAAATATGGAGGGCTGCCTGTACAGGTATTCCAAAATACAGAATGCTTCTTGTCCCAAGCATTTTGGATAAGGGATGCTCAGCCTGTAAAAACATGGAAAGATAGAAATATTTTTTGTTTTCATTGGCTTTGCATAAATTGTTAAAGGTTGATGTCACTCAAGGAACAGTATTGAACTTTCTTGGAAATATATTACAGCTTACACTCCCTCCATGGCCCATATACCGTCGTAATCCTCTGAAGTGGCTCCCAGTTCAGGAAGTGGCAACAGACGATAAGAAGCCAGCAGACAGAAAAGTAAAAAGGCACCCTAAAAACTGAAAAGCAGTGTATCTTGTATCTTTTTCTGTCATTAAATTTGCTCTAAAATTTATTGCTTCAGTTCTTTTATTTATTATCCTACTGTGGAGGGATTAACAGTGTTCAGAAATTTGGCTTTGTACAAAGCAAGTTGCCAAATGTGAAGCTAGTAAGAACATTCTGAGGAGAACTCTGCACCACTACCACCAGAGGAAATTAACAGAGGATCCAACCCATCAAAAGCATCTGAGCAGTTTTGCCATACTGGTCCCAAAGGATGAGTTATTTCTTCTCATAAATCTGAATTGAGCTAGCACAGGAAAAAGCAAGCAAGATTTTCAAGGTGGAAGAACCTCTTATAATTTATTTTTCTTCATTTTATAAACTTCTGCAACAATTACAACTTAAATTGGGTTAATTTCAATACATCTTACTATATCCTGGAGAAATAGTATAAAAAGCTGCAGAGTGTTAACAGTATGCTGTATACACTGTATTTGATTTATTGCCTTTCCTAGTTTTTAAAGTATTAATTGAAAGGGAATCCTTTATTGAACACTAAGACCAGAAAGGGTCTAGGCTTTAAAAAAAACTACAACAATCCCATACTTTTTTTAGAAGAATGCATAGAAATTATTTCAGCTCTAGAAGTTAAGTTTTTGTATTATTCAGTTTTAAGGCAGTAGTAATAATTATTTTTTCTAATATCTATATATAAAAATTGATTCTCTTATTGGCTGTTTGAAAATCTAGAATGCCATAGCACCAGACTGTAAGATCTCTGGTCTTGACGGAAGTGTTTTGATTTGTTTGTTTTTTGCATTTTCCTTATTTTAGTACAACTTTTGCATTATTTTTAGTGGCAGTTTTGAGCTTGGATTGCAATTCCCCATCCTGTTCAGTATGCACAGCTCAGAGAAATGCAGTAGAGTTAGTTGTGACTGTGTGCAAGACTGCATCCTGAAAAGTGATCTTTGAAACGTTTTGAGATTTAAGGAGATATTTCAAGACAAAAAGAAAAAGAAAGCAAACCACTGCAGAAATACTACTGTATCTATATCTTTTATTACCTTTGTCAAATACATTGCTATTGATAAACCCAACAAGCTCTACAATTAATTAAAAAAACAGTACTGTACAGTAAAAATTGTACTCTGCAGATTAATGTGTATAGTCCAGTCCGCTATAAACAATGGAATAAAGTTTTGTTCTTTTAAGGAGTGACTCAAATGAGATATTTGTTAAAGCTTCACATTATCTTCTAAGAACTTTAAATGACGGGCCTTCATGCTGTAAGATGTGTACTTTTCTCCCATGAGCTCCCGCAGATACAGCTGTTAAAAATATGTTTGAAAATTAGATACCTTGTAATTCATATTTCTAGCAAATCTAGCATGTGGACTTTTAGGGAGTAATCAAGTTGCACTCGTCCCTTCACACAACTTTGACTTTTGTGAATTTGATTATTCACAGATTTTATTATGTTTTCTCTAGGAATATCTAGGTCCTCCAGCACAACTCTGTGGTCAACTTTAACTAAAAATCACACTGAAGGACCTAGAGATTCGTACAGAGAGTGCTCCACTAGGCATTTGTAGCTCCTCCAGCACAATTCTATGGTCAATGTCTGGCAGATGTTGACCACAGAGTTGCACTGGAGGACCTAGAGATTCCTAGAGAGGTGTTCTCTCAGGTAAAAACATAGTTTTTTTGTTATTTGCGGTTTTTCCACATTCACAGGGGTCCTGCGTCCCTAACCCCAGCGAATGTGAAGGGACGAGTGTACATGTCTGCTGATAGAATAATATCTCACAGTGACGCAGGTTGCTCTTCTTCCATGTTCAGTCTGCTCTGTTTAGTTCATGAATTTTCTGAAGCAAATTTTGAGGAAATAAGAAAGATCACTTGCATAAATAATCTCTTTATGTGACCCTTGATATTGGCCATAAACTATAACTGTGTGCCTAAAATTTTATAGATACATATAATCCTATTAAATGGCAATAAATCTCAAGAAACAGATATAGATGTAGGGCAAAGTATCCCAAAGCTAGATTGTACATATTTCTGCAAAATTGTGACAGCAATTTTTCAGTATGGCTGCTGATTTAAAATGTATGAGTTCTCAAGTTTAATTGTGATATTAAACACTGTGGACAGTGTCATGTAATTGGGTTTGTCTAGAAGAAGCAGGGATGGGGACTGAGACTTTCCAGAAGTGGAACAGCTGGTTAGGAGTACTTGAAACTGCAGTTCAGTTTCCACTCATATTATAGAAAAGAAAAACTGCCACATTGCTATAGGAAGAATTACACACCTCTCTCTTATGTTCATCATCTTCCTCCAGGACATCATACACCTTCTCTAGCAATGCCACTCCAAGTCCCTGAACTACATCTGCTCTTAGAATTTCAACCAATCTCTTAATCTTTTCAGGTCCAGACAGAACATCTAGAATAAAAAATGTCATCACTGTTAAGATACTTTGAGTTCTATTAGATTTCCAGCAATTAAGATAAATTATGATGGTAAAACTCATAGTAGATCATTTTCTATTTCATTGTTAGCACTGATCAATATGCTTTTAAGAACCTTTCCAAACTATCTTTCTCTTGCTATCTCTTGCTATTATTCATAGCTACGTACATCAGTCAAGCATCAGTATTCCCACAAAATTAACTTTGGAGTTTGTTGTCTTGATCATTTTTTGCTTCTAAAATGCGAGATCAGCAAAAGAATATTCCTATGCTGGAGTGACAGAGCATATGGCATTTTTTCTTCCCTTAAAAGGGAACATGATCTTAACAGTATTACTAGCCTTGTCCATTAATAGGACAGCACAAATCTTTATTTGCATATCACTGCTTTCAAACATGATACAGACCTGTGGGAAGTTCTTGAAATGGAAATTCATCTGGTTCTGATGCTTTCCCATGTAAAATCAAGGTGTCCCTGTACTTCCTATTAACTCTAAATTGAGATTCGGGTATTGCAGATTGTGAACAATTTTCTTTATTGTCCATTTTCAGTGTTCGTGTCATCACCTGTACCAAGTCATTCATCTCATTTGTTTTCCTGCAAAAGGAATAAAACATTCAAATCTCACTTTTAGTTCATAATTTGAGATTTAAAAAGCAATGAACTATTTAGCATTTAATGTGCAGAGCTGTATTGTGCAATGGCTTGGATCCTAATGTTTGGAAAATCTCACATCACCCCTCTGCCGTAGAATTAATAAGAGGGACAGGGAATCATGCAAATTAGAATCAAACAAATGTCCACTTTTACAATAAAGAGCACTCTTAATATTGCAGGGGTAGTGACTAGTTCTAGTGTCAATCTTAATTTCAATAAGGTTATTTCTTCTTGATCTTTTCCAGTCTTTTCCTTCACAAAAGCCTCTTCAAGCCTGTTTATTGTGAAATTGAGAACCCTCCAAACTCCATCCATACTGTTCTTGTTTAAAGAAAAAAGGACAGGGTGAAGTGCTTCTGAAAGCCTTTAGGAGAGGCAGTTCTTTTAAATTGACAACAGGGTCCTTTTTATTGTTTTAATACTATAAAGGGCTTTCTCAAAACTAGAACTCTACTTTTACTCACTTGTATTATTAAGCATTTTTGGCAGTTGCCCACACCTGCTTTAACAGTTCTTATTTCCCACACCTGTTTCTTGATAAACACTTCCTTTTAAAATTCCACATCAAACTGATGACATCAGCTTTGAAGTTGCAGCAATATGTGCACAACAGAAAAAACCAGACTGCTGTTTAAAAAAACACAAACCCAAAGTCTGTGTTGGCAGCGTTCCTGCATGGCAGGAAGTTGGACTTGATGGCCCTTGTTATCTCTTCCATCTCTATGATTCTATGATCTACAACTAGATCTTTGAATCCAGATAGTATTTTAAACAGACTACAATGACACAGTATACAGTCGTCCCTCCATTTTCACAGCAATCCGTTCCAGACACACACACACACACAAATGGAAATTCGCACGTATTCAAGCCCAAATGGCTTGAATGAACACATGCACCATTTTAACCCTCCCCACTTGCCGGTCTGCAAAAGGCCGAGACAGTGGACTCAAAGTCTGCGAAAACAGAGGGAGAACTGTAGAGTCATACTTAATAGTTGTTGCTAAGTAAAGTTATTGGTTGATCTCAACCCATGGCAACGCTGTGGATAACAGATCTCCAAGACTCCGTCTTCCACTGCTCTGCTTAGTTCCTGTAAACTAATACTCATGACCTCCCTAATAGAGTCCATCTATCTAGCATGCAGCCTTCTTCTCTTCTACTTCCCTCCAGCTTTCCTAGCATTATTGTTTTTCCTAATGAATCTTCTCATGATATGTCTCAAAATACGACAGCCTACATTTTGTCATTTTGGTTTCCATGGAGATTTCTGGCTTGATCTGCTCTAGGACCCATTTATTCATCTTTTTGGCTGTTCATTGCATCCTCAACACTTCTTCAGCACCACATCTCAAATGAACTGATTTTCTTCCTATTTTGTTTCTTAACTGTCCAGCTCCCACATCCATACATAGTAATAGGGAATACAGTGGTTTGTATAATTCTAACTTTTGTGCTCAATTGCATATTTTTTCGTTTTAGGATATTTTCTACTTCTTTCATAGCCGCCCTCACTATTCTTAATCTTCTCATTCCCTGGCTCAGTCCCCCACAGAAATTAATGGAAATCAAGATACTTATAACTTACATTTCCCTACATTTCAGGGGGTATACTGTAAAGTCTAAGGTGGTGCAAGGCAATACATTCAAATAAACTACACACACAATCAGTAGCTTGTACCTCTGCGCTTAGATAAATGGGCATTCATGGTAAATAAACACCGCTTCATTGGGAGTCACATAGTAAAAGCCACACTGAAGGAAAAAACTACAAGTATTATGTGAGCCTAGGGCAATTAAACCAATTTTCTCAAAAAAGTGATTTTGTACCTGTTTCATTCAGCAGCTTTTATAATGTAAATAAAACTCTATTGGTCAGGAACAAAAAGGCACCTAGCTTTACAACAAAGCAGAAAACTGCAATTAAAATCATTTTAAAATCTGGATTTTCTTTATTCAGCTTTCATATACCAATTATATTAAACAATACTATAGCTTTTGTTTATTCCATCTCCCCTCAGCATATCATTGCTGGAAGCTCACTGTTCAGATTGGTTCCTGGGTGGGACTGGCAAAATAGTGAAATGAAAGTTGCATGTAAATACATAGCATACATCTTAAGAAATAAGAAATTAAAAACATTTTTAAAAAAATGAAACCAGAAGACCATGTAAATATTCCTTGAAACTAGATGTCAAAGAAATCCTTTAGTAGAGTTTCAACTGGGGGCACAGTGATACCATAACTGCTATAAAGATCAACTGAGCTGACTTTTAAACGGAACATGTATAAGAAATGGAAAAAGGGGGAAATCTCCAAAGGGGAATTCAAATAGCTAGCTAGACTGTGTAGGGGTAAAGTCAGAAAAGCTAAAGCGCAGAATGAACTCAGGCTTGCTAGAGAGGTTAAGAACAATAAAAGGCTTTTTTGGATATGTCCGCAGCAAAAGGAAGAAAAAGGAAATAGTAAGGCCACTGCGTGGAGAAGATGGCAAAATGCTAACAGAAGACAAAGAAAAGGCAGAATTACTCAACACCTTCTTTACCTCAGTCTTCTCAGAAAAGGCAAAGGGAGCTCAACCTGAGGATAATGAAGCAGAGGACAGAATAGAGGAGTATCAGCACAGAATAAGCAAAGAGATAGTAAAGGAGTACCTTGTTAATCTAAATGAATATAAGTCTCCAAGACCAGATGAACTACATCCAAGAGCATTAAAAGAACTGGCAAATGTAATATCGGAGCCAGTGGCAATAATCTTTTGGAACTCCTGGAAAACAGGAGAAATCCCAGCAGACTGGCGGAGGGCAAACGTTGTCCCCATCTTAAAAAAGGGGGAAAAAGAGGATCCCAACAATTATTGTCCAGTTAGTCTGACATCAATACCAGGAAAGATTCTAGAGCAGATCATTAAACAGAGAGTCTGTGAACATCTAGAAAGCAATGCCATAATCACAAAAAGTCAACATGGGTTTCAGAGAAACAAGTCATGCCAGACAAATCTAATCTTTTTCTTTGATAAAATTACCATCTTGGTAGATGAAGGGAATGCTGTGGATATAGTATATCTTGATTTCAGTAAGGCCTTTGACAAGATTTTCCATGACATTCTTGCAAACAAGTTTGACAAGGTATCTGTTACATGGATTTGTAGTTGGTTGACTGGCCGAACCCAAAGGGTGTTCAACAATGGCTTCTTTTTATCCTGGAGAGAAGTGACCAGTGGGGTCCCACAGGGCTCTGTCTTGGGCCCAGTGCTATTCAACATCTTTATCAATGACTTGGATGACAGAATTAGGGGCATACTTATCAAATTTGCAGATGATACCAAACTAGGAGGAGTAGCTAATACCCCAGAGGACAGGATCAAAATTCAAAATGACCTTAATAGATTAGAAAGCTGAGCCAAAGCTAACAAAATGAATTTCAACATGGAGAAATGTAAGGTACTGCACTTAGGGTGGGAAAATGAAACACACAGATATAGGATGGGGGACACCTGGCTGAATGAAACTACATGTGAAAGGGATCTGGGAGTCCAAGCAGACCACAAGTTGATCATGAGTCAACAGTGCGATGTAGCAGCTAAAAAGGCCAATGCAATTTTAGGCTGCATCAATAAAAGGATAGTGTCTAGATCAAGAGAAGTAATAGTGCCACTGTATTCTGCTTTGGTCAGGCCCCACCTGGAATATTGTGTCCAGTTCTAGGCACCACAATTTAAAAAGGATGTTGAGAAACTGGAGCGTGTCCAAAAGAGGGCGAGTAAAGTGGTGAAGGGTCTGGAAACCATGTCCTATGAGGAACGACTTAAAGAGCTGGGGATGTTTAGCCTGGAGAAGAGAAGGTTAAGAGGTGATATGATAGCCCTGTTTAAATATTTGAAGGGATGTCATATTGAGGAGGGAACAAGCTTATTTTCTGCTGCTCCAGAGAACAGGTCCCGGAACAATGGATGTAAGCTACAGGAAAAGAGATTCCACCTCAACATTAGGAGGAACTTCCTGACAGTAAGGGCTGTTCGACAGTGGAACACACTCCCTCAAAGTGTGGTGGAGTCTCCTTCCTTGGAGATCTTTAAACAGAGTCTGGATAGCCATCTGTCAAGGATGCTTTGATTGAGAGTTCTTGCATGGCAGGGGGGTTGGACTGGATGGCCCTTGAGGTCTCTTCCAACTCTACGATTCTATGATTCTATAAAAATACACAAATGCACTGCATCAAACAAAACAATGTTTACCCTTCTTTACAATCTCCATCAGATCTCTCAGTAGAGCTGGTGGAAGAGCTTAGTTCATCCTCCATAGAACAGTTAGGCAAGTTCTTTTTCTGTTGAAGAAAAATGAGACACTTTCAACACAAGAAAATAAAGACAAAAGACAACGTAGTTATAATCCATCTGGAAAACTTCTTGGACACATCTCACTGACTTGGACATCCTTTGGCAATGCTGCTATTTTGAACTGAAGGGGAAGTGCAATTTTGAGCAAATTTTAGCTGTTTATTGAATTACACATTTGCAAAAAACAACATTTGGAATTAGTTCATAATCTTGTTGAAACATCATGATAATGCAAAAGGTTTCCTGCCAATCTAATTTCACAATACCAACTAATTAAAGTTCTACCCCTCCCCTCCTTAATTGCCTTGAATCATCCTTTCACATGTGAAATTGTGCCTCAGGTCACATTTACACATCTCAGTGCAGTGTCAGGAGTTTTTTGTCCACGTTTTGAAGAAGTGAATTTGACAGCAATTAATGGCAATAGAAATTCAAAATTCATTTAACAGCCACAGATCAGGACTAGGCAACTGTGGCCCTCCAAATGCCCTGGTCAGTGTAGCCAGTTGTAAAAGATTATGGGAGCTGCCATCTCCAACCATTAATGAAGAAATGGTGACCAATATTTCTTGATCAATTCATTCTCTTCAGTTACATATCTAAGGAGAATGCACTGTAATGGTGTAAAGAGGATATTTTTAGTACCTAGACAATGAAGCCAGTCCCCCTTTTACTCTTCACAACGTTAAAAGTTTTTTGCTTTCGCATATTTCAAGCACATAGCTTTTGCATACCTTGGATTCTGAAGGAAACAGAGCAATTTGATCATGATAATCTTCCTGTGAAAATTTTGTTTCTGTGGATATACAGTGAGATGCTCGTCTGATAGCAAGCCCTAGAAAGGGACAAATTAAAAGTATGAATAATGTATTCTTTTTGGCTACTCAAACTGATCATTATAGCAGTATCTATCTGAAAAAATCTTGAGAACAGAAGAGGTGAATCTTCTTCTTTTCACTTAAGAGCTCAACATTACAATTTGATGCATTTATATACCAAACTTTTGCCAATGCAGTCTATATGGTTTATAATAAAAGGCAAAAAACAAAAGCTACAATAATATAGCAGTAATATAATCTTTCTGTGGTTGTGGGATTGTGTGCTTTTGTATGGCAAGATACTAGACTGATGGCAGCAGTGCTGCTAATAAGGTCTCCCATGTCAGGCAGGCTTTTGTTGAGGAGCCTGACTAAATGTGCCAAAAAGAAACCTACTGGAGAGAAGCATGGGAAGGGTGACATTGGTGGAGGATCTGCCAGAGTTAATGGCAGTAACACCAGGGATTGCAGTAACCTCTCCCATGCCAGCAAAGTGATGTTCAAAATTCTATAACAAAGAGTGCTGGGGATCCCATGGACAGCCAAAAGGACAAACAAATGGGTCCTAGAACAGATCAAGCAGGAAACCTCTTTGGAAGCCAAGATGACCAAACCGAGGCTGTCATACTTCAGAAAGGTGGAGGGAAGTAGGAAGAGAGGAAGGCCACATGGCAGATGGATGGATTCTATTAAGGAGGTCACGGGTATGGGGTTGCAGGAATTAAGCAGGGCAGTGGAAGTCGGGGGGGGGGGGTCTTGGAGATATCTCATCCATAGGCTCACCATGAATTGAGACTGGCTCGAAGACAGTTAACAACAACAAAACCAAAGAACATGCTAAGAAAGTGCAAAGGCAGGTTTACAGATGAATATTAAGAAAAGAAAAATAATGATCACAGATTATTTACATAACTTTAAAGCAGACAATGAAGATATTGGGAGAGTTTAGAGCTTTCCTATACCTTGGCTCAGTTATTAAAATAGGGACTGCAGTCAAGAAATCAGAAGACTAGGAAGGCCAGCTATGAAGGAACTAGACAAAATCCTGAAGTGTAAAAAGATATACCATTGAGCACCAAAGTCAGGATACTCTATGCCATTATATTTCAAATTTCTATGTATGGTTATGAAAGTTGGATAGCAATAAAAGCTGCTAGAGAATCAATCCATTTGAAATGTGGTGCTGGAAGAGAGTTTTGCAGGTACTATGGACTGCCAAAAATACAAATAAATGCATCCTTGATCAAATCAAACTTGAACTCTCCCTAGAAACCAAGGTGTGTTATTTTGGCGCTTCTTTTCGGCTGCGCCCGGGAATCGCGCGGTTTGGCCGCTGCGGTTCCCAGACGCAGCAACCGGCACCACCGACAGACCGCCGCTTTTAGATGGTCTGTAATGCGCCCAAGATGAGTAAATTGAGACTGTCTTATTTTGGCCATATTATGAGAAGGTATAGCTGACTAGAAAAGACAATAATGATTAGTAAGGTAGAAGACAGTAGAAAAAGAGAAACATAGTATTCCAAATGGATAGATTCAATCAAGGAAGCCATGGCCTTGAGTCTGCAAGACCTGAGCAGAGCTGCTGCTGATGGGGGACTTGGAGGTCTCTCATTCATAAAAGCTGACTTAACCACAGTTGACATCAAGCATAATCATAGTAAAATACAAAGTCCCAAACCAACAACTGGATGGCCCTTGTGGTCTCTTCCAACTCTACGATTTTATGAGTCTATGAATTTCCAGAACCTTGGTAGAATAAAAATGTCTTAAGGTCTTATTCTATACTTCTTTACCAAAATATTTTTAAAAATGTAAAAAATTCTCTGAGTGTCATGTTGAGAACCTACCAGAAAGCCCAGATCTGAGATTTTTTAAAGACAGAGCCAGTATAATGTAGGAGTTAGCTGGCTTCCTCTGGCACAACATCTAAATTCAGTAAAACAGCTCCATATCTGTTCCATGTTACCCTCCCGAAGTTTAGAAGGGCTTTAACTCTGGCATGTTTCAGTGTGTTGCCCACGGCCATGTTGGAAGGTAGATTAAAAAAAAACACCTTTTGAACTTCGTTTTTGCCCATGTGGCTCGAGCGCTGTTGAAAACAATGAGCATGTTCTCCTTTATTGTCAATTCTATAGAGACATTTGTCACCAACTGATTAGCCCACTACTGAGTAAATTCCCAGGTAAAACTGACTCCTTCTATTTACGCCTCCTATTGGATAACAATGATTCTACAGTATCCCATAAGGTGGCTAAATTTTGTTACATTGTTTGTAAACTGCGCCCTCAACTGACAAATGGTTTGGATATTGTATATGTATAGTCTACTATCAGTTTATATTTTAACCTGTTACTGTTATACTGATACGCTGTTTGTGTGGTTTTGTTTTTATACTGGTCAAAGACTGAATAAATTTTATTACTGTTACTAAATTCAGTAAAACCTGGGAATTAACAATCCCCTCTCATCACTACACCCCCTCCCCCTTCCATGCACCCACCAACCACATCTGGCAGAGTGCAAAAGCCTCTAGAGAAATTTCTCAGAAGACACAGAAGAAAGAAAAGAAGGGAAGAATATTCCACACACGCCTTCAGCAGAATGTTTGATTTAGTTCAGGCTTCCTGATTGAGATCTGAAAGATCCATATTCAAGTCCAATCATCTTCTCGGGCTGGACTATCTTAGTGATGAGTAAAAGTGGGAAAGATGACAGCCATGTATTTCACTGGAGGAAAATTTGGATACAAATGTAACAAATTTAAAAAACCACTGCTGTTTGCCTTGCTGTTATTTGCCATCATGTTGACTTAGACTTGTGGTAACCCTAAGATTGAGAGACCTCCAAGATCCCATCATTAATTGACCTGCTTAAGTCCTGCAAGCTCAAGCCTGTGTCTTCCTTGATTGACTCAATCCACTTGTGATGCAGTCTCCTCTTTTTCTACTAGCTTCCCCTTTATCAAGTTTTATCATCTTTTCCATTGAGTCTAACGAAATGTCCAAAATATGACACTCAGTTGTCTTAACTGACAACAGAAGTAACATTTGAAAGAATATGTAGGCTGGTGACTGCAACATCAACACATTTCTTCTCCTCTTTGATTTTTAACATGTTTGTCTGATGAAGAAACCAGTGTAGCTTTGAAAGCTAACATTACATGTTTTTTAATTGCTCCAATAAAGATTTTTAAATAAATACACCATTAAAAAAATTGTAGCATGGCCAACACGGCTACCTCTGAATAAGTCTCAATTATTCAGTACTGCAGCCACTCACTTACAAACCATAAGGTTGCGAGTTCAGTCCCAGCCAGAGGGCTCAAGCTTGACTTAGGCTTGCATCCTTCCAAGGTCGCTAAAATGAGTACCCAGACTGTTGGGGACAACTAGCGTACACTTTGTAAATCGCTTAGGGAGTGCTTAAGTGTACTGATAAGCCGTATAGAAATGTACTAGCTATTGCTATTAGTTAACTAAGCTTGTTTGTACAAATATCTGATGAGGTGGCAATAGTACATTGTGTTGCAATAAATCTCTGAATTTAAAATATGTCAGCATTTTTTTAAAGCTTTGTTGCAACAGATGGCTTGGCTCCCCATCTGACATTTATATACAGACCCAGATGTAAACATGCACTTCTATATACAAACAGCTCAACTTATGTTTATACCAGCTGGTGAAGAATGCTTGAAAAATTATTTTACCGAGTGACAAAGCTTACTACCTTTAGCTACAAGTTATTTACAAACTCAAAAGGAAAGCATACTCAAAAACTGATAATGTATGTGTCAATCACTTCACTGTTAATACTGTATTATTAAAACTCCTTAGGAAACAATTACAATTTAAAATGCTTACATAATTATACCGTACATTAAGAAAGGAACATGGGGCAAAAAAGCAAGTTACCAGAAAGAAGTTTGTCTTCTTGGGATTGCTTTAGTCTCCTCCTCTCTCGTGCTGATAATGGCCGAGCCTTTAAAATAAGGAAAGGTAACATCAACAATAAAATCTGTAGCTTTATAATCATATTTAGTCAGAAGGCACTTTTCAAAAGGGAACACTACCAAAGGAGCCAGTGTGGTGCAATGGTGTGAGTGTTGAACTACAACTCCGGCTATCAGGGTTCGAATCTCTACTCAGTCATGGGTTGACCTTGGACAAACACTCTCAGCCTCAGAGGACATCAAAGACAAACCCTCTCTGAACAAATCTTGTTAAGAAAATCCTGTAATAGATTCACCTTGGGTTGCCATAAACTGGAAGCAACTAGAAGGCACACAACACCACTACTAAAACTGAAAACTAACGTTTCCAAAATTCTTAATAGCACACTACTTTTTTGTGGTTGACAGGCTCCAAGGCTCATAATAACAATTGCAATAGCAAGAACATTCCTATACCACTTATCAGTGAAGTAGCACTCCCTAAGCAATTTATAATCGGTAAGCCAATTTCCCCAACAAGATGTCTCCTCGTTTTACCAACCTACAAAAGGATGGAAGACTGAGTGGACCTTGGAGCCCTCCTCTAGGATCGAATTTATAACATTGTGGCTGCACTACTGACATTTAACCACTGCACCACCAGAGCTCCTTCATATATAGAGTTGGGTGTCATCTGTATACTGATAACACCAAATGCCAAAACTCCAGACAACTTCTTCCAGCAGTTTCATGGAAGTGTTAAATAGCATTTAACCACTGCGCCATTAGGGTTCTACAGGGAGAGAATCACCACTACCACCTACCAGCTAAAAAACAAGTTAGCTAACCCCATATTAACTGAGCCAATCTATACAGTTTTGCTAATTCAATAGGATGAAATGATATCAACCAGGGAACTTCAAAGCAGACTCTAGAGATGTCCAGAACAAACCTTAAAAACTGCTTCATCAATGCTTCTAGATCTGCTTAGCACCCTTGGACCTGGAGCATTCTGTTTGTCTATGTTGTCTTCTTTTGTCTTTGTATTCACACTGGGAGGAGAAGGCAGCCTTCGAGAAACCTTAAAGGGAGATATCAAACTTTTGTAAAAAGATTGTTTCTTCTGCCAAAAACCAATCCTGAAGTTTTCTTCAAGGCTAGATGTAAGGAGTCCTTGTTGTTAACACAAATAAACAGCTAATTCAACTCCACAATGAAAACAAGAAGCACAACATGTATGTTCCCTAATTAAAGAATCATCATGTATTATCAATGTAAATCAACCAACTATTTATGCAACACCTTTAAAAACACTTCTTTGTATTTTGAAAATGTTATGTATATAGCTCAACATATACGTTCTTCTAAAACATATGATAAAGCCAAATTTCAAATGTCATATAATAATATGTTTTTAATATAATATAATATAAATCATTACTGCATATAAAAAATAATGTAAAAATTATTTTTACATTCTCTGAACACGCCTGTAACTGGTCTCTTTTTTTCTGCCATCGTTGCCGGGATAGAGAAGGTTCATGAACTGATCCTTGAGGTTGAAAGTAAGTGCTTTCATTCTGAATTTTATCTTTATCTTTGTCTGGATTTTCACCGGGACCTTCATCCTAGAGTAAATACAAAACCTTTATGATGTTTGAACACATTACACTATCAAGGATGCATAATTATTATCTTTTTTTATCATTATCAAAAGCAAGATTACACGATGCATTTCTGCAGGCAGTAGCCTATAAGAAAACCATGTACAAACTGAAATCTTTTCAAAATGCAATGTACAAAATCAATGAGATCAAGATTTGAATGAAGAATTTCTTGATTTATAGGCCACTAAATGGCGATGGTTCTCACCTGTGTAACAGTTCTTTTATTATACGAGTTATGAAATTCTAATTACATTTATTAAATTATCTACAGTCCTCCCTCCATATTCATGGGGGTTAGGGGAATGAGACCCCCAGGAATATGGAAAAATTGTGACTAACTCCACCCCCCACTCAGAAGCCACTTAAAGGGAAGGGTGAGTGGGCGAAGAGGAGCAGGGCTAAGTGCTCCTTTTTACCCCACCCTCCTGTCCCTTTAATTGGCTCCCTGCCCCTTCTCCTCCCCAATCCTCTCCTTGGGCATCTCAAAAAAAGGATGGGGAAGAGAAGGCAAGCAGTGCTGTGGCTCCTTCAAGACCCTTCTCCACCCATCCTTTCCCTAGGCAGTCCAAAGAGAGTATCGGGGAGGAGAAGGCAAGAGGTGACTTGGCCCCTCCGAGACCCTTCTCCCCGCCCATCTTTTCCATGGGCAGCCCAAGGAGAGGATTGGGGAGGAGAAGGCAAGAGGTGCCTTGGCCCCTTTGAGACCCTTCTCCCCCCCCCCCCCCATCCTGTCCCTGGGCAGCTGAAGGAGAGGATTGGGAAGGAACAGGGTCTTGGGGAGGGGGGGAGGGGAGAGGAATCACCTCCCACCTTCGCCTCCTCGATCTCTCCCTGGGATGCCCAAGGAGAGATTGGGTAGGGAAAGGGAGAAAGAATGTAGTCCTTCAGATAACATGAACTTGAGCTGTGGAATCTAGGAAAGTATCATTTATGTTTGACTAGAGCTGGTACAATATCTCAAAGACAATATAAGGAAGAGAGTTGCACTATTAAGCATAATTGACCGAGAACCTGAGGAACTATAGGCAGAAGCCAGGGATGCAATAAATGATGAATGCAGATAGACACTTACAGTAGTCAGAAAGAAAGAGAAGATACAATGGATGACAGATAAAACACTTCAAACAGTAAGAGAAAGAAGAGAAGCAAAACAAAAGGGAGAAAGGAACAATGTCAGAACCACGGATGTAACAGTACAAAGCCTAGTGAGAAAAGACAAGGACAATTACTACAAGGACCAACGCAAGGAAACAGAAGACAATAACAAAAAAGGAAGAATGAGAAACCTTTTCTATGAGATCCAATAAATTAAAGGGATCGGGATGCTCTATGATGACACAAATAACATAATTCAAGATCAGAAGGGAATAAAAAAACCTTGGAGGCAATACACAGAAAAGCTATACAAAAGAGATGAAAAAATGAAGGATGCATGAACTGAAGAGCCATATGAACAACATATTCTAATAAGTGTAGAAGCTGCAATAAGAGAAAGGGAGAAAAACAAATCACGAGGAACAGATGACATTCCAATCGAACAACTACCACTCATACAGATGGTATCAACTCCCATCTTAACCAACATACTGTATTTTCTGGCGTATAAGACTACTTTTTAACCCAGGAAAATCTTCTCAAAAGTCAGGGGTCGTCTTATATACCAGGTGTTGTCTTATAGGGCAGGTGCTGAAACTTCCAAGCCAGATGGTCACTGCATATGGTGGGGGAGCTCAAAAACAGCCGCAGCTGCATCCTCACCATATGCGGCGACCGTATGAAAGCAGCAAGGGCAGCACTGTACAAGTACGGTAGAAGAAAATCCACTCCCTAGCATTCGTGGAAAGAAATGACTTAACGTGGTCCTGATGATGAGGTGAGGGGGTGTCTCACTGGGAAGGTGTAAGTGAAGTGCGGAACAAGCTGCAGGCGTCCAGGATGGAAAAAGAGCCATGTTTGCGCTACCACTCTGATAGTCTTGGAGACTGGGAGGGCTGGGCAGGCAGGGAGAGCTGACCAATCCAACCAGGCTTTGTATACAACAAGTTTTCCTGCTAAGTACCTGCATGTCATAAGCATTTGAATTAAAATTACCATACTGAAATCAAATCTGACATTTTTAAAATTTTCTTTTGGTGTGCGTTGGAAGAGGGGTAGTCTTATATGGCAAGTATACCCCAAACTCTATATTTTAACTGGAAAAGTTGGGGGTCGTCTTATACGCCCAGTCGTCTTATATGCCAGAAAATACGGGTATGTCAACAGATGTGGAAAACAAAACAGTGGTCAATCGATTGGAAACGATCAATTTGCATCCCCACTAGCAAAAAAGGAGACACAAAAGACTGCAGCAGCTATAGGTCTATAGCAGTAATCTCACATGCAAGCAAAATCATGCTCAAAATTCTGCAACAAAGATTCCAACCATACATATAGAGAGAAATCTCAAAGGTCCAAGTGAAGTTCAGAAGAGGAAAAAGCACTAGGGACCACACTGCAAACATACGATATCTAATGGAATGCTCCAAGGAATTCCAAAAGAAAATCAGCATGTGCACTACAGCAAAGCCTTTGACTGCATAAATCATGAAAAGGCTATGGAACGCCCTTAAAGATATGGGAGTGCCAACACATCTGATAGTCCTGATGAGGAATCTGTACTCTGGACAATAGGCTAACGTTATAACACAACATGGTGAAACAGAACAGTTCTCAATTGGCAAAGGAATCCGACAAGGATGTATCTTTTCACCCCATCTTTTCAACTTGTATGCAGATTATATTATATGAAGAAAAGGCTTGGACACAGAAGAAGGAGGAGTGAAAATAGGAGGAAGGAACATCAGTACAGTGTGCCCGTGTCATATGCTGACGTGCCTTACACGGCATACGCTGGAAGCCGCATCAGAAAAAACCCTGGTGCGCCCCGGAAGAAGTAATGCGCGTGCCGCGGGAACGAGCCCCATTACTTCCAATGGGGCTCAAGAATACATGTTTTTTCCCCTTACGCGGGGGGGATCCTGAACGAATCCCCGAATAAGGAAAGGGCGCACTGTAATCTAAGATATGCAGACAACACCATACTATTAGCAGACTTGGGGGGGATACAGACAGGCATCATGCACCCCGTGTGGGCAGAGCCACAGCAAGATGGCTCATGGGTGCTGCTAGTAGGGCTGGGTGCATATGGACGCCTACTGAGCCCTAAAATCGGCCCCAGCATGGTGCTTTGTGCCAGTCTGTATTGGGTCTTAGAGCAACTACTGAGAAAGATCAAGGAAGAAAGTACAAAGGCAGGCTTACTGTTGAACATAAAGAAAACAAAAATAATGACCACAGAGGATCTTCACAAGTTCAGCATAGACAATGAGGAAATAGAAATAACAAAAGAGTTCCTATACCCATGATCAAACATAGATCAGAACAGGGACTGCAGTCAAGAAAACAGAAGAAGACTAAGAATGGGGAAGGCAGCTATGAAAGAACTAGAAAAGGTCCTAAAGAGCAAAGATAAACAACTAAGCACAAAAGTCAGAATTGTACAAGCAATTGTATTCTCCATTACCATGTATGAATGCAAGAGTTGGACAATTAAGAAAATGGACAAAAAAAAAGTTAATTCATTTGAGATGCGGTGCTGGAGAAAAGTGCTGAGGATACCATGGACAGCAAAAAGAACAAATAGTGAGTCCTAGAGCCTGAAATTTCCCTGGAGGCAAAGATGACTAAACTGAGGCTGTCATACGGTGGTGACATCATGAGAAGATATGACTCATTAGAAAAGACAATAATGTTGGGGAAAGTGGAAAGAATTAGAAAGAGAGGAAGACCACGTTAGATCTCTTCCAGAGGGCTTACCCATCAGACTCTATATAAAAATCTATGACAATATTCCACTCTTGACTATGATCACTGACTACTGATAAATTGATTTTAGAGAATAGGAATTGGTAAATTCAATATTAGTGTTTTATTGATTGTATTAGTATTTGTATTATTTGTATTATCTTGTCTTATTTTATTGTTGTAATCCTGCCTCGATCTTTGGAGAGGTGGAAAATAAAAATAAACTTTATTATTGTTATTATTATTATTATTAGATGGATGGACTCAATTAAGGAGGTCACACGTATAATCTGCAGAAACTGGGAAGAATAGTGGAGGATAGGGGGTCTTGGAGATGTCTCATCCACAAGGTCGCCATGAGTCAAGATCGACTCAAGGCTGGTTAACAAACAAGAGCTGGTACATTGGAAATGAAGGCAAATTGTAACAGTAAATAGGCACTGCCTGTTGTGTTACTCCCCGAGTCTCAATTTTGCTTGCTTTGCCTGTTCTTTTTTATCTAGAGGGAGGAATCTAAAAGGAGGCCGGTTATTAATGGTCCAAACTTATGCCATCTAGGAAAGAGGGATTATATCATTGTGGTTGTCTAGGGGACACAAACAACCCAAGTGTATTGTAAAGGGACCAGATCTAAAGTTCATTTGTTTCTTGTAGGAAGCGAAAGAGTTAACTTCACATGCCTTGCAGAAATATAAACTTTGAACACTTACCATATTTTCTACAGGAACAAATGGTATTAGTAGTTTCTCAGTAGAATCCAGACTCTGAAAAGAGAGTTTGCTGTGATTCACCAATCTCTCTATTAAGTGAAGTGTATTGTAAAGGCGCCAGATCCTGTCTGCAAACTAAGCAGGGTCAGCCCTGCACAGTACTTGGATGGGAGACCGCCAATTAATATCAGATGCTGTAGGCTACTTTTCAGAGAAAGGATCTAGCAGAACCACCTTTGACAATTCCTTACCTAAGAAAACGCTATGAAATTCATGGGTTTGCCTTAAGCCAATAGGTGACTTAAAGACACATACACATAAACCTTAGCAAAATAAAAAATAAGTGTCCCTTACTGTAAAATAAAATTCAAAGGGGGAAAAAAGATCTAGCTACACAACACATGATTTCTGAGAACAGCAGCACACTACTTTATCAGTGGCAGAGGCACCAGAACAACAATGCCAACTAAGTGTGCACAATGTAGCAAGGTCTGCTATCAGTTTATATAACAAGCTCAGTGCCACTATGTGCTGGTACAGTATTGGAACATCCCAGTTCCATTTTCATCAGCTTTACACCTTCAATTAAATTCCACTATATAAAAAATAAAATATTTACTCTATCATTTACGTTTCCCGCTTGAGAAACAAGCTGCAGAAGTTTCATGGTGTCGTCATTATCATTTGTGGCACCAACCGTCTCTTTACTATCTACATTGTCCATTTCCAGGCATGGCTTTCTGACTTTCTGCAGTAATTCTTCAGTAGGGTATAGACCAGTTATTGCGGTTTCAGACTTTGCTTTAGTGGAAGGATATAAATGGTTGACTTTTTTATCGTCTACTAAATGTTCAATTCTACAGTTCTTCTTTTCCACTGGAATTATAACTATGTCCACTTTGCTCATGGTTGCCATAGATATATCTGTACTGTTCAAACCATTCTTGTTTGCACTTTTTTCGGGCTCAGGGGCCAGTTTTTCTGAGGAAGAAACTTCAAAGGTTTTATTACTGATTAAACGCCTCTCTTCATTCTGTAATTTAGAAAACACATACATAAGTAGAACTAGCCCACTGATTCCATCAGCAACTTTAATTTAAATATAAGCACAAGATATCTTATAGCAAAAAAAATACATAGTCAGACTGGGCCCAGAGATGTACTTCTGCATTAAGAAGATGCCTTTCATTCATAGAAGGGAGGTTTCTTTCAGCAATGATTCTCTTTAGAGCACCATTTTAGAAAAGACACTAAATCCAAGGTTGTTTTATCATCAACATAAGCTTTTTTGTAAGGGGAATCTACCAATGACAATACGTATTTCACATGCCAGCACTGCTTTTCTTTCACTCACTGCTCCTGGCATCTAACAGTGCAATCCTTATTCAGTATTCCACTAGCTGAGTCAGTTAGAATGAGACATAACTCATGTGTGATACATAGTCAAAATACAGTGACACCAGCAACACCCTAGACAAGCAAGTAGATATCCTTGAAGACCACCCCAAGCATGATGGAGCTTCAAGTTGGAGCTAAGAAGCTGTAGACAGAAAGCTCAGGACAGCAGCCCTTCCAGTCTTTGCTCATTCTTGGACTAGGGATGGATGGGGCTGCAGGGTCAATTAAAGAGGTGGGTGCTGCTGCTAGGGTGCATGAGGTAGTGAGCTGGGGCATATTGAAGAATGGGAGATAGGATGGAAAGGGGAAAGTCACAGGTTTAAATGCTGTGTCTTCCTGAGATTTTCTGTCTTACCAAAAGTTATTCTTGCATACATTTGTGTTTCTGACATCTTTAGGTTGGAATTGGTAGAGAGGAAGATAAACAAATGGTAATGTTGTGCTGTATGGATAGTGTATGTGTTCTCCCAGTGGGAGGGTACAGCCTGGCCACAATGTGACAATACTATAGCAAAAGCATGGAGCTACATCCATTTGCATAGGGGCTCCAGCCATGAACAATTCATTTTGTTCACCACTTTTGGTTTTCCACTCTGGAGCCTCTTTCTTTCCAATCCAACTTGAATAAGTACTACATGTGATATACATGCTAAAGGTGCAGCCATATGTGTATCTGTGATCTAGAATACGGCTGCTCTGCACCATTTGTTTTATTTTATTTTATTTTATTTTATTACTGCCAATTTATTACAGCACCAGATATTCATCTGATAACCATCAAGAACTTGGCTAAATACACTGTATTCCCACATGTGCGGCAAAGAATGTTTACTCTATTGTCTAATTGTTGTGGATCATAAACCATTAGTGCTGATAGCCACTTTGAAGAGTTATTATGCTGTGGCTTCATATAATGGAACTATTAGTATTTCAGCTCACACTTAACATACAGTTTTAGAGAACTGCAATATATACTGTATTATCACAGGGGGGAAAACATAGAGCGCAGAATGGCCAATTAACTGTGTTCCTTCTCCTTAATTAGAAACAAGAATGATTTTTATGTCATCAAAATTGATTACAGCCTCTTTATGTTCACAAATATTGTGACTACAGAGCTGAAATAGAATTACCTCTTTAGCTTTCAGGGAATGTTCACTGGGAAACTTCTCAGCTATTATATTTCCATTTTGCACTTCATCCTTCGCTGAGGAATTATTGGGATTGTGTTGAGAAATTTTCTTATGATTTTTTGATGTTTTCCTTCAAGATGAAAGCATGACAGTACAAACATTTAAGGGTTTGGGTTTGGGGGGGGGGGGTTGGAAATATTATGTTTTATCAAAATAAGATTATCTTAGCTCTTTACCTAAAGGTTTGTAATGCATTCTGAAAGCATGGTACATGCAACAAACATTGGGTAACCTATGTCTCTTGCCATGCGCCAAAGCATTCAGTACAGTAAGATAGACATCTGTAGCCACTCTTAAGAAAAAAGAATTGCCTTGGGGGATTAAGAGATCATCTATTCTGAGCCACATAAGAGGCTAGTCATATGGAATGTATCACAGGACATCTCTTCCCCACATTTTTCTCTTAAATGTTTGAAAAATCTGAGGGCTCTGCAGAAGGAAAGAGTACATGGACCCATCTAGGGACAATCTCAGCCCCGACTGCAGCTGCAGGTTACAGACAGATTTAACGAATTCATCCATTCAAAAAAACAAATTCTATTGCAATAAATAAATTGCACAAGTGCATAGACAGCACAAAAAGGTTTCTGTAAATTATCAAGTCAGTGTGGGATAGAAGTGCTAGACTAGGACTGCTGGAAAAGGTGATTTGCAGATGCCAAATAAGCTTGGCCTTACCTTTTCCTGGACTCACTGCATATTACTAGTAAACACTGAGAGATTTTGTCTTTGAATTAAACCCAATTTAATTAAAGGAGAAAATGATAGAATCATATCATCACATTATAATGAGTAAAACAATTGTTACAGTAACTACATTCAACATTGTGCAAATTATTGTTGCTCATTTAAATGTGTCTTACGCCTTTGTAGCTTCCAAAAACAGAG
Organism: Sceloporus undulatus; assembly: GCF_019175285.1. Taxonomy (NCBI): domain Eukaryota; kingdom Metazoa; phylum Chordata; class Lepidosauria; order Squamata; family Phrynosomatidae; genus Sceloporus; species Sceloporus undulatus. The sequence goes on along the minus strand of NC_056523.1, from coordinate 69,782,514 downwards.
AAATTTGGTGCTTGATGTACGGTTGTCTCAGTATGCTTCTCACACTGGGTCTCTCCTCTGGCTTTTTACTAAGCATAGTTCTTATCAGCTCTTTCAACTGAATGCTGTAATCTTTTGGCATTGGGGGCAGCTGTTAAAGGAAAAAATGGACATCAAATAGGATTTTTTTTTTAAAAAAATTTTTTTATTGTTATTATTGTAAGTAAATAACTATGTATAAAACATGACAAAACAATAAAGCAAAATAAAACAATTAATCTCACAACTTTGAATTATGTTGTGGGTCTCTTTCTTGGATTCTGCTCAATGTAAGCAGTCATTTTAAAGTCCAGTGCTGTCTTTATGTAAATCTAGTCCAGAATGTCCAACCAAAGGTTCAGATGGGATGGAGGTTGATTTCTCTTGTTTTTATCTTTATTTACAAAGTCAATGAGTGGGAACCATTTATACATGAAAAGTCCTGATTTTGGTCATCCTACGTAACTTGCCATTCTGTCAGACAGTATCAAATGGGAATTCTAAAGTTTAAGAACCCATGTATTTCATGTGTTTGTGTTCGTACATACAGTCAGCTGTTTGTACCCATGGATTCTTCATCCATGGATTCAACCAACCACAGCTCAAAAATGCAAAAACAAATCCTTGAGCTATTCTCTATTTTATATAAAAGACACCATTTTACTACTCCATTGTATATAATGGAACTTGAGCATCCATAGATATTGGTATTCACAGGGGATCCTAGAAACAAACCCCAGCAGATTTTGAGGACCCACTGTACATATCTGGAGCCTTGAGTTTGCCTTTCTGAAGAAACTGTTTCTTGAGAGGATGATCAGATTCCTAGAGCAGATTCAAAAGCATTGCTAGAACTTTCCAAATGTGTACAGCATAGGTCTGACTGTGGTATAGTGGTTAGACTAGAATTTGGAAGATCCAAGCTCAAATCTTCACTTGTCTCATGTGCTCCATGTCACATCTCTGACCTCCAGAATTCAGTCTTTGTTTATTGTCATGATGCTTTCTTATGAATAGTTATACAGTACTCTCTTCAAGAACAGTTACTACTGCACCTACCTTAAATTTCTGTACTAAATCCAAGAGAGCTTTCTAGCTAGCCCTGCATTCTAATGGCACTGAGAGTGAGATCATAACTGCCTACTGCCTTACTCCATCGCAAAACATGTAATCTCACAGGCATGACTGAGTGAACTGTCCAATGTGTACACTGAAGAACTGAAGCAGACAGAACACATTGTGCAAGCTGGACTCTATACATACAGGACACCATGCAAATACGTCAATCAGCCTGAATATAACAGATGCACCAGTGCAGCAGACCAGCTGATACAGCCATAAATAACTCCTCTCATCCCCTATGGAGTCCTTATGTTGTACATCATTTCTATATAGAGCTATTCTTTATTAATTTCAATGAGAAAGATTACTTTAATCCTGTTGTTATCTAGAATATGGTCTTGTTTTGTTACATCATGTTTATTTATTTATCATGTTTAATTTTGAGAAATTAGTAATAAATTAAACAGTTTCCTAAAATATTCTAAGACAGGTCATCTGGAGAACCAAATCTTCCCCAAGCCTACAGTAGGTTATTTCCATAAGACAATGTTATGTCACTCAGTACACCACAATATAGGCTGGAGATGACAGTTTTATTTTATTGGGGGTGAAGCAATCTGACAGCTTGGAGCACTCTTGTCGCTCTAGCCCCAATTGGTGCAGGACTTTTTAGTAGTCTTTTTTTGGCTGGCTTTGGGCCACCTTAGGTGGCCATGGAGCAGCTTTCAGATGCTTGTGTCATCTGCCCAAAACAGCCAGAAGCCACTCTTTCCTGCCTGTCTGTTTTGGGCCTTGATTAACCAAATTCTGGCCCTGACACTATTTTCCTTTGTGACTATTCTCTCACCAGAATTATTATTGGTGATTTGTAGCTTTGAGTAGTATAGTAAGCCTGTCCAATTACTAAGAATCTAGCATCATATGAGGTGGAGAGATTGCATGAGCCAAATTTAGAAATTTCTGTTCATGAAAAAGCCAAAGCAGAGATGCAGATCTCAAGACTGTGGCCAGGAATTACAGATTTACATCCTGAAGTGCACTGTTTAACATTTCTGGTGCATCCTTAGATAACAAAATAGATATTTATAGAATCATAGAGCTAGACGAGACCTCAAGGGCCAACATACAGAGAAAGGAGAAGGGAACAGAAAAAAAGAGAAGGGACTGGCTGCACATGTGAAGCCAGCATGTGCTCTTAGTCCATAAGGAGTTTGGATGAGTGCCCACAGCTAGCCAAGTAAAAATTATACAGAAAGTTTACCTTTCCTTCAATGATTCGATAAACTAAGGAATTCATGTCTTTAGCATTGAAAGCATGCTTCAAAGTGGCCATTTCATAGGCACAGCAACCCAAAGCCCAAACATCAGACTGTGAAAACAAAAGCAAAGAAAACATTTTAGAAATATGCTCCGAAAGCCCTCAGATAACACACAGTTGTTTCTACAGTTAAAACTACAGGATTCTGCCCCTTGGAAGCCCCCCCCCCCCCCAACTGTGTCTATACCTCCCTGTTGTTCATGGATGGTGGTATTTTGGCTGCACACAGATAGACAGACACTTTGAGACTGGATTTGCTACTTATATGGCATACTTTACCTTATAATTGTAAGGCTTGTTAGAAAACAACTCAGGGCTCATATAGTATGGAGTGCCAATCAGAGTACTAGCCATGTCATACTGATTTTCCAGTACTCTAGCTATTCCCAGATCTCCCACTTTGATGATATTTGAACGTGTCAGGAAAACATTCTGGGTTTTGAGATCTCTGTGCAGAATATGTTTTTCATGCAAATACTGAAAAATAAGAAAATAATATTTACAAATCTCTATTTGACATGATTATTGCTTGCGCAAAATGAGTTTTTCTCAAGAACGGGAAATGATGAAACATCATCATCATGAAGAATTGCACATTACCAAAACTGGCAAAACTCCATAATGTAACAGTCATTCTAACACTGTTCATTTAAATGTGTGTCTTGGAGAGAAGAATGGAACACATTTAAATTAATCTATCCAAATGGATTGGAACAACTTAATGATACTGGATAGTAGTCACTAAAATTTGTTCTCATGTATCACAGTTCAAGAAGGCCAGTTTATTGACTGGAAACATGTCTACAGCCATACATTTCTCTGCCAAATTATAATATAAGGATAAATCACCAAAATTGCTAGGATTATGACCTAAAACAGATTCCATCATGGCATAGTTCTAGGAAACAATGTTAATTCAATGAGACATACTCCTTTTAAAGTAGAAAATGTAAAAGTATGTTACCTGCAATGCCATAGCGATTTGAACAAACCATTCCACCACCTGACTTTCTGGCAAAAGTTGTCCCTTCTGTTCTTTCAGCTTGTGATACATGTCTCCTCCTTCACAGAAGCCCATGACAATGTATAGGAAACCATCTTCTCCTTCCCAGGACTCTCTGTAAGTGACTATATTAGGATGCTTCAGCTGAGACAGCAACTGGGCTTCTTGTTCTGCTGCTTTCCTCTCACGGCGCGACGCATGTTTAAGGTTCAGCCTTTTGATAACATACTGGAGAGATATAGAGGGGAAAGTTCTGTAACTTTTTTAAAAACCAAGGGTATTAAATGGCCATATTCATAAAACCTAAAAATCAGGACAGGGGCTATTATGAGGCAGTGCAATTCATTCCAATGAAATATTTACAGGTTGAGTCTCTCTCATCCAGAATTCTGAAATACTCCAAAACCCAGAGCTGATGGTGGCTGAAATAGTGACCCCTTTGCTTTCTGATGGTTTAATGTACGCTAACTTTGTTTCATGCACAACATTACTAAACATATTGGATAAAATTACCTTCAGGCTACATGTATAAACTGTATATGAAACATAAATGAATTTCATGTTTAGACTAGGGCCCCATTTCCAAGGTTGCTCATTGTGTATGTGCAAATATTCCAAATTCTGAAAACCAAAACACTTCCGGCCCAAAGCATTTTGGATATCAGAGACTCAACCTGTATCCTCATTCTGGCTTCAATCCACAGAATTTTGCATACATGTATAGGAGGAAAAAAACTAAATTCAATAGCTCTTAGACTCAGGCAAGTGTGGACTGGATTCAAGCCTTAAACACAGCTAAATTCATCTAGATTAAGGTTTAAGATGGTGTGCTTCTATTGCACCCGTTGCACAAATCATGTGATATGTAGTTTTACAAGTTTTTAGCCTCCTCTGAGAAAGGGTGCTGGTGCCTCTCAAAACTGCAGATCCCAGGATGCTATAAGCCATGGCTGTTAAAGTGGCGTCAAACTGCATTATTTCTACAATGGAGACACACCCAACATGCATTCATGGGTGAATCAAAAAAGAAACAGCAGAACGGGGATAGCGTCAATTCTGAAGTTCAATCAGGAAGGGCTGCAAGGGAGTCACCCCTCTTTATTTCTCTGTGTTGTGCACCTTCAAGCTGTTTCAGACTTATGGCGACCCTGAGGTGAACCTGTCATGGGGTTTCCTTGTTAAGTTCCTTCAGAGGGGGGTTGGCAATGCCATCCTCTGGGGCTGAGAGAGTGTGACTCATCCATGGCCACCCAGTGAGTGGGTCTTTGTTTTTCCCAGAGGATAATGACTTCTTTGAGAGCCAGTGTGGTGTAGTGGTTTGAGCACTGGACTATGCCTTTGGGAGACCTGGGTTTGAATCCTAGATCGGCCATGGAAACCCACTGGGTAACCTTGGGCAGGTCACACTCTCTCAGCTTCAGAGGGAGGGAAGGACAAACCCCTTTGGAAAAACACAGCGCAGCTTGCTATGGAATTCTGGGAGTTGGAGTTTGTTGTGGGCCCCACAACAAACTCCAGCTCCCAGAATTCCATAGCAAAGAGCCAGACAACAAGTTAAAGCGCCGCCAAACCGGGTTATTTCCCCAGTGTGGATGCAGCCCCAGGCCTGGCTGTACCTGTTTGCTGTCCCTGTGGTGCTTGGCGAGGCTGACCTCCCCGTAGCTGCCCTTCCCCACCGCCCTGACGAAGGCGTACTCCCCCAGAGGCATGGCCTCCTCCGCCTCCGCCTCACGCCGCCCCCGGGGAGCCTTCGCCCGGGTTCCCTTGGCCCCCTCGGGCCCACCGCAAGGGCGCCGCAAGGGCCGGTGCCATAGAGACTGAGGAGGAGGAGGAGGAGGCCTCTAGACGGAGAGCACCGCCTGCAGGAGCGGGGATAAACAAGGCCTCCGCTCTAGGATCCCTCTCACGGTCGCTTCGGCCGCCATCTTGGATGAGGGCAATTTCTCTTTCGTTTGAACCTCACGCTGACGACTGGTTTATGGCCGCCATTTTAGTTATGGGCATTCTTATGAGGAGACATAGAGATATGTTATATAGAGATATCTTAGAATCCTATAGAGTTGGGAGAGACCCTAGAAGGGCCCTGATCCAGTCCAGCCCCATTCTGCCATGCAGGAACTCTCCATCAGAATCCCTAGCACTGAGCCAATGGCTGAAAGGCACACAGCAACAACAGTGCATCCTTTGCCAATTGGGAACCGTTCTGTTTCTCCTCCATACTCCTTTCTGACAGCAGCCTCGTGTCCCGAGTGCAGTTTATGCATCAGGACCATTTCTTTGAGGGCATTCCTTAGCTTTCCTTGATCTATGCAGTCAAAGACTTTGCTGCCATCAATAAAACGCATGGAGATTTCCTTTTCGAATGATCTGGGGCACTTCGTTATCCATTGTATCTTTGCAACTACTTTTAACTTCTAGACCTAAATTCTTAGAGACACCAGATTTCCCAGCGTGAAGCCCTCCTGCCATGCCTTTGCCTTGGAGATCCCATCCCACCATCATTTGCTTCTTTGCCACTGAGAATACTCAAATCACACTGGATGGTGTGGGCTTTCTCTACCCTTATGGTTCCTTTGTCCTGTCCAAATATTTGTTGGATTTCTCTTCTTTATGCGCACTCAAGGATGGTGTTTTGATTGCATAAAGAGTCACACTTCTGCATTCAAACAAATAGGCTTTTAGTCTGTTACAACCTAAACTGGGGGTGGGGGCGTGGGGGTGGCTAACTGCACCTTTAAGACTGGCTTCTGGGGATTTCAGTCCTCTCCTTCAGACACTCAGATGGTGTACAACACTAAAGCCACAGAGATTTCTTGAGCACAATTACATAGTTGTGGGGGTGGGATAAGATGTGCAATAGGATACAGAAAGATACTACATTGTGAGGCTGACCATAAACCTTCAGTGAGTTGTGATTAAAGATGGTACAGATCTGCCAAGTGTCCTGAAAGTTAGCGTGAAAGCAATAACATCTATTGCCTTGGTCTAAGAAAATTTTCTTAGGTGAATTCTTTTGTTATGCATATAACTGATATATACCTGTATATTAATACCAGAATGTGCCAAGAAACCGTTTCTCTGTTAGTATATCCCAGTTAGAATCATAGAGCTGGAAGAGACCACAAGGGCCATCCAGTCCAACCTCCTGCCGTGCAGGAACTCTCAATCAAAGCATACCTGACTGATTCAGTAGTAGTCCCTTTCCTCCATTTTCCTTCCCCTCCCCCAGAGGAAAAGTTACCTGTAAGTCAAGGACTACAATTTCCAGGAATGTTGAATGCTTTCTGATTATGCCAAATCTATGGCCATTTCCCCTCTTGCTTAGAGGCTATCCTATTGATGTACTGGAGAGTGTGGAGGGGCATTGCTGCTTCCAGGGTAGTTATGGAGAAAGAGTTGTTATCTTGTTTTATAACAGGGTCTTGTCCCTGATTTTTAACCAAGGGGTCATTCACACTTACTATTTTGAATGAAGAGATTTGCGTCTCCACTCTCCATGCAGCTTCAGAACCAATTCAGAATTGGTTCTGTGTTCCCACTACATTTACCATGATCGATTCTCTCTGTGCCATTTTAACCCTGGTGCCATTCACATTTGCCACTGTATCAATTTAAAATGGAGGCACCTCTATTTTTGAGAACAACGTAGTGCAATCTGAATAGATTCCTTTAATTCACAGGGGCTTTATAGTGCCAAAGGAAAGGTGATTTTTTTTAGAGGTAAAGTTTACCAAGTCTTTCCCTCCATCGTTCTTGCAATTTTATTTGTCTGTTGAATTTATCACCCAACTCAGTGGTGACATTTCCTTGATTTAACACTAACACAGAGATAACATGGGCATATTTGGGCCAAACTAGGGATCAGAGTTGGTTCAGAGACAACCAATGGCCAGCTAAACTTTATAAGTTTTTTTAATTTTATTTTTTTACATTTGTCTGATACAGACAGTCTATGTTAAGACATGTAGTTTGGAAAAACTGTGTTTAGCGAGGGACAGACCACCCGAAAAGGGCAGCCTGCCTGCGGCCTAATTTCCTCTGGAAGAAAGCTGCAGCCACCAAACCGCGCGGCTTCCCTCCAGAGGAAACAGAACCCGGAAAAACCGGGCTCTTTTTGCACCGCAGGGCCTACGTAACAAGTGTGCCAATGGTGCACTCATTATATAAGCGCCACATGGCGGTATGCTGATGCCGCACGCCTCTTACATAACAATGGCGGCGCCGTGTACATGGGGCGCTGCCATTGTTACGGCACTGCGCCATGTTAGGGTTAGGGACAGTGAGTTGCCATCCGGTCCCAACCTTAAAATCGGCATGAGCATGGCACACCATGCACCTATGTATCGGGCCTTTGATAACTATTAGCTACAGAAAGCCAGATTAGAAATAATGATTAGATCTTTTGACTTTGGACTCTTATGGCTTTCACAATAATATTTCGTAAGTTCTTTTCTCTGAAACTTCTCTCTCCAAATACAAATATTTGATGTTTCCCTCATTTTCATATGCCAATTCTGTATTATCCATCTAGTCACTGATTGACATCTTACAAAATGTTATTGCAAATATATGTTCCTCCACACTGACTTACTCATTTTCCTTCAACATGGAAAGACATCTGCCATTTTACATTTGGTTGACACTTATCCCTGCTCTTGTAACTTCAGATTTTTTAATAGAACAACTCAGGAACATTAAGGTATGTAGCTGAGCTTTCTAAATTAGCCTTCTGTTTTGCAGAACAATTATTCTTTCTGGCCTTAGCATCAACCACAGATACACAGCAGTTTAATCTTTCCATGGTTTGTCATGTGCTGTGATGCCTTGCTCCATGTTTTTATTTGGAAGTAAGTTCAATCAGGCCATATCTTAAACATATCAAGAAGGGCATAAATCATAGATTACTTTCCAAGATTACCAAGAAAGGAATAAATTCTTCTGTGGATTACTAAACAGTCCAGCTTCATAAAGTTTTATTTAGAGGAGAGACTGCTGGTTTTAGTGCAAAATAGGCATAGAAAGGCAGAAATATACATGAGAAAGAATATTTATTAGCAATCTTTATTTTCTAACCAAGATCCATAAAGATTCAACGTGATAGAAATTTTCAACTATTTCTTCCACTCCATGCAAAACTGTAATGAGCAATTTCCTATTTAATGTTAGAGTAATTAAAGGGAGCCTCATATCCAAGGAATATGGATAACAAATTAATCTAGAACATTTCTTGCTATGAAGAATCTGAGAACTAGAGTAGTTATATCAGTTGAGTAGTAGTAGGGGATTTGTATAAGTATGGAAAATATTTTCTTGGCATATCTCAGAAATGGGTTTGGTTTTCATATACAGGTTAGAGTAAGGAATATTTTTTTCTGTCATATTGGTTAGATGTCACATAATAGCTAAATTCAAAGTTACAGATTTCCATTCACCCAATGGGATTTATTCTTCACCTCTTTTTAACTTCCTGAACCCTCCAGAGGACAATCCTTTATTCTGATCTTTTAAAGAGGTTATTTCCATAGACTATAATCATCTGGGGCATAATCATTTTCTGCTTTTACAACCTATTTATGGACCACAGTAATGCCTGGGTTAATCTACTGTGGTTGCTGGCATGAAGGATTATACCACAGCAACATGGGGAACTGAACATTTTGAGCCCTATTCTGAATTTTTATGTGATGGAAGCTGATAGAGTGAAGTCCCCACAGATGATGGAGTGAAGGGCCTCATTCCCACTACATTATAAACCAGTTTGCTAACCGTTTTGAAGTGGTTGAAATGACCCTTATTTGCATTTGAGCCAAATCGCTGACACAGTTTGGTGAAAGGGCCCTGCGCTAGGCCCATTTAACACTTATCTTTTTGATGCTAGTTTTTTCTGCGTCTTTTGCAATAAATCGATTCAGTGCAAGTGTGAACAAGATGCAGATCCGAATTGATTTCCTATGATATGATCAGCGACCCACGACCCTCTGAAGAGGGTCTATTTTGAATCAATTAATCAGTCAATGAACTACAAGTGGGTTATTTTACAACAAGAAAATGCAGTCGGGGCAAATGTAGTGTGAACTACACTCTGCTGTTCAACTGATCCTTCGATTCGGATCGTAAACTGATTTATTTTTAAGCGGGAATGAGGCCAAGATGTATACTGATGTACAGCTCTTATATACCATAAAGTATGTAATACAACCTCTCTGTTATATGCTTAACGTTTTTACTGTACCTCTTTCTTTGCAGAAGCGAGACACGATTGATGGAGTAAGTAGTTTTCCCATTTTATTTACAATGCTGGACTTATCTGTAAAAATGTTGAAGCCAAGGCAAAAAGTAGAAATTGTTGTTAAAAGACAGACTGGCAATCACTGCGTTACTTTGCAAATTGAAAATTATTTTGTTACTTGAGGAACATAAAATGTGTGTGTGTGTGTGTGTGTGTGTGTATGAGATACAATTATGCAATATTTTGTCATAAACTTATGTTTTGTATGTTAAAGCTACAGTTCAGTCAGATAACAGTTGCAAACTGAATTACTTTCCCCCCCCACCCCAAATCTTCCTTTTTTAACATTTCTATTGTTATTATTGTAAGTAAACAGCTATGTACAAAACATGACACAACAATAAAGCAAAATAAAATAATTCATCTCACAACTTGGAATTACGTTGCGGGTCTCCTCCTTGGGTTCTGCTCAGTGTAAGCAGTAATTTTAAAGTCCACTGCTGTCTTTGTGTAAATCTAGTCCAAAATGTCCAACCAGATGGGGTGGAGGTTGTCTTCTCTTGTTTTATCTTTATTTACAAAGTCAATGAGTGGGAACCATTTTTCCATGAAAAATCCTGGTTTTGGTCATCCTAGGTAACTTGCCATTCTATTAGACAGTTATTCAAGTAACTATAGGTCCCATACCTTTTTCCACCACATATCCAGAGACACCTCTCCTGTTTCCCAACAATTTCTATACAGGTTGCTGTAGTGAAGAAATCTGTGAGATTTTTATGTTTCAGATTTGACTTTGTGCCTACATATACTGATAACAAAAGCATTTCTGGACATAATTTTACTTCTTGGTTGGTAATCAATGAAATTTATTCAAGTACCAATTGCCAAAATATGTTGATTTTGGGGCAGTCTAGCCACATGTGTAGAAATGTGCCATTATTATTATAACCATGTCAACATTTGGAGGAAACATTTTTAACCGTTCTGGCTAGCTTCACTGGAGTCAAATACAGTCCGCCCTTTAATTTGTGTGTAAAAGCAATCATCTAATGGAGATCAAACCAGCTAGCCTTTAATGGCTCTAAGTCTGTAGTTAGTTCTCAGTTGTTTTTGGTCTGCCATTACAAAAAAGGTCTCGGACATAATATACATGTTGTTCAAATCCCTGGAACCGATTGAATTTATCAGGAGAATAGAAAGACTTGTGGAAAAGGAAGGAAGAAACAGGAAAGGGATCTGGTGCTAGAATTTGCTTCCATCTTGACCACATCTTTACTGATGTTTGTAGCCATTGATTTTTAATGTTTTCAATTATTTGCTGGGTGGGTTTGTTAAATATCAAAGTAAAATCAACTGATGGTGGGCCATTCATTTCCATGTTAATCCAGTGTATGCTCTGACTTTTTTTAATTAAATGAGGGATTTGACTAAGTTGGAATACTGCAAAATATAGTTCAAGATCAGGCAATGCTAGCCCCCCCCCCTTTTTTTTTTAAGAGGAGAGGTATTGCATGGATTACCTGAATCTTATAGTTAAAAGCAAAGGTATAGATGAGAATTTGCCAAAATATGAGTTTTCTCTGCATAGCTGTAATGGGATAGAAAGGATAGGCAAGAGACAATAAACCTTTTAATAAGGCCTATTCTGCCTAGAATAGAGAGTTTCAGGCTCTTCTACTCCAATGTTTTAGAGACTAAGCATTTAGTTATTTTGTTGTAGTTTCTGGGGATTAACTGTTTGAGATCTTTTGTAATGGTGATTCCCAGGTAAGTAAATCCTGAAGGTTTTAACTGGAGATTAGTAGTTTTTTAAATGTCTAATTGGTCTTCATAAGTGATGTTAAGACACATCAGTTTAGACTTTGAATAGTTAATTTGCAAACCTGTAAACATTTCAAAGGAATTTAATATGGTGCCTAAATTAAGGAAAGATTGTTTGGGTTGTTTTAGGAAAATGATCATGTTGTCATAACTTGTTAAATTCTCCTGTCAATCCCTCTAATCTAGGAGATTTCCCAGGTTTAAGGCTTTGGATTGCCTGTTTGATTCCTTCTAACTAGATGGCCTGCTTGAGTAGAGCGGTGTGTGATTCCTTTATTTTCAAAATTTTGAGAGAATCGGGGAATGAATTAAATTTGTCTGGGGGCCCCTGATTGTTCAGCACAGAGTTCAAAGTAGAAGTCTCAGAATCCCTCTACTATGTCAACTTGAGAGATTTTGACATTGCCATTTGGGGAGGTGATGGCTGGAATCATTCTTTTTTTTCTGCTTTCTGTTTTACTAATCTAGCTAATAATTTAGAGTTCCTATTGTTGCTTTCATAGTAGTAGGCTTCCATGTATTGCAATTTAGTTTGGATTGAGTGTAGGTCTAATTCTTTAATTTGAGCCTGTTTTTCCAATAAAGTTTTTAGTATGTCTGAGGTTTGGGTCTTCTTGTGAGAGTTCAACAAGAGTTCGATTTCTTTAATCAATCCCTGGCATTTCTTTTCTTTCATTTTCTTTTGTTTAGAGCCCTCCTGTATAAGCAGACGTTCAGTGTGTCCCACAGTAGTGCTTCAGTGGTGCTTTCAGATTGTCATCGGGCTGCAAAAATGCAGATATGTCTTCCTGCCCAATATGTTAGCCAAAAAACTGAACAAGAAGCCAGAGGATTTTAAAACAGGAACAAAACTTTATTTGGTTTTGCAAAAACAAAGTTAATGACCAAACAAGAGCCCAGTATGCTCAGATTTGTCTGGTGCCTGAACAACAGCTTTTTCATCTCGAAAAAGTTTATATGGCTTTTTCTATGGTATTTTTAAAAGGGTCATGCATTAGGAATGCTGGACTAAACCACCAAGATTTTGAAGTCTGGGAATGTCCTTCCAGTGCCCAATCTAGTATTACTGGAGAATGGCCTTAATATAGAATTGGATTAATTGTGGAATTTAAAGTTTTGTCTAATAGGGACTTGGAAACTTTAAAATGATCAATTCTGGAGTATGTTTTATGGACTGCTGTGTAAAAGGTGGAGTCTTTCTCTATGGGGTGTAGAGTTCACCAAGGGTCAAGTAATTCATTCAAGTAATTTTATTCATTTATGCATGAATAAAAAAAGAAACTGCAGTTTGAATGAGGAGCTGTAGACACAAAAGTTGCTGAGAGTTTCTGGCTGGGTTGGAGGTTTACCTGAAGTGCTCTTGGGATGCAATTTTTGTTTAGGAATCTGAAGCCAGACCAGCATTTTAACATTGGTCTGTACTGTTACTGTCAGATCAGTTATAATGAAAGTTAAAGATAGTGGAAGAAAAAGTTCAACTATTAATGTGCTGAATTTGCATAATTAGAATGTAAATTAGAGTGGTTTTCATAATTAGAATATTTATATAATATAAAAATTAGGTGCCCAAATTTTAAGAAGTGGAATATGGTCAACTGCTGAGAGGCACCAATGCGAATGCTCAAAATAGAATCATGCTATAGCCAATTAATAGTTTGTGTTCTGCAAATTGCATTCCTTTTAACTAGGTGGCTAGGAATGGCCTCTGGCTGCTCCAGCCACGATCAGGCCTTGATCTGCCTGGGACCACGGCAACCAGACAGCTGCTCTTGAAGTGGGCCACCTCCACAGTCCTAAACAAGCTGCTGGCAGGAACATTTTTTTACTGCTCCTTTTGCCGGCAACTTTGGGCTGCATTAGGTGGCCTCGGTGCAATGTCTGGCCACTGTAGGGACATGCATCATCTGCATGCCACACCTCCAAAGCAGTGGAAGCCGCTCTATCTGGTCCATCTGTTTTGGACCTAATTCTGTCATTGCCAATTTGCACTGTAAAAATGTGTTACAGCAGAACTTGTGATTACTTCCAAATAAATTCCATGGTTGTCTCAGTAGAGAGGCCTTCATTCTGTCTTAACTGTTGTGCTTAAAGTATCTATTACCCTATAAAGTACAAGAAGTACCTATCACTTTTGTTTTCCAGCATCCCAAAGGCATAGAAATTTACTGGGTGAACATTGATTGCAGTGTTACATCCCGGTTTTCCCGTAATGTCATCACTAGCCGAGCTGTCAATCGTGCTAATGTGTCCAAGGAAGCCTTCTTTGATGTGGAACTTCCAAAAACAGCCTTCATTACCAACTTTACCATGTATGTAAGACATATTGCTACTTCCCTACACTTACTCTGATGTCAGTCAAGAAACTACTCTTTGGAGCAAAACAGTTCTCCCAACATTCACCCCAAATCTACCCCTTTGTAACTTAATGCAAATTTGTCCTTTCCTTGGCAGTAAAAGAGAAGTTTTTGTCCTCTTCCATCTGATAAGGCAGACCTTTGGTTATTTGAACTAAGCTATCATATTTCCCGTGAATTTTTCCTTTGCTAGAGTAAACATACCCAATCTGTTCAAGCTTTATCCACAAAGCCTGTTATCACCAGCAATCCTCACTGACCTTTTCTGAACTGGTTCCAATCTGTCTACATGATGCCTCTTAGAATGGGAAGCCCACATGTCATCATAACAGTCCAGATGAAGTCTGACTAGTGCAGAATAAAATATAATTATTTCATCCAGGACCTCAATAACTATGGTTCTGTAATAATATTAAATTGACTCCTTCCCTCCCTCCTTCCCTTCCTTTTTTCCTGTGCATTACTGCACACATTCACATTATGCTGAGTCTTGAAATACGATTTTGAAAATATCTGGTTACAAATAATGACTTCCTTACAATGTGTTCTTTTCCCCAATAACAAAAGTTTAACTATGTTATTCTTTGATTTCAGGGATAACTCTGTATTTTTGACTATGACTTTTTAACAATTTTTATAGTTATGAGGTGTGTGGCCTCGTTAAATGGCAGAGAAAGAATATTGCATGGTTCAAGTGCTGGCTCACACTGTACTCATACAGTTCGTTACGGCAATCAGTCAAGTAGCTATTTTAGTTACTTTCAGTAAACAGGGAATGACAGAGATACTGTCATGTTGGTGAGAACTAACTAACTTTGCGACCTGTGAAATTATAATTGAAACAATTTTGAAGCTTTCCCAAGCTCTTCCCAAGATTCTTTTTACATATACTGCTGCCAAAGTAAAATTTACCCATCCTATATGTTTGATGCTTCTTTTTTCTCTTATTCCTAATTGCAGAACTTTGATAGTGATACAAAACTGATGCTCATCCCCTAAAATCAGATTGTATCTCAGCAATTCTATCTCAGGCATTCTAGAATATTAACTATCCCAAATGCCCTAACTACATGCAGTCTAATGAATGGGTGCCAGAGTATCAAAGAGAATTACTAATAAAAATATGTTCATATCTGCATATGTACTGTTCAACAGGACAATTGATGGTGTCACCTATCCTGGCACCATTAAGGAAAAAGAAGTTGCCCAAAAACAGTATCAACAAGCAGTTTCAAGTGGACAGACTGCTGGTCTTGTGAAGTAAGTGTGAGACCTTACAGTTAAATTTGTTATTTCATGCCTAGTCCCAAACATTTATTTTTAATGAAGAGATCTAAAAAAATGTTGACAGATGCTTCCAATATTCAACAGAGCATCTAACTGAAATGTTATTTACTATGGGCACAGTATATTCAAAGTTAGTCTAGGCCTACATACTTGGAATCTAAATCTACTTCTAAATAAAACCTGCTTATAAGTAAAAAAAAGAAGGTAGGATTAAAGTCACTGTATGCAATGAGATGGAGTTTATTCATCATTTTAACACACATATCTTTTAGTAGGACTTGGTCTACAATGCTATGCCATCTTATCTGCAGGCTAGAGGGATAGACTGTATTAGGGAAGTCATAGGTATGAATTTACTAGACCTAAGCAGAGCACTGGAGGACAGGGAGTTTTGTAGATTTCTTATCCACAAGGTCGCCATGAATCCAGATTGACTTGAAGGTGGTTAACAACAACAACAAAAGCCAAAATATATGTATGAGTGATACAGTCAGCCCTCCATATAAATGGATTCCTTATCCACGGATTCAACCACCCACAGCTTGAAAATATTTTTAAAATATATAAATCCTCCAAAGCAAACCTTGATTTTGGAATTTTATACAAGAGCCACCATTTTACTATGCCACTGTATGCAATGGGACTTGAGCACGGATTTTTGGTATCCATAGGGGGTCCTGGAACCAAACCCCAGCAAATATCATGGGCCCATTGTACTGTATAACCAATCTAGATTTTTAAACTTGAAAAGCAATGTAAAAGAGATTCTTGCTTGAACAGGTAATGGGTGTGTTTACATGCATCCAGTTACTTGGAATGGGCACCATTGTATATTGACTTCCTAATTACAAACATTTAAATTCAGTGCCCCTTGACTATGTAAGCCCTTGAGCTTCCCTTGCGATTTATTGGTCATTACCACATAGGGTATGACATTCTGTTCATCTTACTCATCCTTGGTAAAACCATTATAAAATCACATTGGAAATCTCTACCAAGTATCTTAAAATGATTACAGGTGGACATGATTTGTATGGGGGAAATAGAACAGAGGAATGATGCTTAACCTTTTCCCTGTGTACCACTTTTCCCATGAACTCACCTCACCAAGTAGCTTTTCTTCCAGCATGCCTTTGAAACCCTATCTGGATACAGCGTCTAGGTGATGGGAATGCAGTTAATGTGAAGTTATGTACCTATTTTTCACATGTTTCTTTGCCCTGCAAATCACACTCTAACCCTACTGCTTTTTAGGTGATTGGTAGAGCATTGGTTTCTACACTCAAGTCCCTATTGAATTGCTGATTTTAGCGTATCTACCTTACCATTGCAGAAGTAGTGGTATTAACCATAAAATAAAAGAAAACAACAGTAACAATCAAAATCCATCTTGGAAGAATCTTGTGAGCTTCAAAAGCTAGCATGATGTATTTTGGACCTATTGGTTGGTCTGATAAAGGTATCGCCCCAAGATGGATTTTTGGATTTTGTATTATCCTTTACTTTGGTTCCTTTAGTGCCTAATACTCACCACCATTATCTCCTCTACTGTTCATATTTTAGAAATATGAACTTGTAACCAGCAGTGTGTCCAATCCATGCATTATTTTGGCAACTTTCATAAAAGCTACAGAACTCAAATCTGGTGGTTTTAAATTTTCTTTATGTCAGACAATTCAGTTGATGGAGATTATAAATACAGGTTTCTTGATGAACCAGTCCAATCCAGTCATTAACATCCATAATAAAGACCCTTCTTCAAGTGGTTCTGCCTTTAGAAGTGAATGAGAAGTATCTCAGGACAGGATATTTTATGTGGCGGAACCTTGTTTATGAACATCCAGCCCAGACAATCAAGGGAGGCAGAGGATGAAAGTAATATAATCCCTCATTACTTTTTGAAAGAGGTAGTGCCATATTGTTACTTTCAGCATTAAAACAACACCAACATTTCATTTTTGAGTAACGTTTATTGCTACTTTAATTTGTTGTTTGGGGAAGAGGTTTGCAAATTTGGAGACACTTTAACATTATTAACTGATTTTGTTTTGTTTTTTAAAAACTGACATGCCAATAACAATGTGGAACATTACTCTTAGAAAATACTTAACTTTTAGATTTAAAATTAAATTTTCTATGTTCTGTTGGAGGCATTTACATTACCATAATTCAGGTTCAGGTTGAAACTGTTCTTTTGACCAAGAATTGTAATGACTAGTTTGTGATCTTGTTTTTGTTTTTTTCATTACTGAAGAAATGATAATGTATCATTAAACTACTGCAATGTACTCTATGTATGGCTGCCCTGGAAAAGTGTTCAGAAGCTGCAGCTAATGCAAAATGCAGCAGCCAGACTGGTGTCAGGTGTACATTTTAGAAACCATATATCACCAATCTTGCAAGAACTGCACTGGCTTCCAGTTTGCTCAAGGTGCTGGTGATGACCTACAATGCCCTAAATGACTTGGAGACAAGATATTTGAAATACCACTGCTTCCCATATGAACCTGCCAGAAATCTGAAATCTTTAGAGCAGTCCCCCAACACTTTATGAAGTTAGGTAGGAGGCTAGGTTTGGTAGGTAGCAGGGCTTTCTCTGTATTTGCACCTCAACCCTCAACTGTGGAACTCCCTACCCAGAGACATTTGGCTGCTCCTATCTCTCTTAAGCTTCTGGTGGGCAGCTAAAACAATGCTGTTCTGCATGGCATTCAGTGTTTGAAATGTTTTGAACTGTTTTAAAATAGAATTCTAGGATTATCAGACTATTTTAAAGAATTTTTTAAAGACCAACTTAGTGTGTTTTTCAATTTTTTTCCTTTGTATTGGTTTATTGGTTTTTATTTGATCAATGCCTTGGGAGCCCTTGGGAGCTGGGAAGTGATACATTAATATGAAATTGAAGGCTTTCATGGCCAGCATCCATAGTTTTTTGTAGCTTTTTTGGGCTATGTGGCCATGTTCTAGAAGAGTTCTTCCTAACGTTTCGCCAGCATCTGTGGCTGGCATCTGCTAGCCACAGATGCTGGTGAAACGTCAGGAAGAAACTCTTCTAGAACATGGCCACATAACCCGAAAACCCCACAAAAAACGATATATTAATACTCTAAATGAATAAATAAAATAAATTTAAGCTGGTGCTGTTTGTTTATTTGATGGTTATATAAACTGATTTCTTGGGTTATGTTATAATTTCATATATATGAATTATTGGTGCTGATGTACAGATTTCACCATGGAAAAATGACACATTTTCAAAAAAAAATCTCATGAAGTAACATACTTGTGGTTTTATTTGTGTGCACTTCTTTCAACATGTAAAGGGCTTCTGGAAGAAAAACAGAAAAGTTCAGTGTTTCTGTCAACATTGCAGCAGCCAGCAAAGTGACTTTTGAGTTGACCTATGAGGAACTCTTGAAGCGAAGCTTTGGAAAATATGAATTGTTCATAAAAGTAAACCCCAAACAGCTTGTCAATAAATTTGAGGTAAGTTCCACAATCATTTCCCTGATATCCAGTAATGCTGCTGCCTTATAGTAAGTAAACTATATTCTGTGCGCAGCTTATAGTAAAGTATCTGGAATATTTTTCATGAAATGGAAATATTGATTTATTTGAAATATTTCTGCACTGACTTTGAAGGCAAACCTTCTGCAAGGTGGCTGAAAAAGGGGGGAAATACAGTTAATAAAAATGACACAAAATATTTAAAATAACCACTTTTTTTACTATATAAAAGATGGATCTCCATTCAATTAAAAGCAGCCAAGACCAAGCAGGTTTTCAGTGTTCCTGTAGAATATGGAAATAGGCATCCACATAACCTGAAGAAGATCATTATTTGGGGCTACCAGAGGAAAGGCTCAGTCTCCTGTGCACATGTATCTAACAGATCTTACCAATGAATGTGTGCTCTGTGCCTCTGTGGCCAGTTTCCATGGATGCAGGAAATCCTTCAAAAAACAAAATTTGATTGTCTAGAACTTTGAAGAAAGTCACCAGCATTTTAAATCAAGTCTTGAAGTGCACAGGCAGTGTTTTGCTGGCGCAGAATTAATGTTATATGTTCTGATTGCTAAGTCCCCAGAAACAACTGAGGTCCTTTCATGCTACACTATTATACTTTAGGATTTAACTGCCATGGCAACATGCTTTGGAATTTCATCCAGAGAGCTCTAGTGCGTCCCTACCACACCGCCCAGGATTCTACAGGATGAAATCATGCTATAAAGTGGAATTACTGTGTGGAAGAACCCCAGGTGGCTACATCAGCTGAAGTTTCCAAACAACCACACATAGATCTCATTATTGAAGTGAAATATTATTGACAATGACTAGAACCATGGTGGTGTAGTGGTTTGAGTGTTGGAATATGATTCTGGAGACCAGGGTTCGATTCCTAGCTTGGCCACGAAACCCACTGGGTGACCTTAGGCAAGGGGAAGGCATTGGCAAATCTCCTATGACCAAGTTTTGCCAAGAAAACCCCATGATGGGTTCTCCTTGGGATCGCCATAAGTTGGAAATGACTTGAAGGCCCAGAACTACAACAATTACTGACAGTGGCTAGGGCATATATGTACAACAACAGCAACTGTTTTCCCCAGATAGGATCACAACTGGAAATCAGCCAAAGCTGATTAAAGGCATTACTGATAAATGATATCACCTACACTTCCCTAGACAGGACTGAGTCCAGAAAAATGTCCAAGTTATACATTTGGTCTTTCTTTTTTTAGGGAAGGCCAGTGTGCCCAACATTAGTCTAACCTTCACAATGGTTGGTAGAGTTCACTCCCCACAGCACTTCTGTCTTATATGTATGAAGCCTTAATTTATTTGTCCTCATCTGTACCCATACTGCCTCCTGGAACCTGTTTAGAGTCTCCACCACCACTTTCCTTAGACTAGCTGGCAAAAATTGAATTGTCATCAACAAGTGAGGACAGCTGAATGACAGTTTAGTCCAAATCTCCAAATGATTTTCCACAATGCAATTTTAGGCTGTGTCAATAGAAGTACAGTATAGTGTCTAGATCAAGAGAAGTAATAGTGCCAGTCTATTCTGCTTTGGTCAGACCCCACCTGGAACACCGTGTCCAGTTCTGGGCACCACAATTAAAAAAGGATGCTGAAAAACTGGAGTGTGTCCAAGGGAGGGCGACTAAAATGGTGAGAGTCTGGAAACCATGCCCAATGAGGAAAGACTCAGGGAGCTGGGTATGTTTAGCCTTGAGAAGTGAAGGTTAAGAGGTGATATGATAGCTCTGTTTAAATATTTGAAGGGATGTCATATTGAGGAGGGAGCAAGCTTTTTTTCTGCTTCTCCAGAGAACAGGACCCAGAACAATGGATGCAAGCTACAGTAAAAGAGATTCCACTTCAACATTAGGAGGAACTTCCTGACAGTAAGGGCTGTTCGACAGTGGAACACACTCCCTCGGAGTGTGGTGGGGTCTTCCTCTTTGGAAGTCTTTAAACAGAGGCTGGATGGCCATCTTTTGGGTATGCTTAGAGAGTTCCTGCATGACAGGGAGTTGGACTTGATGGCCCTTGTGGTCTCTTCCAACTCTGATTCTATGATTCTATGATTCAATGACTTCTGGGAAATATTAAATAAGTAGGAGGGACAAAATAGAATCCCGAGACACCCCAAATGCCAATGACCATGGGAAAGAGGTGGAGTCCCCCAGCACCATCTGGATATGTTATTTTGAGAAAAACTAGAGCCACTGCGATATGATGCTAGACACTAATAGAATATCCCAGTAAATGGATTTCAGAGTCATCGACATGACTGATAACTGTGCAGCCTGTGGGTTGCATTGGACCTTATGGGGAAATCTCCCTTGTCCTTTAGACCCACAACCTCTTGATCCTACCTGGAAACATTTGGCAAAGATAATAGGTTGTTTTCCTGAAACAACTCATTGGTGCCAGATTAGGCCGCCTAAGCTTTTGGAGGATGATTCCTAACTCAAAACAGCCTTAATTGGGGTCTAAAGGTGGCTGAAAATAACAAAATGGCACTTCTGGACTGCCAAAATGGCACCCTAGGTTGTGTGCAGCTCTTGGTGTTCCAAAACATGGCTTTACTTTGTCAAGGAGATCTAACAGGGCTGTGCTCTCCCTTCTGCTCTTTGAGAATATGTATATCTGCATGGTGTTTGAGGGCACCCCTGCTCATTATTCTGAATGGGCCTCTTGGCTTCTGCCCCCAAAGTACTGCCCTGTGATATTGTCACTGCTCTCAAGTTCTGGTTTAAAAGTTCCTGTATGCATTGGGATCTGTTTATTCAGTGCTACATTAGGCAGCTGCAGAAAAATACCTCAGAGATGAATTTATGAAACTAGCAGTAATTCTTTTTTTATTATATTAAAACATAAAAAACAACTAAGACAAAAGTCAAATTATAAAAACATCAACCCACCTCTATAACAATACATACATACATCCCTACACAACTACTTTAATAGTCTATATTCTATGGCAGTTAAATCATAAAGCTATAATCTTCTTTCTTTCATACTTTAACGTTAATAAATGCATGTACTGCAGCCGCTCACTCACAACCATAAGGTTGCGAGTTCAGTACCAGCCAGGAGCTCAGGCTCAACTTAGGCTTGCATCCTTCCAAGGTCACTAAAATGAGTACCCAGATTATTGTGGGCAATTAGCTTACAGTTGTAAACCACTTAGAGACTGCTTAGGAGGTATGAAGCAGTATATAAATGAAACTGCTATTGCTGAATCTGCTACTTACATCCATTAACATCCATTCCTGACTTCTAATTCCAACTGCACCTGTTGCTAATATGAATTTGTTTATATTTGTAAATCTATATCTTTGTACTGTTCCTTCTCTGCATATTTATTACTTATCTAATTCTATCTTAAATGTTTGATTAATCTACTTCTAATGAATACACATATACATATATTATCATTATTAATCAATAAATCTAATAAATGACATTTTCACCCCACATATTACTTAAATATCCCATTAATTGTTCCCAAATAATTACAAAATCTTATAATTTTCCTTCTTTTAACAGACATGTTAATTTATCTAACTCGTCCATATCTAATAATTTTAATAGCCAATCTTGTGATGTCGTAGTTGAATTTTCTTTCCTTTCTGAGCTATTAGTGTAATATATAGTGTAAAATTTTACCATTTTGATTATCAATTCCATCATCAATCATTCCAAACATACAATTCTGGTTTCAGTTTTAATTTTATCTTTAGAATTTTTTCAATTAATTGATGTATAGAACCCCAAAATTTCTTCATCTTAGTACAGGTCCACCATTGGTGGAAAAAAGTTCCTTTTAAAAAAAAAAAAGCATTTTCCTACTGTTTCATTTACTTTTCTGTACTTGTTGATTCCTAATTTCAATTAACATTACAGATTGAGGCAAACATCTTTGAACCTCAAGGTATCAGTGATCTTGAAGTAGAAGGAACATTCCTCACAAATGAGTTGTTACCAGTTGTGCAAAAGTCCTACTCAGGGAAAAAGGTAGGTCTTAAAATCGTCATTGGTTAGGAAATATTGTTGGAATGGTAGAAGGCATCCTAGAGTAGATAAAAGTCAAAGTAGTTTGTCTAAAATCATTGTTGTCATGTATGGAAAGGACTGTGGAAATATAGTTCTATAGTTAAGTCACATGTGAGCAGCACTAATAGTCATGTTTGAGATATCATGGAACTAGCATGATTTCATAAAAGTGAAGGAGAACAACAGTATCATCAGCTTTTTATCATGGCCATGCACATGCAGTATGATCTGTATCTGGACATAAAAACTGTATTTTTAACACTTATCTAATGGCTGTTGGGAATCATGGATCCCTGGTCTAAATTTTATTATGTCCCAAGTAAAGCAGGCCTACTGAACCAATAGGATGAATCTCATATGCTGAGTCACTTTTCAACATTTGATTCAATTGGTCTACCCTAGTTTTGACTAACCAGAAGGATTCAAGCCAATGTCTCTAACATTTCCATGAGGAGGTAGAGCTGAAAAAGCCAAGGCAGTGTGAAAGGAGCAAAAGAAGACCAGTCAGAGGTTACAGTTAAAGTTCAGGGATGTCAGAACATTTAGTGATCTCAGTCTGAAACTTCATGAATCGACTTGTAAAAAAAAAAAGCAGAGAAACTGCTGGTCTTTTCCTCACTGGTAACTTACACACTCCCTCAGAAAGTGGTGGTGTCTCCTTCCTTGGAGGTCTTTAAAAAGAGGCTGGATGGCCATCTGTCGGGGATGCTTTGATTGTGATTTCCTGCATGGCAGGGGGTTGGACTGAATGGCCCTTGTGGTCTCTTCCAACTTTACAATACAATTCTATGATTCAATTCAATTCTAAAGCTACGGTTTCTCATGGGGAATACACTCAGCAGTGAATAATATTATGCTCATCCCTCATCTCCAAGTGAGGAGAAATCCAGAGGCCCAGCACTGTAGGATATTTATGCTAAGGTGGTTGTGACTGGTAATAATTCTGCATTTAAATTTGCACTCACCTGTCTGTCTACATCCAGTCCCCAACTGTATGTAATGTATATGTACTTGAAGATAGATGGAGCCTTGCAGTTGACAAAAAAAAGTGTTAATAACTTAGCAATATTATAATGTTATTGCTATGAGAACTAATTGCCAGGCCACTTTCTTGAATCACAAGGGGTCATGTGTTCCTCCTCTCCTGGTGAAGTGTGTTGTCATTATATGTCTCTGAATGTAAATTGTATTAAAGAATAACAGTAAATAAGGGAAACAGGTTCTCTGAATGAAGTTAAATCTTCTCTTATATTTTATATTTTTATATTTTTAATTAATTTGCTGAAATCTAAAATGAAGATGATTACTCTTATTTTAGGGCCATGTGTTATTCAGTCCCACTATTGATCAACAACGAACCTGCGACAACTGCACAACCTCTCTGCTGCAAGGAGATTTTCTCATAAAATATGATGTGAACAGAGATTCACCTAGTAACTTACAGGTAAATACACCTTTTTGTCATTTGGAATTACACGCCAGGATGTCTAGTTCATAATAATGCTATTTCTACATCTTATCCTTGTTTTTCAGGTTGTCAATGGATACTTTGTACACTTTTTTGCACCAAAAAATCTTGCACATTTGCCAAAGAATGTTGCCTTTGTAATAGATATCAGTGGCTCCATGGGTGGACAGAAACTTCATCAGGTAACCTATTATTGTGAAACAACTCCTAGTAATCTCTTCATAAGGCCTGTTGCATAGCAGAAAAGATTGTGCCCTGTACACTTATACCCAGAGAAAATATTTGTAACTTTTTACATGGCACCTCTTCATGGAGAGTCAAGTGTGGTGTAGTGGTTGCAATGTTGGACTAAGACACTGGGAAATCACGGGACAAATCCCTGCTTGCCCACGGGAACCAGTTGCTTGACCTTGGGCAAGTCACACTCTCTCACTCTCAGAGGGAGGCAATGGCAAACCTTCTCTGAATAAAAACTGGTAAGAAAACCCCATGATAGGTTTGCCTTATTGTTGCTATAAGTTTGAAATGAAGGCACACCACAACAACAACAACATAGTGTTTTCACTGTCATTTCAGAATATAGCTAAAGTTTGTGTATGTGAATGTTGTTTCCATGGTTTAAACTTTCGGTTTAACAAAATGCATATGAAATTCACAGAGTACCATCCGAACCTTCATTCAGATGTGCTAGTTTTATTCGTATATTTATACATACTTCTTAACTACTAGGCCAAGGTAGGGATGGGTGAAGATTTCATTTCATTTTTGAACAGAATCTATTAAATTTTCCAAATTTCAAATATGGATGAAAGTGAAAGCTATTTCTACTTTTTGCTCATATGGATGAGCAAAAATTTAATTCCAACTAATTTTTTGATAATTATAACATTTGTACAATTCCAATGTGGTAAATTACAAAATTGACAGAAGCACAGTAATTGCTTGAAGAAAAGCACCCTAGTTTACCCTTTAAATGGCAGTCTTAAGAGTATGTTTGTGAGTAGATCTTGGCTTTAGCTGTCTGCTGAGCTGGCAGGCTCAGGCTACAATTGTTCATTTCAAGCTGTGTGAAGTTGTGGGTTGGGGTTGGGGTTGGAGTTAGCATGTGGAAGACAACAATAGTAACAGATTATAGGAAGAGGGAGAGAAAGTGAAGCATCAATTGCATAATAGGGTGTACAGGGAGTAAGTGCCCCCTAAGAAAGGAGCCCTTTCAAGCAGGAAGAGACACTGGGAACAATAACTTCTAAATACAGGCCTTTTTAACACCTCACATCCCAATTTAATTTTTATTAAAGGCAAAGGAAGCATTGGTAAAGATAGTTGAAGATTTAAGGGAAGATGATCACTTCAATATCATACTGTTTGAGAGTTCCATCTCTAAATGGAAAGATGGCTTAATTAAAGCTACTCCTGAGAATGTGACTGAAGCAAAGGAATTCATTGCAAAAATTGACGTAGACGGACGTGAGTACTAGACATGAATTAGTCAAAAAATTTCTTAAAGTATTTACTTTTACTTTTTTATTGCCTTGACTCTCCCTAATTTCCGTGCTCAGGAGTCAGTTTGACACTGATGAAGTGTAAATTTCCACCAGCATACTTAGAAATGGTGGTGAGAGAGGAGGAAGGCAGATTACCTGGCTGAAAGTCACACAAGGGATCTAATCTCAGTGCACAGCAATGACAAGTCAGTATCAGTTGAGGTTGGGGGCAGAGCTGATCCCACATAGCATCTATTAAGCTGTTGAGTAAAACTGCTTTATAAGGAGGTATTGAATACCTCCTTTTGTGATAATGGATAATGCAGACTGCCATTAACACTAGAATAAAGAGATGAGAAGATTCTGATTATTTGCTTACTCCAAATTTATAATTTCATCTGCTAGCAATCTTTTTTTTTTTTAGAAGCTATCACTACAAGCCACTTGAGTATCCCCCAGATAAACTACTTCAGTGCTAGGAAGCATCTTATCTATTCCAGACAAAGGCCCAATTCCTCCTTGCTAATTGGAGCATGAAGCTTTATATCCAAACAGTCAAGGCAGACACTTATACAAAGCATGAGTGCAGATTGATACTATTGGGCAGAAATATCAATTCTGAAGTGTATGAGAAGCAGAAATGCAGACAGACAAAAAACTTAAAAACAGCAAGATGCAAAATCCCTTCACCAAATCTTTTCCTGGGCTGCCTAGCCAAAGTATTAAGTCAGTAACAATGTCTTTATTAAAAGAAGAAGAATCAGCTTAGTCAAAAATCCCTTTAAAAATCTCCCATATGATCTCCAATCAGTTCAATTGGGATGTTCCCCATTTCCCTGATTTGTTTGCTGTAGACATGTAAAAGCCAGCTCTGTTTGTTGTGAGAGATTATTATTCAATTCATATTTACCTTTTTACATTTCTTGATAAAGTTGTTCAGACAGAGAAACAGCAAGTTGATAAAGCAAGAAACAGCAAGTTCAGTTATTCATTTTTTTTTTCATTTTAAAGTCTTGTTTATAAGAAAAATCAGCAACAATTCTACCCTAAATATGGGCTTTCCATGCTTTCCGTTCAAGAGTGTATGAACCCACAGAGCTGTCATTCATTTTAAAATATTCCACCAAATCTACTGACATTTGAGCACTAAGTTGTTCATCACTGAATAGTGAAACATTAAAACACCAGAGACTAAAGGGTTTAGGCCCATGGTGGTGAACCTCTCTGGCATGCAAAGCCATTTTGGAGGACATGTGGAGAGACAGGAGGGCAGGGAAAGAGGAGGAGAGGCAGCTGAAGGCCCAGGAGGCTTGAAGGGAAGAGGAGGAGCAGGCGTGCACCTCTTCTTCTTCTCCCCCTTGCCCTCCCAGGCCTTTAGCTGTATCCAGGGATGCCCCACTCCCAGAAGGTAGAAGTCCTGCCCCCAGAGGACAGATGTTCCACCCCAGACAGCAGAGGTTCCAACTCTGGAAGTCCCTCCACCCCCCCAGAAATTCCACCCTGGGATGCCTTTGAGTTTGGGCATTCAGACCCTAAAAGGTTCACTATCACTGATTTAGGCATACAGTGGTACCCCGGGATACGAAATACCCACGTTACGAAATTTCCGGGATACGAAAAAATCCCATAGGAAATAATTGTTCCGGGTTATGAAGGTTTTTTCGGGTTACGAAAAATTTTTTGGTGCTTTTCGGCGCTATTTCACACGAAATCGCGGCTTTTCCCCATTAGCGCCTATGGGTTTTCGGCTTGCGAAGGCTTTTCGGGTTACGAAAGCGGCGGCGGAACGAATTAATTTCGTAACCCGAGGGAGCACTGTATTAGAAAAATGTAGTTCTAGACAAACTGGAGTATGATCTCATATTGTCAAGAATTCAATTTTGCATTTTTTATTTCTAGCCAAAGACACAGCAATTAAAAAATAATCTAATCTGAAACAGTTATGGTGGATCAGAATGTTAAAAGTATTTTCTCTATCTCCTGGATATACAGCTCTCTCCATGTATTAATTAAGCTATATTCATTCATGGAGAGTTCCATTGGATGCTACCAATGTGGGACTGATGCCACTAATGTGAGACTGATCGTATTACATCCACATACCCAGTGATATACCAAACAAGTATTGATGTTACCAGTAGTTTATTTTATCACCATCTTATTATCCCTAAAAGAAACATGTCGCAAACTCACAGGGCTGACTTTAGAAAAAAACCTCTAAATTCAGAAGTTTAGGGCATGGTTAGGAAACTTTTTCTCAGATGGACAGCTGAACTATGCCCAGGAATGTTGAGAACCAAAGGGGTAGGACCATTGCAGAAAATGAATTGAAATACTGCTGTCATAATTCCCCATTTGTAAGGGGGAAGTGTGTTTGTTTCTATACAATATGCCTAAGGATGTGAAGCCTGGCAGCTGAAACTTGGCATGGATACTAGAAGGAGAGTAGATGGTTATCTTATTTATTTCTTTGTGAAATGCTTGCCTTTGCAGACTCTGGAAGAGGAGGGGGTGACAGGTTTACGTGGAACATACAGGTGTTTGTTTCTTTTCATTCTCCATAGTACAAACTAAGCCACTGTTTCCATGTTGCAGTAACAAATCTTAATGATGGTTTACTGACTGGAATTGAGATGCTGAATACAGCCCATGATTCAAATTCTGTGCCTCTACGAAGTGCCTCCTTGGTTATCATGTTAACAGATGGTGAACCCAATGTGGGTAAGTGTTTGACTAACAGATGAAATAATTTCACTGTGGTATTAAGACTCATGTTCACATGAGTCATCTTAAAATTCCGTGTACGCTTCCATGCATTCTGATTAAATGTAAAAATTATTGTGGCCCTCCAGTCTAGGATATTTTCCAGGATTATAGCAATACTCAGGGAAGCAAAATAGGAATCATCTAATACACAGGTGTTTCTATGAACACACTGACAAATGATTGGTATCTGAACCTGGAGTGCTGGGTCCCACTTGGAGAGAAAGGCGGCATATAAATGAAATGAAATAGCTCCTCAAATGGTGCCACCAAGAACTATTTGGATTCTTGGATCATGGGCTGCAGTTCCATGAAGGGGGACTTCTGGCAAGGGATGAGTTGCATCTCACACAAGTTGGCAGAAACATTTTTGCCAATAGTCCAAAAATTTGATCAGGAGGACTTGAAACTGAGTTATGTGGGGGAGGGAGACAGTATTTTGGAAGGCAGGGATACATCAAGGGCTGGAGATAGTAGTCAAGCTGTCATAGAGTGAACAAAGCAAATAGAGCAAGGACCTAACAGTGGGAGGGGAAACAAGTTTACACAAGCAGCTAGTGGGGAGGACCCATGGTCTTAGATGTCTTTACACTAATGCACAGAGCATGGGAAATAAACAAGATGAACGTGAACTCCTAGCACAACAAAACAAATGCTAAAACCTGGTGGGATGAGTCTTATGATTGGAATGTAGTAATAGAGGGGGAAATAGGCCAAAAAGGAAAGGAGGGATGTCAGGGATGTGAAGAGATCCAGGACTTAAATCCTGGAAGCCAGGTGGAGAGCATCTGGATAAAAATGAAAGGGGAGAGAAACAACAGGAATATTATTGTGGGAGTCTACTACAGACCTCCAAGTCAGATTGAGGAATTGGATGATGCCTTTTCCAGAACAGATGACCACACACTCAGAAAGGAGAGATGTAGTAGTGATGGGTGACTTCAGCTATCCTGATACAGTCATCCCTTCCCTTTCACAGGGGATCCGTTCCAGACACCCCCCCCCCCCCACATAAGGGGAAAAACATGTAAGGGAAAAACATGGATATTCAAAAATGCAGATGCTTGTGCCCGTGGTGGTATGCAGTGCTGCAACTTCCATATGCTGGAAGCCGTGTAAGGCATGCCTGTGTATGACGCGGACACACTGTTTTTCCAGCGATAAAAGGCGGGGCCATCCTGTGAACGGGTCGGCTTCCTCTTCTCGCTCTGTCAGGCAGGATATGCTATAAACTTGCATATAGCCAACACTAGAGGGAGCCAACCTCCTTCGGAGGCTTCAGTTTCATTTCCTGCCTTGCTCTGTTCAGACGTCT
The DNA here is from genome assembly GCF_019175285.1 of Sceloporus undulatus. Taxonomy (NCBI): domain Eukaryota; kingdom Metazoa; phylum Chordata; class Lepidosauria; order Squamata; family Phrynosomatidae; genus Sceloporus; species Sceloporus undulatus. The sequence continues at coordinate 69,752,826 of NC_056523.1, read as the reverse complement.
TTTTCAAGCCTCCTGCCTATCTTTAAAAAAAACAACCTTTCTTTCTGTCCTCTCTCCCTTGCTATCCCTCTCCCCTCTTATCCTCCCCTGCTCTTCTGCTTGAGCTACTGAGAGACTGGTCATGTCTGGGGCAGGGACCAGAGAGGACAGCCCAGGCATGTCTGGGGAGTCCCTGGAAATGGCGCGCAAATGCTCCATCCACTCTTCCAGCCTGGATGACGAGGAGACCAGCCATCCCAGGGACAAAAGGGCCAGGTCGGAGGAGGGAGAACCCTCATTGCCTCCCTTATTTCCATGCAAGCAGTGGCATTATCAGGTCAACAACAAGGGGCCCCGGTCTCCTCAGGCACCCTACCTTTGTCCCAGGGAGACCTTTCCTGCCATCCTCCTTCAGCAGCCCTGGGCGCACCTTCCAAAACAGGGTCTACTCCTCCCTCTCCTGCCCCCCGTTCCTCCCTGGATTCCATCCCCCCCTCCGAAAGGGGTAAATTTGTTCCAAGATCAACATTTTTTAGGTGCCAACCGCCCAAAGGCAGGAAAAATTCAAAAAGGTCTTCTTCTAACCATAAAGGCAAGCGTCCAGCGCCCTCTGCTGCCCAATCAGCCAAAGCCAAAAAACACAAAATAGCTCTGCCTTCCCACTCCTCTCTCGAGGAGGATGTTGTAGATATTATTGATTCCCTCTCCCAACAAGGAGATGATGATGACATATCCCCAGATGAACTATCCGATGAAGCCCAAGGGGATGACCTCCTGGCACCATCTTCTGCCAAATTGTTCGCTCCAGATGACTTCCAGATATTGATTTAAAAAGCCATCAGAGCCCTAGAACTCTCTGAACCTACTCCAAACCCTCAACCCCAGGACACCGATCTACCACAGGGAAAAGGAGACTCATTCCCTAAGCCAGGTCCTTCCACCCTCGAAGTTCCCTTCACAGCAGACTTCATGCAGGTAGTTAGAGAGGAATGGTCAAAGCCAGCTACTGCCAGGCCTAGTCCACAAGCTTTTAAAAGATTTTACAACTTACCTCAACATGTGATGGCTAAACTTCAGGTCCCAGTTGTTGATGCTCCCGTATCTCAACTGGTATCATCTGCAATATATTCTAAAGATGGTGACAATGTTCTAAAAACCCTGAAGACAAGAGGGCAGATTCATCACTCAGAAAATCATTCGAAGCCTTCTCCCTGGCCATTAGAGCCTCTTCAACAATTTCGATCCTGACTAGAGCAGTTTTCACTTGGGCCAAAGACATCATACAAGAAATACCCAGAGGCAATACCAAACTCCGACAGGGCATAAACAAGCTGCTCAAAGTCCTTGCCTTCTTGGCTGATGCGTCTCTGGATATCATCCAACTGAGCTCCAGGGCTCAAGCAGCATCCATTCCTGTTAGAAGACAGATATGGTTAATAAACTGGTTAGTTGATGCTAAATCAAAACAAAACCTCACCATGGCTCCCTTTAGCGGTCAAAAGTTATTTGGCAACGCTCTGGAACCAGTTCTCGTTGAAACCAAAGACAAGAAAAAAGCTCTTCCCTCCTTACCAAAGAGAGATGACAAGCGGTCCTTTCACCAAGGCCAAGGCTCCTTTCATCCATACAAAAACAACTCGTCTTTTCGGCCCAGAGACTCCAGATCCAACAAATCCCAACGGTCCGACCGCAAACCATATGGTAGACAACAATACAACAACCGAGGATTCGGAAAATCCAATAACACCAACAACCAAGGCCAAGGATCTGCATCCTCCAAACACAATCCCAACTCTCCAAGACCATGACTGGTCGTCCCACAAAGTGGGCGGTCGACTTCTCTAGTTTTGTCACGCTTGGGAAGCCTCAACCTCAGACAAGTGGGTCCTTTCCACCATACAACAGGGTTATCTGATAGAGTTCTACAGAACTCCTCACGACCATTTTGTTCCTTCAGGTCCCCTCGGCCAAGAAAACACCAACTGATGCTAAAAGCAATACATCACCACTTAGAGATAGGAGCAATAGAACCAGTGCCCTCTTCAGATATCTTCAAGGGCTGTTATTCAATGCTTTTCACAGTGCCCAAGAAAGACAGATCATGGCGAGCAGTCCTGGACCTAAAATGGATAAACAAGTTCATCACCAAGTGCCGATTCCTCATGGAGACCCTCAGGTCCATCCTAGAGACGCTAAGACACCACGACTTTCTGGTTTCTCTAGATCTTACAGAAACCTATCTTCACATTCCAATACACCCATCACACCGTCGCTTCGTGCAGTTCTGCTACCACCACAATCACTTTCAATACAAGGCCCTTCCGTTCAGACTTACTTCCACACCACGAGTGTTTACAAAGATCATGATAGGCCTGGTGGCATAATGGAGAATCTTCGGAATACACATCCATCCCTACTTGGACAATCTTCTCCTACACGCCTCATCTTACAATCAAGCCAAACAACACACACAACAGATTCTTACTTCATTAGCAAGACATGGTTTTCAGGTCAGTCATGGGAAGAGCCACCTAGAACCGTCACAACTGATCACTCACCTGGGAGCGGTCATCGATAGAAATCAGGGAAGGGTGTCCCTAATCCCAGAAAGACTCAGATCAATCCATCAGGCCATCAGTCTGGCCCTACAATACTGCTCCACAAACCTCCTCCTTCTGGCAAGGATTCAGGGTCTAATGATTGCCTCCATAGACTGTGTCCCATGGGCTTGCTTCCAGAGAACTCCAGTGGTTCTTGCTACCTTACCAGAGACACATTATTCACAAAGTCAACAAGAGACTGACACTACCATTGACAGTAAGGCAATCTTTTCAATGGTGGATGTCCCACAATCTCCTCAAAGGCCGAATGCTCTGGCCTACCCAGGAAATTCAACTGACAACAGATGCCAGCCTGAGGGACTGGGGAGCGACATTACACAACTAGGTTGCTCAAGGAAAATGTAATGTTCAAGAACGAGCACAGTATAAACTTCCTGGAACTCAGAGCGATACGCTTGGCTCTGATCTCCTTTGCCCCTCAAGTCAAGGACAACCCGATTCTGGTCAGCACGGACAACATGTCCGCCAAAGCACACATCAACCGACAAGGAGGAACAAAGTCCAGTTCGCTAATTAGAGAATCCCAATTACTTCTACAATGTTCAAAAAGACATCTCCTGTCCATCAGGGCAGAACACATCAAAGGATCTCTAAATACAAGGGCCGACTGGCTCAGCAGACAAGATATAGACCAGTCGGAGTGGTGTCTTCATCCCAGGTGTTCAGGTGGATAACACTCAGGTTCGGAACCCCACAGATAGACCTGTTCACGTCTCCAATAAACAACCAGGTTCCTCGCTTCTACTCCTGCTTTCAAACACAAGGAGCAGAACAGATAGACGCTCTCCATGTCCCATGGCCGAGAGAAGTCCTATATGCCTTTCCACCAACATCCATGATCAACAGGTGCCTAAGAAAGGCAAGAAAAGAAAAATCAACCTTGATCCTAATAGCACCACATTGGCCACGAAGACCATTGTTCTCCGAACTCATATCCATGGCTCAAAGAGTCCTCAAACTGCCGAGCCATCCAGACCTTCTATCACAAGACCAAATTTATCATCCAGACCCTCAGTGGCTCAATCTTCACACGGGGAAATTGAATGCCAAAACATGATACATGACGGCTTACCATCAGAGGTGGCTGAGACCATCATCAAGGCTAGACGACCTTCGACCACAAGGACCTATGAATATTCATACAGGGCTTTTGTCCGTTGGTGTAGGATCAAAAAGATGCCTTCCCACATTCCTACAGTCAATTCCCTGTTGTCATATCTACAAGACGGTCTCAACAAAGGTCTCAAACCAAACACTCTAAAGAGACAGGTTTCAGCCATATCTTCGGTTCTGCCTCAAAAGCAGTCTGCCAAGCTCTCTACCAACTACTACATCAGAAGGTTCTTGAGGGCCGCTATCCTCATCAAGCCACCTATGGTTCATCATTATCCCAACTGGGACCTTCATACAGTCCTGTCGGCTCTCACCAAACCTCCATTCGAACCTCTAAAATCTACAGACATAAAATACCTCACCTGGAAGGTGGTTTTCTTGTTGCAATCACATCCGCCAAAAGAGTGTCAGAGATGGGAGTGCTGTCCATTCGGCAGGAACTGCATTTTCAGACAAGACTCCGTCGTTTTACGATTGGATCCTTTGTTCATCACCAACATGAACTCCACTTTTCATAGGACTCAGGACATCATACTACCCTCCTTCTGCCCTCATCCCAAAAAAGCCTTAGAAAAAACATGGCATACACTTGATGTTCGCCATGCCCTATATATATACATAAAGAGAACTCAAGATTTTCGTTTGTCCAACAGTCTGTTCATTGCTTTCCATAAAAAGAGGAAAAAAGGTTTCCTCCTCTACGCTCTCAAAGTGGATTCGCTCCTTCATTTTGACATGTCATTCTTTAGCGGGATCTTCCCCAACGGGTCCAGTTTATGCCCACTCCACAAGGAGTGCTTCCACCTTTGCTGCATTGTCCACTAATGCATCTTTAGCTGAGATATGTAGAGCTGCTACATGGTCGTCGGTATCTACTTTTGTCTGGCACTAGAGATTAGACTCTACTCAGTTTTCTGAAGCTGCATTCGGAAGAAGGGTACTACAGGCTGTAGTAACGTGATAGCCAGGTTTTCTTATTGCCCACCCAGGATTAGAGGAGCTGTAGTGCATCCCGTTCACAGGTTGGCCCCACCTTCCATCGCTGGAAAAATGTACATTGACTCACCTTCATGAGATGTTGGTTTTCAGCAATGAAAGGCGGGAACATCCTTCCCTCCCCTGGTCTGGTCTAGTTCTCCCTGTGTTCACACTATTTACACTGTTTTGTTTTTGTCAAACGGTTATGCTATCTAGTTCCTTCAGTGTTGGCCTTACCTCTGATTATGGTTACAAGTTTATGTCTAGTTCATAGGCTGTTTTATCAACTGAAGCCTCCGAAGGGGGTTGGCTCCCTCTAGTGGTGGCTATATGCAAGCTTATAGCATATCCTGCCTGACAGAGCGAGAAGAGGAAGCCGACCCGTTCACAGGATGGCCCCGCCTTTCATCGCTGAAAACCAACATCTCACAAAGATGAGTCAATGTACATATTTGCTGGAACTCAAACTCAGCCAAAACTTTAAGGTGTAGCAAATTCTTCACTTTCCTCGGAGACAGTTTCATTGTCCAAAAGGTGGAAGAGTCAACAAGCTATTTTAGATCTGATCCTAACCAAAAGGGATGACCTGGTTAATGGGGTGCAAGTGGTGGGAGTGATTGTGTTCTCCTGGAGCTTGTTATACAGTGGAAAGGAGAAACAAGGCATAGTCAGACATGTATTCTAGACTTTAGGAGAGCTGACTTCAGTAAACTTAGGGAAATAGTGGGGGTGATCCCATTGTCATAAATATTAAAAGAGCAGTGAGTATAGGACAGATGGGAGTTTATCAAAAGGCAGCTACTGAAGGCACAATTTCAAACAGTTCCAATGTGGAGGAAAAATGGGAGGTGTTTCAAGAAAGCAGGATCAATGACTAAAGAACTTTCAACTAAGGAAAGTTGTAAAGAGAATATGTATAAGAAATGGAAAAAGGGGAAATCACTAAAGAAGAATTAAAAAAAATAGCTAGTACATATAGGGGTAAAGTCAGAAAAGGAAAAGCCCAGAATGAGCTCAGACTTGATAGCGGTTAAGAGCAATAAAAAAGGCTTTGGGGAGGGTATTTCCTCAGCAAAAGGAAGAAGAAGGAAATGGTAGGGCCACTGTATGGAGAAGATGGAGAAATGCTAACAGGGGACTAAGAAAAGGCAGAACTACTCAACACCTTTTGTGCCTTGGTCTTCTCACAAAAAGAAAAGGGTGCTCAAACTGAGGAAAATAGACCAGAGGACACAATAGGGGAAATACAGCACAGAATAAATAAAGAGGTACTACAAGAATACCTTAACATATTTAACTCACTGATGCTGTATGACGGGGTGGGCAAGGTGTAGTGGTCATTCCCTCCCATGATGCATTGTGAAGTGCACCATCACTCCTGATACAACTAGAAATAATATCATATCTACTTCTAGAATTTGGCTGAAAATAATTTCCCCCAAAAAATCATCCCCCCAAAAAAAACATCTGGGTGTTTAACCTCCAGTTACATAAACCAGCAGAATTCCAGCCAGTATGGATAGCCCTTGTAGTCTCTTCTAATTCTATAATTCTATGATTAATCTGACAGAAGCATAGGGGGCTGGTAGGCATAGTATTAGGATTAGTATTTAGAAGCCCTACACAGTCTGAAAGAGTACTATCAGGATCAGCAGTGATGATATGTACTTTGGGCCTTTGAAGCAGCCATTTATTCTGTGTAATTCCACTGTTATAAAACTTCTGTATCATGACAAACTAGTCTTAACTGATGTTATTATTGCTGAGATGATGCATTTTAATGGATTGTATTGATCATAATTGTATGTTTTTATTTGGTTGTAACCCCGCCTTGATCCGGAAGGGAGAGGCGGGGAAATATTATTATTGTTGTTGTTGTTGTTGTTATTATTTATAATAATAAATTATAAAAATTTTATTTATGTTTCCCAGCCTCTCCCGGTTGGATCGAAGCGGGGTTACAGACTAAATAAAATCACAGTGTATACATTAAAATTCTCCGACTCAATTATTAACATTAAAATCCAGCATGTTAACTACTAATTACAAACATCAATGCAATACTCAATACAATATAATGGGGAAATAAGCAGCATCTTATTCAAGGGGCATGTCAGTCATTATCTTACATCGTATCTGGGTATGCTTGGCAAAACAGTTCAGTTTTAACTGCTTTCCTGAATATCTCCAATGAGGATGCTGAACGGATGTCCTCAGGAAGGCTATTCCACAATCTTGGAGCCCGTATTGGAAAGGCTCTTTGTGAAGTGGAAGCATATTTGGGGTTCTTAGTTTCCAATAAATTCTTACCCGATGTTCTAAGGGTGGTGTGGGGCGGATTGTATGGGGAGAGGCAGTCCCGTAAGTAAATCGGACCCAAGCCATATAAGGAGCTGTTTTGTCAGTCTATTATTATGCCCAACTCTCCATGGAATTTGTTCTTTATTTTCTGATCCTTGTCTATTATATTAAGCATTTAATTTTTGATCTGAACTGCCTTGAACATCTTATTTTAACATTGAGGCTGAATATTCTAAATGCCTCTCCCTAAACTGCAGATCCTAGAATGCAACAGGAGGCAGCCAGAGCAGTTAAAGTGAAATAGCAACACTTTAAGACTGTAGTGTGCTAATCTGTTCAAATCACCATACAACACTGGCTCTAGGAATTATTAATAATAAAGGAGAGGCCCTAGGAATTTTTAAAAAATGAAATGAAAATTTTTAAAAAATTAAAATTTAATTTGTGATTTAAAAAATATTTTTATCATTTTAAAATTTTCTTTAAAAACTTCATATCTTACAAAATTTTCACTTTACATGAAACTTTGTACATGTAAATACATTTATGCTGTGCGTATGCTATTGTAATTAATTTTGCAAATGCTAATGTAATTTTAATTTTGCTATTTGTTTATGTCACAGCTATTACCATTATATTCAGTGATATATAGGAATTATGATTTGTGAGTAACATTAGTACAAAAAACATTACTAAGGATTCTGTATGGTGTGGCATGGGGAGAGGTTAATGTGTGGGGGAGGACACCAAAAGTCAGAACATTGGGTGATGCCAAGCCCTAGAGATGCTACTGCTGGGAGACCAGGGTTCAACTCTGCGCTCAGCCATGGAATCCCATTGTAAGAGCATGGACAAGTCACACATTCTCAGCTGTACAGAAAGGCAAGAGGAAACCCCTCTGAACCTATTCTGCCAAGAAAACTCTGTGAATAGGATTACCTTAGGGTTGCCATAAATCAGAAATGACTTGAAGGCACACAACAACAAAATAAGTCTTGTTTCAATGTTGTCCTTCCCAGTGGGGACAGTTAAAGAATGACTGTTTTTCTAGAGTCTGGAAAGAGAAATGTAATCTTATTTTTTTATATTTTAAGTACTTTCCCCTGTTATTGATTTCCAGATGCTAATGTTAAAAATATCAGCGAACATTTAAAATATGTTGGCAGGGTTTTCCTTCCTCATTTTTTGTCACAGTGAAATGTAAAGCTTAATTTATATAATCCTTTCCATTCAGGTGTCTCAGATAAAAGCATGATTCAGGAGAATGCTAAAAATGCAATCCAAGGAAGATATCCTTTGTACAATCTTGGTTTTGGTTATGGTCTTGATTATGCATTTTTGGAAAGGTTGTCCAAAGAGAATAATGGTCTGGCTCGTCGCATTTATGAAGACTCTGATGCAGCCTTACAATTGCAGGTAATAACAGCAGGAGCAGCAGCAGGAGCCAGAATATTCTTAGGGGTCATTCCCATTGCAAAAAAAAATCGCACCAGAGAGCAAGTTATATGACCCTAGTTCCCATTTGAAACCGTTTCTAATTCTGGCATGATCGACTGCAACAGCGACGATGTGAGGCAAATGAAAAAACCCTGCATTATTCAAAGAGCAGTTCTTTAGCAGTCTTTTTTTAAAAAAAACATGATTCTGCAGCGGGTTCAACAAGTGGGAACAACAGATCAGAATTGCATCATTTGGGGAGTGGGAGGGACAAATGAATGGGTGGGTGGGAGATTTCACACACACCCAGTGCTGCCTTTTTACTTTTTAAAAAATAGAAATTAATCGATAAATTGATAGAGTGATTTCACAACAATTGAATTGCTAAATTGTGAAATCGTTCTATCGATTTCACGATCAATTAAAAAAAAACCAACGGTTTGCCTTGCTTTCAATTCCTCCTCGCCCTCCGCCTCTTCCTCCTCCTCCTTTTCCACAGCAAACGACAGAGTGCTAGCCCAGTGCCATCCCACTTCCCCTGCCTCTGCCTGTCGCTCCTGGCCCTTCTCCAACTGGCCCCCCTCCTCCTCCCCACCTCATGCTGTGGGTCCAACCAAGCAGCTACTTTCCCAAGGGCTGTTGCAGCCCATGTTTGCCAGAGGAGTTGGATGCGACATATGGACAGGAAGGGCCCTCGTCTTCCTGAGGAGAAGGAGAAGGAGGAGGAAGGATTGGGTCAGTGGAGAAGGAGGGTGCCTTGACAAGCACAGGAGCATTTTCCCTCTGCCTCCTCTGCCTCTTTTTGGGGAAACCCAAAGGGGTGGCTCCTTCACTCCTGGCCACCAGGAGGTGAGCTTGAGGGGGTCCACACTCTCTTAGCCTCAGGAGAAGAGAAGGGCAAACCTCCTCTGAGGAAATCCCCCTCCCATGAGTCCCCAAGCTGGGCTGCCTGGGCTGCTGTTTGTGTTACTGCTGATACACAGATGATTAGTGGGCAGTATGAAGTGGCGCAGCTTCATATTGTTGTTGTTAGCTGCCCTCAAATCAATTCCGACTCATGGCGACCCTGTGGATAAGATGCTCCAAGAATCACTATCCTCCACTGTCCTGCCCATATCCTGCAAGCTCTTGCCCACAACACCCCTGATTGAGTCTATCCAACTGGTTTGTGATCTTCCTCTTTCTTCTACCCTCTACCTTTCCTAGCATTATTGTTCTTTTTAGTGACCCGTGGCTTCTCGTTATGTGGCCAAAGTATGATAGTCTCAACTTGATCATCTTTGCTTCCAAGGAGAGCCCTGGTCTGATCTGTTTGTCTTCTTGGCTGTCCATGGTATCTTAAGTACTCTTCTTCAGCACATTTCAGATGAGTTGATTTTCTTTGTCTGCTTCTTTCACTGTCCAGCTCTCACATCCGTACATAGTAACTAGAAACACAATGGCCTGAACGATTCTGAATTTAGTGCTCAGTTATATGTCTTTGCTCTTCAGTACCTTTTATAGTTCTTTCTTACAGGCTCGACAGGCTGCCCATTTCCTAGACAGATTGGGCAGACCTCCTGCCAAGCGGGAATCAAAGCATAAATCTCAATCAAAGCATCCCTGACAGATGGCCATCCAGCCTCTGCTTGAAGACCTCCAAGGAGGGAGACTCCACCACACTCCGAGGGAGTGTTTTCCACTGTTGAACAGCCCTTACTGCCAAGAAGTTCCTCCTAATGTTGAGGTGGAATCCCTTTTCCTCGAGCTTGCATCCATTGTTCCTGGTCCTAGTCTCTGGAGCAGCAGAAAACAATCTTGCTCCCTCCTCAATATGGCATCCCTTTAAGTATTTAAACAGGGCTATCATATCGCCTCTTAACCTTCTGTCCTCCAGGCTAAACATCCCCAGCTCCCTAAGTCGTTCCTCATAGGGCATGGTTTCCAGACCCTTCATCATTTTAGTCACCCTCCTTTGGACATGCTCCAGTTTCTCCACATCCTTTTTGAGTTGTGGTATCCAGAACTGGACACAATATTCCAGGTGGGGCCTGACCAAAGCAGAATAGAGTGGCACTGTTACTTCCCTTGATCTAGACACTATACTTCTGTTGATGCAGCCTAAATTGCATTGGCCTTTTTAGCTACCACATTACACTGTTGACTCATGATCAACTTGTGGTCTACTTGGACTTTCAGATCTTTTTCACACGTAGTCTCGTTCAGCCAGATGTTGCCTATCCTCCATTATGGTCAGTGTTTGATCCTAGACATGGGAATACTTTAACTTTCAGTTTACTCATTGTCTAGATATAATTTGTAGTGTGTTTGCTTTTTTTTTGTGGTCATTATTTTTGTTTTCTTTATGTTCACCATCAGACCTGCCTTTGCACTTTCAGCTTTGGCCTTCCTTATTAACTGTTCGAATTCCTGGATGTCTTCTGTTAATATTATGGTGTCGTCTGAATTTCTTAAGTTGTTAATGTTGCTTCCTCCTATCTTCACTCCTCCTTTTTCTTATTCTAATTCTGCTTTTCTTATGATTTTTCAGCATATAAATTAAACAAGTAAGATGATAGGATGCAGGCTGACCCCTTTTCCTATTGGGAACCACTCCCCAAATTCTGTTCTGGCGGTGGCCTCCTGTTTTTGGTACAGATTCCTCATCAGTAGTGGCACACCCATGTCTTTGAGTGCATCCCATAGCTTTTTATGATCTATACAATCAAATACTTTGCTTAGTGTATAAAATACATACTGATTCTTTTTTGGAATTCTTTGGTGCGCTTCATTAGCCATTGCATGTTTGCAATGTGGTTCCTAGTGCCCCTTCCTTTTCTGAATCCTGCTTGCACCTCTGGAATTTCTCTCTCCATGTATGGTTGGAGTCTATGATGCAGAATTTTGAGCATTATTTTGCTTGCTTGTGAGATTAGTTCTATTGTCCTATAGTTGCTGCAGTCTTTTGTAGCTCCTTTCTTGTGGATTGGTATGTACAGTATATTGAGTGTTTCCTGTCTGTTGGCCACTGCTTTGTTTTCCATATTTGTTAGGCATATTTCAGTTAGCACTAAAGTTTCATCTGTCAGTAGGCACTATAGCAGTTTAATTGGGATATCATCTGTTCCTGCTGATTTATTTTTCCCCATTTCCTTTATTGCAGATTCTACTTCACTTCTTAGAATTTGGGGTTCGTCTTCATATGGCTCCTCATTCCAAATATAATTCATTCCCTCATCTCTTTTGTATAATTCTTCTGTGTATTGATTCCAGCGTCTTTTTATTTCTTCTTGTTCTTGTATAATGTTCTTTTTTTCTCCATAGAGCATCCCTGCTCTCAGTTTGAACTTGGCTTTAGTTTCTCAGATTTTTTGACAGAGCTGCTGAATCAATATTATTGATACTGATATTGAATCATTTGTGCAAATTACTTGTGTAATTTACTCATGTGATTTATTCTATATAAGAATCTACTCATCACTCAATGATTGCCTGAAAGAACCTACTCAAGTTGGGACTCTAAGGAGTCAAGTCCTTATGTTACTTGCTAGGAGTAAAATAGAGCAAAACATCTCACTAGGGAATAAGACACTGCTTTTTTGAATAAAATTTCCAAGCATCAATATTCCAGCACTGATTTTGCTCTCAACAGATGCATGTCATATTACAGTCGTTTGTTATTCTAATAAATGTTTTGTTTCTAGGGTTTTTATGATGAAGTAGCCAATCCTTTGCTTACAGAGATAGCATTAGAATACCCAGAAAATGTCATCTCTGACCTGACTCAAAATAATTTTAAACATTATTATGATGGCTCTGAAATTGTTGTGGCTGGACGAATTACAGACAATGACCTGAACAGTATTACTGCAGAGGTGAAAGCTCATGGGGTGAGTATCAGTCTGATCTGATAGTTTAAGAGTGTAAGAAAAATACCCCATGAGTGATAACAAGTTCAAGTTGAATCCAAGTTCAAGTTGAATGCAAGAAACATAGGGGCTCTACAGACTGGCATTTTGTAGGTGCGGTGAGGGCTGAGCGTTCAGACGCTCAAAGCCCTCACCGCGCTACCCGGGTGCCATCTTGGCGCATGCCCATCCGTACGGCACGTGCTATGATGACACTCTTTGTGCACAGCACCTAAACGGTGCTCTGCACAAGGGGCATCATCCTGGTGCGCAAATACACCTATGCCTCCCCTTCTGGGACGCAAAAAGAAGCCCTGTGCAGTTGCCATGGCCTCTATCCAAAGCGAAAAGGGGCAGCTGCAGACCACCCTAAAGGGGCTGTCTGTATAGCCCCATAATTCCCAAAGTAATGCTGAGAATTTAAATGCGATGGGGGAGGGAATATTAGCCATTTTAAGCAAATTGAAATATCCCTACCACATTAAAAGACAAAACTGTAGATTGCTCATCTCACCATGGTGTTCATACTTCACCTACAAATTAGTCAATGAACAAATGAGAAGTTAATAATGAACTGCACTAGATAGTAGGTCTTGAAGTGGCTACTTGGTATGACCCATACCAACTTATGCAGAAAATTAGCAGCAATGCATGTTCTTAGAGCCAGTGTATTTGTAATAATAAATCTAGGCATCTCTTGTTTAGATTGCATGAAAGAATTAAACAGAAGTTAAGAAACAGTGTTAATGAGTGTCTTGTAAGAGGATAGTAGTTCTTATACCTGTGAAGGAAAACCCAGTAGAATCCACACTAGGGTACAAACTAACTTGTCCTGTCCTGTCATGTATATATTGCTAAAAAATTATTGTACCAATAAATATACTTTTTGAATGTAATTATTTTTTTCTGTCCCAGGCACTTGATGATCTGACTTTTTCTGAACAAGCAGATATTGAGGAAACAGCCAAAGCTCTTGAGGAACAAAAATACATATTTGGAGATTATATTGAAAGACTTTGGGCTTATCTCACAATACAGCAACTTCTAGATAAACGGTAATGAAGGACCTTTCCAAAATAAAAAAAATAATGCATATCATGGGCCTTTGTTATCAGCTGAGGTTTGGATCCAGCCCCCAGTCCTACCCCTGGTGGATACCAAAATCCATGGATGCCCAACAGGTTATATACAATGCGCTAGTAAAATGGTGTCCCTTATATAAAATGGCAAAATCTGGGTTTGCTGTTTGGAATTTTTAAAAAATATTTTTCTAGCCATGGATTGTTGAATCAGTGGATAGTTGAATCTGCGGATACAGGAGACTGACTGTATCCATTTATTTTGTATATTGTAACTGTGAGCCAAATAATTCTCAAAGCAATTTGTAACAACAGGTTTTAGTAACTTCCTTTCCTTCCCTCCCTCTCTTCCTCCTTCTTCCATATTTATACACAAACCTTTTATTCTCTGGCTGATAGCAAACAGAGGCCAATGTATGTTTTCTTTTCAGCCCACTGTCCCAGAGCTACTACCAAATGAAACCTGGACTCAGTCCGTACTAGGGTTAAAAAGGGGCGTCACTTCCGGACGCCCCTAACCCTAATACGGACTGAATCCGTACAAAATGACGGCGCCCCTTCCACATGGAGGCCGCCATGACGACGTCACAACCGCGCCGCCTCTATACGGGGCGGTGCAGACGTGACGTCGCTCCGCGCCAGGGCACTTAGTGCGCCCTTTCCACGGAGCAGGAAGGAGCTCCATTTCGGAGCTCCTTCCTAGTTTGCATCGCTGGGCGCAGCCTTTAGATGGCTGCGCCCAGCGACGCAAGGGAGAAAGGGGCCAAGCGGCCCCTTTCTCCTCCTCCCCGCCGCCGCAGGGTATCCTTGGGGCTTGAAGCCCCAAGGACACCCCTTTCCAGGCTGCAGGGAAGGGGCCTTTTGCAGCTTCCCCGTAGACTGGAAAGCAGCGGATCGGGGCCTCAGAGGCTGCCGGTCTGGCAGATGAGGTCCCGATACACCGGGGAAAGCAGCGCCTACAGGCCACCTCAAAGGGGTGGTCTGTAACGCGCCCTAATGTTGTTCTTGTGTAGCTCTCTTTGTCTCTTTCTTCTCTGGCCAAAGAATGTGGCCAGGCTATTTTTCTTGCTCTGCTGTTCCTCCAGGGAAGCAGGACAGTAACTTCCCAGTGGCTATGTGATGGCATATGGCAATGGAATAGTGAATCTGCTCTTGATTTTGCTCTTAACTATTTAACTATAATTAGAATTATTAATGCTTTTGTAATGTTCTTCCACTTAGTTCTGTAGCAAAGGGCGATGAAAAGGAAAACCTTACTGCTGAAGCCTTGGAGATGTCTCTGAAATACAAGTTTGTGACGCCTTTGACATCCATGGTGGTCACAAAGCCAGAAGACAGTGAAGATGTTGCTGACAAACCGGTAGAAGGTAGAGATTTTTTATGTGAAGAAATGATTTTTTATGTGAAGCTTTTAGTAGCTTCTCTTTGTTATGGAGAAATGCAGTATACTTCATTCCTACCAGTCCTCCCATTGGAGGAGCAATTCTGTGAGTCCAAGATAAGGATGTTTTGGTTAGTGTGGAAGTCATCCAGTAGGAGGCAGAGCAAGAGAAATATGGTTTCAGCAATGGCTAGACTCCCACTGAGAATTTTTATGGGTGATGTTGTGGAGGCACTTTATTTCTTTCTACACTGCTATATCCTAAAATGAGCACTGCTCCCCAGGACTACCAGCGTCCTCCAATTTCTCTTGACCCCTGTAAACATTAGGACTCTTAATAGGTCCCTCTACTTCCTATGGGATCTCATCAGATTCTGGAATGGCCCTGCAAAGAAAGTGATTGAACATGCCTGGACAGTTCCAAACATGTATTTTGTTTCACATCTTTTTATCTGTGCAGGAGCAATAGCTAACCTAACTTAATTTTTTCCTGCAAGTTCAAAACAGGAAAGTATGTTTGTTTGGGTTTTTTTTTTTTTTTTGCCATAGGAATGGTTTTGTATGCTCAGTTATATCTATCAGAAAAAAACTTCAGATACAGGAAGACATGACCTCCAAGATGTCTTTCGACATGTGGCAAACTATTTATTTATTTATTTATTGCCTTTATTTCCCATTCTACATTGAAAATAACTCCCAGAGCAACTTAAAAATTATTAATTTGATGGTGCCCTGTCCATAGGCGTACAGTCTAATGGTCAAAAGCTGCCCAAGATCTTGAAATTCCAGCAACCTTTATGTTCCCTAAAATAAGATTAGCAAGCCACACTTGTACCTGTTTTGTGAGAGGCAATATAGTCCAGTAGTTGGGCTGATGGCAGCAGTGGGGCAAACTTAATTTCCATTTGTGCCTATATTTGCCTCATGGTTTTCAGAAATCCTAAAGTCAATAAGCATAAGAAATTTAACCCTTAGATTCCTAACTCTGAATGCTAAGCCAAAAAGGCCTGCTGTTTTCATCCATTCCCCATCCTACCTTGCCAGACACACCAAGGAAACAGTATTCAACATCTTTATCAATGACTTGGAGGACAAAATTGGGGGCATACATATCAAATTTGCAGATAACACTAAACTAGGGGGGGTAGCTAATACCCCAGAGGACAGGATCAAAATTCAAGATGACCTGAATAGACTAGAAAGCTGGGCCAAAGCTAACAAAATGAAATTCAACACAGAAAAATGTAAGATACTGCACTTAGGGCAGAAAAATGAAATGCACAGATATAGGATGGGCGACACCTGGCTGAATAAAACTACATGTGAAAGGGATCTGGGAGTCCAAGTAGACCACAAGCTGAACATGAGTCAACAGTGCGATGCAGCAGCTAAAAAGGCCAATGCAATTTTAGGCTGCATCAATAAAAGTATAGTGTCTAGATCAGGGGTCGGCAACCTACGGCCCGGATCTGGCCCGCGGAGACCGTGGGACCGGCCCCAGGCCGGCCCTGCCACCAATTGCCGCCGGCAGCCTGCTCCCTCCCCCCGCCCTCTGCGGAGGCCGAGGAGAAGTGTGCGGGGCCACTGGATTCCTCCTCGGCCTCCGTGGGGCCCTGGCTCCGCGGAGGTCGAGGAGAAGCGCGCGGGGCCGCTGGCTTCCTCCTCGGCCTCCGTGGGGCCCTGGCTCTGCGGAGGCCGAGGAGAAGCACGCGGGGCCACTGGCTTCCTCCTTGGCCTCCGTGGGGCCCTGGCTCCGCTGAGGCCGAGGAGAAGCACGCGGGGGAGGTGAGGAGGCAGCCTGCCACCTCCGCGGGCTCCCCCTAGGGCTCTTGCGGCCCCAGGCTTCTCCCTTATTTGAGGAGGAGGAGGAGGAGGAGGATGACAAAGAGGAGGATGAAAAAGAGGAGGAGGAGGAGGATGAAAAAGAGGAGGAGGTGGAAAGGTGAGTCATTTCAGATCTGCCTTGGTTTTTTTTATTAATTTTTAAAAATATGCAATACTTATTTTTGTTTTTTTATTTCATTATTTTTATTATTGCTTTTTATTTTATTTCATTATTTTTAATATTGCTTTTTATTTCATTTCATTATTTTTATTATTGCATTTTATTTTATTTCATTATTTTTATTATTTCTGAAGGTGAGACAGTGTGACTTTCCAAAGTGCTGTAACAAAGGTCTGCTGTAACAGTGATAGTGGTGATGATGATGATGATAATATCAGTCAGTTTGTGAGACATACACTCACTCTTTCTGAAAGTGAGACACTGTGACTTTCCAAAGTGCATTTCTGTGTATTTTTGGTGCATTTATTGCTGAAAGGTCTGCTGTAACAATGATAGTGGTGATGATGATGATGATAATGATGATGATGATGATATCAGTCAGCACACGCCTCCTCCTCCTCCTCCTTGCAGGGCTTCGGTGGAAGCTCTGCCCCCAGTGTGCGGCTCCGCCCCAGAGGGTGGAAGCTCCACCCCCAGCATGCGGCTCCGCCCCCAGAGGGTGGAAGCTCCACCCCCTGCTTCGGCCCCCCAATTGTCTGAGGGACAGCAACCTGGGCCCCGGCTCAAAAAGGTTGCCTACCCCTGGTCTAGATCAAGGGAAATAATAGTGCCACTCTATTCTGCTCTGGTTAGGCCCCACCTGGAATATTGTGTCCAGTTCTGGGCACCACAATTTTAAAAGGATATGGATAAACTGGAGCATGTCCAAAGGAGAGCGACTAAAATGGTGAAGGGTCTGGAAGCCATGCCCTACGAGGAACGACTTAGGGAGCTGGGGATGTTTAGCCTGGAGAAGAGAAGGTGAAGAGGTGACATGACAGCCCTGTTTAAATATTTGAAGGGATGTCATATTGAGGAGGGAGCAAGCTCATTTTCTGCTGCTCCAGAGAACAGGACCCAGAACAATGGATGCAAGCTACGGGAAAACAGATTCCACCTCAACATTAGGAAGAACTTCTTGACAGTAAGGGCTGTCTGACAGTGGAATATATAATCTTTGAGTGTGGTGGAGTCTCCTTCCTTGGAGGTCTTTAAGCAGAGGCTGGATGGCCATCTGTTGGGGATGCTTTGATTTGGATTTCCTGCATGGCAGGGGGTTGGACTGGATGGCCCTTGTGGTCTCTTCCAACGCTATGATTCTATGAGTAACTGTTGTATCCAGCTCATTGTAACTAGAACCTTTCCATGAAATTCAAAACTAGCAAAATAAAATGAAATATTTGAATTAGTGGAAGGGAAAATGAACACTATCTGGGGACAGGTGGTGGATAATTATGCTTTCTAGTATCCATTTGCCCTATGACTGCACACCCTGAACAAATAGGAAAATGAAGGGTGAGTCTTCCTTTGAAGAACCTGGAGTAAGCACTCTGAACAAGTCATGGAGTGCTGATTATGAGAGAATATTGGTTTGCTTGAACTAGTTTTAGAAACAATAAATAACTATAGCCCCAAACACACGGCCAAATAAAGTGGCTCCTGGCCTCTTGGGGACATGACGTTTTGATGACGCATGCCCCTGAAGCAGCTGGAAGCCACGCCAAGGTCATGCTAGGGGCTGAAAAGCTGCACCAAAAAGGAGTGGAAAAAATCCACTCCTCCCAGCAGCGTGTTGGGGATAATGGTGGTGGCCAGCTTCAGAGCAGGCCGTGTGGTCACTATGCTCTCAGAGCAATTGCAGCCAGGCTAGCTGGAGATTGCTTCTTCCAGGCCATGTGTTTGTTAAGGATATTATGCTGTGAAAATGCTTTATAATCAGAACAAATTGAAATGAAGATTAATCTGTTTTTTCTTTCTCATTTTCTTAAACTTCCTTGAAAAAAGCTGATGGTAAGTTCAACTCTATATTTCTGCTTATTTGTGGGGAGGGGAGATATGTGGTTGATTTTATTGGACCGTTTTATTTTTATTTTTAGCATTTGATTAATAAAAAAGCTAAAAAAACTGTCAGCTTATGAAAAACATCTTCTAAGCAAGCATAGCTCTAATCTAAGGCCTTGGAATCTCATATCTATGGTTTAACTTAGTTTTAATTAAGTTCTTCTGTCTTTGGCCTTATCTTAATGGGCCAAAAGGCACGTTTCCCACTCATCTCCATTCTGTTCTGGTATCCTGTTTGGATGATGCACATCCCAAAACCCAGTTCTAGCTCAAACAGTCCAGATGACATCTGGTATTTCCCCCTCTATCTTGGTATCGACTGTGACATGTTTCGGATCCCCCCCCCTCGCTGGTGAGTATTAGTTTTTTATGCAGTTTTTATATATTGTTTTATTGATGTACTGATTATTATGTATTTTATATGAATTTTGTACGCCGCTTTGATCAAATTGAAAAGCTGGATCGAACATTATTATTATTATTATTATTACTACTACTACTACTACTACTACATTTCCCACCAGAACCAGAGTATATAACCCTTGAGACGCATTGAAAATATTCCTGTTACTCTGCATCTTCTGTGAAGATCAGAAACCATCTGTTCCTGTGCTGTGACAGCTGTCTGTCCTACTGAACTGCCCAGCACATCCACTGTAGGTCGCTCATTCTGGGGTCAGAATGAGGTGCCAGACATGTGTTTGTCACTGGGCACCTCATTCTGCCTCAGAAGTGAGTGACCCATGACAGTGGTGGCAGACACACCAAGAGGCTCAGCATGATGGTTATGCAGACAATCACCATGGTGCAAGAACAGAGGGCCAGTTAATGGGGGGAGATCGGGGCAATTATGGGGTAGAATACTCCGAGCTGACCACAGAGTATCCTGGCCAGTGCAGACAAGGCCTTTATGAGCAACCTAAGCAGGATGTGGCTATAGCAGAGGAATATTTAAATAAACAATTTATAGGTAAAGCTGAGTAACGACCTGCCGTGCATTACTGAGACCTGGTTTGGGCCTGAGAGTGAGGCTGTGTGGGCACAGGCCCTCCCAGCTGGGTTCTCAGTTATGGACCAGATCAGGTTAGGTGGGCAGGGGGGCGGTGCTGCCTTGATCTATAAAAACACCCTTTCCTTAACCAGGAACCTTGTCCGGAAAATGGATCACATAGAGTGTATTTACCTGACCCTGAAGGCCAGAGACAGTCTGGGGATTCTGTTGGTCTACCGGCCACCCCGTGCGCTAACAGACTCCCTGGCCAAGCTGACACAGCTGGTCTCGGAGCTGGTGTTGGAGTCCCCTAGGCTTGTCCTGGGGGACCTCAACATCCTCTTTGAGGTCAGTCATGGTCCAACAGGTGCAGCTCGGGAGTTCATGGCTACCATGACAGCCATGGGCCTGTCTCAATTAGTCTCAGGGCCAACACATTGCGCTGGTAATACCCTTGATGTGATCTTCAGTACGGACATGGAGTTTCCGTGGGCAGAGATTTTTAATATCTCTCCCTTGTCATGGACGGATCATTTCCTGGTTGAGGCTCGTATCAAGGCTTCTACCGTTAGCCCCCCCAGAGGTGGCGGACCTAATAGGATGGTCCACCCTCAAAGACTGATGGAACCCAAAAGGTTCCAAGAAGCCCTAGAGGGGTATATGGCTGGAGCTGACGGCGACACTGTTGATGCCCTGACAAACATCTGGGATGTCGATCTCTTCAGGGCTATACACAGTATCGCTCCCAAGCGTCCTCTCAGGCCTGCTTCCAAGAAACATCCATGGTATACGGAAGATCTCAGGGGAAGGAAGCGGGTTCTGTGACGTCTAGAGCGCAAATGGCGAAGAGACCAGAACTTAGCCGACAAGACACTCCTGGGCTCTCACTTGAAGGCCTACAGAGTGGCAATGAGTGCAGCAAAAAATTCGTTCTATACTGCATGCATTGCGTCCATGGAGTTGCGTCCTGCAGAGCTGTTCAGGGTAGTGAGGGAGCTTACTCAGCTCCCTCCTCCTCTGAACCCTATTTTGGTACCATCTAAGGCCTGCTGTGACGAGTTTAACAACTTTTTCGCGGATAAAATCTCTCGGATAAGGTCTGATCTCGACACCAATATTAGCTCCGATTCTAGAGTAGAGGTGTCCAGAGCTTCTGTGGCCCCTGTTATACTGGATCACTTTGCGTTTGTTAGTAATGAGGAAGTGGACAAGATCCTTTGAAGTGTTAGGAAGACGACATGCTCTCTTGATCCCCGTCCCTCATGGCTGGCGGCTCAGGGGGGGATGCGGTCCTAACTATGTTGCACCGCATCATTAACACATCTCTAAGAGAGGGACAGTTTCCATCCAAATTAAAATTAGCTGTGGTTAAACCCCTGCTAAAAAAACCCTCCTTAGACCCCCTGATTTACAATAACTACCAGCCTATATCATTGTTGCCATTTCTGGGGAAGGTGATTGAGAGAGCGGTGGCCTTCCAGCTTCAATCGATCTTGGATGAAACGGATTTTCTGGACCCATTTCAAACCAGCTTCCGGGCGGGCTATGGAGTTGAGACTGCCATGGTCACCTTAGTTGATGATCTCCGTCTGGGCATGGACAGTGGAAGCGTGTCCCTGTTAGTGCTTTTGGACATCTCAGCGGCTTTCGATACCATCGACCATGGTATCCTTCTGGAACGCCTGGGGAAGTTAAGTATCACTGTACTCCAGTGGTTCCGCTCCTACCTCTCGGGTAGATTCCAGATGGTGCAGCTGGGGGACGTGTGCTCCGATAAGAGGGCCCTTACATCTGGTGTCCCTCAAGGAGCCATTCTGTCCCCCATGCTATTCAACATTTACATGAAACCGCAGGGAGAGATCATCCGGAGACACGGGGCGCGGTGTTATCAGTACGCTGATGATACCCAAATATGTTTTTCTGTGTCTCCGACTGGTGCAGTAACTAAGGATGGCATCTCTCCTCTAAATGCCTGCTTGGAGTCGGTAATGGGCTGGATGAGGGAAAACAAACTCAGTGTGAATCCAGAGAAAACGGAAGTATTGGTGATAGGTTTCCCAGGTCCGGGTGTTGAGATTTGCCATCCAGTCCTGAATGGGGTCACTCTCCTCTTGAAGGACTCGGTGCGCAGCTTGGGAGTGCTCCTAGACTCTTCGCTCCAGTTGTCTTCTCAGGTGGATGCGGTGGTCAGGAGCGCTTGCTATCAGCTTCAACTGATACGCCAGCTGCGCCCTTACTTGGACCGGAGGGACCTTGAAACTGTTGTACATGCTCTGATAACCTCTCGATTGGACTTCTGTAATGCGCTCTACATGGGGCAACCCTTGTACCAAACCCGGAAGCTACAGTTAGTGCAGAATATGGCAGCAAGACTGGTCGCTGGTGCTTCCAGGTCTGATCATATAACACCTATTTTGAAAGATCTTCATTGGCTGCCTATTCGCTTCCGGGCCCAATACAAGGTGTTGATATTAACCTATAAAGCCCTAAATGGCTTGGGCCCAGGGTACTTGGAGGACTGCCTCTTCCTATACAATCCGCCCCGCACACTCCGGTCAACAGGGATGAAATTGTTGGAGGTCCCTATGTCACGCTATGCGAGGACCTCACAGAGGGCTTTTTCCATCGTGGCCCCTAAAACTTGGAATAACCTCCCAGATGAGCTCCGCTCCGCCACATCTCTAGCTCTTTTTAAAAAGAGCTTGAAGACGTTTTTCTTTTCCCAGGCCTTCCCACCGTGAATCCCGGGATGTAACTTTCTTAAGGTGGATCTTATTGCATTCCCCATCGCTGGGCAGTATGCAACCCAAACTCTAGGCTTGTCCTGCATCCCGTGCTTGAAAAGCTGCAAGAGAAGCTTGGGTTGCTTTATTGTCTTCACTTGTTTTCCTTTACAATTGACATGCTTTCAGTTGCTTTTAATTCTGTTGATAGTTTAATTCTGTTTTAACTTTGGCACAATGTGTATTTTTAGCTGTATCTGTTTCAACCTTGTAAACCAGTTTGAGATTTAGGGCTGGGAAAAAGACAAATTAGACATGATAAGAACAATAACAAGAAGTGGTGGTGGAGGAGGATGTAATTAAATATAAATTACAACAATTGCTTTCTTCATTTGGGAAGGTTTGTTTTGTTTTGTTTTGTTTTAATTTAGCAATATTGTATCCCTTGGTTGACTGGATATGAAGATTCATTGGAATCTTTCTCCTCAGGCCTGTGCAGATGAGGACTGCCATATTTAGCAGGTTGTTTCTGCACATAAAGCAGTACTAAATCATCATACTAAGAACAGGATATGGCCTCTGCATGGTGGTATTGGCAGAGTGTGCAGGCAGTCAGTTTTTATTTAAGTTTAACAATAGTTTCTTTCTTTTCAAACAGCAAAAAGTCAGTCTTTCCCTACGCACTACAGTGCTCCATCCACTCCTTATCATTATTCTAGTGGTGAGTTTCTTTTAAAAATCTGTAAAGAAAAGCTAAAATAGCTCAGAGTATGTCACAGGACAGTGATTAATTTCAGCCAAAATGACTGTGGGTGTCTTTGTTCTGGGTCTGAAGAACTAATTAAGAGTATTTTGTTATGATCTTGTTGTGACAGAGTTCTCAAGTCCTTTTGTTTTAATATTTCTAAGCAGAGGAAAAAAGAAACCAACTCAAAAGAAGTTGTTAGGCCTCTGGGGTTGATGTGGCATTGACCTAAAAACGAAACAGCCTTATATTAGTGTCATGATTTGCTTGAAGACTCTCACTTTTTAAAAACCACAGAGATGTATAGTATTTTCAGCTAAAAATTTCATAATGAAATTTGGCTTCTCTTTCAAAGCACAGGCATCAAAAGACAAAAGACACTCAAGGAATAAACTACATGCTACATTAGGCACACATTTTTAAAAATGTTTAAAATGCTTAGAATTGATCACTCATCTGTTCTTCAGAAGTAAGGGGGGGATCTTGATCAGGACCATGGAGTGGGAAAGGAAATGCTCTTTCCTTATGCCATTTCCCCAGTTCTTTACAGTTTAAGACATCAGGTCTAGGATTCAGATTTAGGCATATGCTGAGTGACTTAGTAAGATGTAAGTTAGTCACTGATAAATAAAGTTCCATTGATTTCAATATGTATGACTAAATCTGGATTCTGTCAGACTCCCCATTATAGTCCTCAATTACAACATTGAAGCTGACTAGTAAAAGTAACAGCTTTATTGGAAAAAGAGATACATACAACAGAAAAGACTTTTGTTGGAAGAGGGGGGCTACAATCGGGAGCCTGACAGATTCAACCCAGGGCTTTTAAGCCATTACTGTCCATGAAGTCTTTTTTTCTGTTGGATACAGTCAGATCTGGATCCTGAAAGTATGACACCATAACACCACTGGTGATTTTTAATTCACTTCTTTCTCCAATATATTAAATACATTTCCTTCTTATTTTAAAAGAAAGTTCAATTTCTACCTGCTTGGACTGATCTATTTACTCCTAACTAGTATGGGGCTATTCATTTATGTTAATGTACTGTATAACCCATCTTATGGGATGGGATTCACTGACACTAAAGGAAATGGCTTGAGAACTTGGGCAGTTGGGGGGGGGATACTGCATTTTGCAGCAGTTTGGGCCCATTTTGAGTGAGGTTGGGAGTGAAAAATCATCTGCATTTTCTCTAAAAAGGTTGCACCTGGGAGCATCAGGCCTGCACTTAGGTCATGGGTCACACTTTTGCCCAACCCTGCATTCTATAGTTTCCAGGCCATCCATGCTGAATTACAAGGACCAAAGTGACAGTAATGTAATTCTGAAGGTCCCTCGAGCAAGAGCATATTGTTGTGCAGTAAGATAAAATCTCAGCACCTATATCAAAAATAGCAGCAGTGTGTTGATGTTAATCCTTCCTTGCAGTTGATGGAGATCCACACTTCATTATAGCAGTACCTCAAAAAGAAGATGCCCTTTGTTTCAATATTAATGAAGACCCAGGGGCAATCTTAAATTTAATAAGAGACCCAGTTACAGGTAAGTCTTTTCTCTCTGAACAAGGGATTATTAATATGGACTTTAGGAAATTGTGATTCTAAATTTCAAGGAATAACTGGTAGTTACATATCAGAAAGGCCTTGTGGGATCAGACTCAACAACCACCTTTGATTCTTTTGATTCTTTCTTGAGATCAGTTTTCCTTCTTATCACAGAGCAGCCAAACCTGTACACAGGCACAATAGATTTTATCTTGTCATTTTTGAGACTTGTTCTCTTTGTTTCAACATAATTCCTAATGCCAAATTTGTATTTTCACTACAGCAGCATACTGCATTGACTATGGAGATTATCTCATCCTTAAATCCTGCCAGGAGAGATGAAGGATCTAAAAGGTGAAAACGAGTATTATCATACTTACCCGTGCCCAGGCTGTAGGCAGCCTGTATCCTCCCAGGTAGCCTGTCTGCAACCTGGACTTCTGCCGTGGCTTTTTTAAGAATGGGGAAATATTGTACTTGGAAAAACCACAGCAGAAGTTGAGGTTGCAGATGGGCTGCCTGGGAGGATATGAGCTGCCTACAGCCTGGGCATGGGTATGTATAATAATACCTGTTTTCATCTTTTAGATCCAATGTCTCTCCTGGCAGGATTTAAGGGAGCGATAAGCTCCATTTTGAGTTCAATTGCTAACTTGGAGCAATTGTTTAATTTAAAGACCAGGGTAGAGAATATGGGTCACTCCAGATTTTGTTAGGACTGCCTCTCCCATCAACCATAGCTAACATCCAATGATGAGGGATAGGAGGAGTTTCCGTTCAAATATATGGAAGGCCACACATTTACCATCTTTATTGTAGACAACAGTATTGTGTATCTGAAGTTACACTTTTCTTTTGTTTGTTTCAGCATGTATGAGTTTTCATATCTCATTCTATTGCCTGATCATCTCAATCAGAAAAAAAAAAAACTTTCAAAGTGTGTGTGTGTGTGTGTTTAGGGGACTGAAGTAGAAGTAAGAATGTAAGTCCCTCAGATCTTAAAAGATGTAGGCATTATTACTCTGTATTTATTGAAGGCCACAGGCCAACTATTCTAGCCTTCCATGACACACAATAGAAAACCTGCCAGGGAAAGTGGGAATACCTATACCTGGTCCAAAAGATTCTAACAAACCTGGCCTTTCTAATAAACCTTGACTTTTTAAAATGTTAGGGTTTAATTAATTTGGTATGCTCTGTGGACTCTCCTGCATTACTCCAGTTAATTTATGAATGTTAGAAAGCATTGCATCCAGTTCACAAAGGTTTATCCATGCTACTCCAATGCAACAAACATGACAAAGTCATGTGGCACCTTAAAAACTAATACATTCATTCTAGCATGAGCATTTATGGACTGAAACACACATGATTGGATGCATGACATGCTATTCACAGCTTCAGTTACAGATGCCTGATAGCATCAGTAGTAGTTTTCTGAAGCGTCAGTATACATGAGGTAATTTGTCACTGTTAGCACCTCTTTGTACTTTCTGAATTTAATACCCCCTCTAATCTCACTGTCAACAATCTCACACTCAACTATGTGTATTGTAAAGGTAAAGATGAAGGTAGTCCCTTGAAATGAATGCCTAGTTGTAATTGATTGTAAGGGTCGGTGCTCATCTCCATTACTAAGCTGAAGAGCCATTGTGACTGCACCAAATGTTGTTATCTTCCCACTGAAGCGGTATCTTTCTATCTACTTGCATTTGCATGCTTTCAAACTGCTAAATTGGCAGAAGCTGGGACTAGTAACAAACCAGGATTAGATTTAAGGTCTGGGACACTGAATTTACAAATATGTTATTTTTTAATATGTATGCCATTACTTAACATCATTTGCCTTCAGGTATTGTAGTCAACGGAGAGCTTATTGGTGAGAAGAAGAGCAACAATGATGTAGGACAACACAATACATATTTTGGAAAACTTGGAATTGCCAAGATGCACCAGAATTTAAGAATTGAGATAACCACTGAACAAATCATTCTTCATGATGGTATAAAACAGACAACATTCAGTTGGCTTAATGAAGTTACCTTGCAACAACCCAGGTAAATTCTTAGGACATAGTCCTTGTGGGGACTTATGCCCTTATGTCAAATATCAGTTACTGTGAAATATTAAAGACTATTGCATACCAGGTACAAAATACAGTGGTACCCCGGGATACGAATGCGCCGCCTTACGAAATTTCCGGGTTACGAAAAAAATCCATAGAAAAAAACCGTTCCGGGTTATGAAGGTTATTTCGGGTTACGAAAAAATTTTTGGTGCTTTTCGGCGCTTTTTCGCACGAAATCGCGGCTTTCGCTATTAGCGCCTATGGCTTTTTCGGCTTACGAAGGATTTCGGGTTACGAACGCGGCGGCGGAACGAATTAAATTCGTAACCCGGGGTACCACTGTACTATTAAATATCAAAGTTCAATTTTATGTAATTCAAGTCAAGGAAAGTATAGTTTCACTATATTCTGCACTAATCAGGCCTTATCTAGAGTAATGCATTCAGTTCTGGGCACCTTACTTTAAGAAGGATATGGACAAGCTGAAGCAGGTTCAGAGAAGTACAACAAGGATGGTAAGAGGTATCGAGAACAAAGCATGTGAGGAAAAGTTGAGGGAATTGGGCATGTTCAGCCTGGTGAAGAGAAGACTAAGGGGTGACATGGTTACATTCTTTAAATGTCTGAAGGGCTGTCACAGTGAAAAGGGTACAGCTTTTTTTCTGCTGCTCCAGTAGGTGGGACCAAATCTATTGGTTTTAAGTTACAGGAAAGCAGATTATTGATTATAGAATGAATTTCTTAAAGGTAAGAGGAGTTGGGCAGTGGAACCAATTGCCTAGAGATGTGGTGTGGTCTCCTTTTCTGTACCTCTTCAAAAAGAGTTTGGACAGCTACCTGTTATGAATGCTCTATCTGGAGTTCCTGCAGAGAGCAGACGTTGGACTCAGTGGGCTATGGAGTCCCTTCCAGTTCTATGGTTCTATGATTCTATTAGTACTATTGAGTATCAATTTGTTGTTGTATGCCTTCAGGTCGACCTCAGCTTATGGCAACCTTTCAGAGTTTTCTTGCCAAGATTAATTTAGGGGAAGTTTACTATTGCCTTCATCTAAGGAGGAGAGAGTGCAATTTGGCCAAAGTCACCCAGTGAGTTTCCATGGCTGAGTGGGGAACCATGGTCTCCTATAGTCCTAGTCCAGCAGTCAAATCATTACACTGGTTTTGGTATCAGTTCAAAACCAAGATTCAGAGATATGTGACCTATATTTAATATAAATATTTGCCAAGGAAACTTAATGATACATTTAATTGTGATGTTACTTTTCCTGTGGCCTTCCTAAGTAAGAAGGTAGAATGTGAACTGAGACCAATTCATTTTATTCTGTTTCATGCTAGAAATGCAGGACCAGGTAATGCTTGTATAGTCATACTTAGGTATTCTGCTCACTGAAAGCTTTCCCCTATGTATAAGCAGGTTTCTGGATGTGGACTAAGTGGCTATGCACACTGGCCATAAAATCCGGCCTGCAAGTAGAGACGGGGCATGGTATCCACATGATGCATGCCCTGACTCTGCCCCCCAGGGTGGCGTGACACTGCGCACCACTCCACATGGTGTGTGGCATCTCAGCGCTCCTCTGGTGCTGCGACCGCATGAAATAGTGCCAAAGGAGCACCTTAAAGCTGTGGTGCCACAGCTATTGTGCCCTGGAAAGGCCAGATTGGGGCCATGGCGTGCGGTTGCTGCAGCCCCAATCCAGGGAAAATAGAGGTGGTTGCAGGCTGCCCCTTCAGGAGCAATCTGCACAGCCTCTAATTTGCTAGTTGAGTACTGGGCACTCAAGCTAATGAAGTGAAGCCCAAAATTGTTCTGCATTCAGCATTTATGCCAGGGGTAGGCAACCTTTTTGACCCGGGGGCCGGGTTGCTGTCCCTCAGACAACTTGGGGGGCCGAAGCCAAAAAAATAATTAAATAATGTTAAAAAAATTAAATAAATAAATAAACCGGGACAAATGTAGGACAAAAAATTAAAATGGAGGACACAAAAAACCTGCTGATTTTTAAAAAATGTTAATATAAATGCATGTTTCTGAGGCTTCTATAGACAATTGCCCCCCTTGCTCCCACTTGCCCCCCTTCCTCCCACTTGCCCCCACTTGCTCCCCCTTGCCCCCACTTGCTCCTCCTTGCCCCCCTTGTCCGCCGCCTGCCCCGCGCCAGAGGCCCCGCGCGCCTGCGCCAGAGACCAAAGGCCCCGGCGGCAATCTGCGGCAGGGCTGGGCTGGGCCCAGTCCCTAGGCCTCGGCGGGTCGCATGCGGCCCGCGGGCCGTAGGTTGTCGACCCCTGATTTATGCTGATCGGTACCCTTGCTGAAACATATCAGAACAAGTGGAGCCAATGGTCAGCATTAATTTACTTAAAGTAATGTTAGTTATCTTTTAGGACTACAGCCTAACAAAGCATTGTACAGAAATTAACAGCATTAATACAAATATACAAAGACTACAGAATTATTATTATTATCATTATTATTAAAGTTTATTTATACAGTGCTGTATAAATACTAAACAGACAATAAAGGTAAAAGAAATGTAAAACCTGCCAAACGGCGCACAATCTAAAAACAAAGTTATAAAATTAAAGACGTCTCTTAAAATGATACAATAAACGACATTGGAATATACATTAACAACCAGCTAATCAGGTGGTGATTTGGAACGAATCAAAGCTAATGATTACCTCAGAACTTCAAGGCTTATTTTACACGTGGGCAGAATGTGCCTTACCATTTAATGTGGACTGGAGCCAGAATTTAATGAGACTAGAATTTGACTGTAAAAGTTTACCTAAAATATTGACATTCCTTCAAAAATATTCTTCTTTTCCAAATGATAATTATTATTATTATTTATATCCCACCCCTCTACAATATCCAATGCCTTGTCCTTTTACCCACCAAAGTAGTTACCCCCATTGCAGGCTTTTTATTGTTCAAAATAAAGACCACATTTCTCTATTTAGCTTGTTCTTTCTTTCCCTGTCTAGTCTGACTCTGGTAATCAAACGAAAAAAGAGTGTGGAGGTTTCAATGGATAATGGAGCAAAATTTGTTATTATTCTGCACCAAGTGTGGAAGAAACATCCACTACACCGGGATTTCCTGGGATTTTACACACTGGATAGTCACAGACTGTCTGAGCAAACCCATGGATTGCTAGGTAACAATTTACAAAAACATATATACTATTCTAAGGATGTTTTGCATTTTTCATTTACAAGACCTACATTGAACAACTCTCTCTGAAACGCTATTCCTTATATAAAAGGACAGGTATAAAGCAATAGGTTAAGGGAGTCTCATATACTTTATTGCTTTTGGCCATTTTCTCTCCAACTCCCATTTTTCTATAAAAAAACAATTTTCTTGCACAGAGTAAATCCTGACCAGCAAATATTTTTCAGAAACTGAGCGGTTTTTGGGGAGTCTCTTGCAGTGCAGGACAAAATCATGTGAGTGATTGGTTCTTGTAAATAACT
The DNA here is from genome assembly GCF_019175285.1 of Sceloporus undulatus. Classification (NCBI taxonomy): domain Eukaryota; kingdom Metazoa; phylum Chordata; class Lepidosauria; order Squamata; family Phrynosomatidae; genus Sceloporus; species Sceloporus undulatus. The sequence continues at coordinate 69,722,606 of NC_056523.1, read as the reverse complement.
ACTAAGATTACATCTCTAGATATCTGCTTATCATGTACTGTACATGATAAGAACATTATTTCCACTTCCAACTGAACACTGTGGCTTTCTCCTAGTAAACGTAATCTAGATGATACTGAACCTAGGGATGTGAGCCTTTTTTCCTACACAGGGCTATCATTGACTGTGGGAGGAATCATTAGAGGGAGCTGCCAAATAGTGAGCAAAGTCATTGCTGGCAGTAGAGACAACCAGAAGTGTTGGAGTTCACTGCTTTGCTTGCTGCATTGGAAGGTTCCACAGCTCTTTCTTTTTCACCCCTTCCCTTCTCTGTCTTTCTCAAACATGTCCAAGCAAGGATGCAAATTCTTGCTTACCTCATGCATGTGTAAGAGAAGAAAATCTCTCAACATTTTTCTCCATTCCGGGTGAAATAGAGAGGTCTGGGTTTTCATCATCTTCTTTTTCACAAACTGTCCCATGATTTTTAAAGAGATTATTATTGTTGCCACCTTGTTGCATGCATGAACTTTTAGAAATCATAATCACTGGATAGGTTCTTTGTTTCTTTTTCACCAATAAGCCTTTGTTCCTGTGTTTGTTGCTTAACAAAGGAGAAAGAGACTAATTTTTCAGAGAGGCTTTTTACACAAATCGTGGAGAAATTGACAAAGGCAAAACCACTTATCATTTCACTTCCATTCAGCAGGCAACAAACATCATGGCAGTTACCAATTTTTTGGATAGTGTGTCCTGACATGTTGAGACATCCTTTTTTGTCAAGGGCAAGAAATTCAGAAAATATTCCTTACATCAATACTGTTCATACAAAGCAGAAGAGGATGTTATTTCCAAAGAAGGGGCCTTCCAGAAAGCAAGAGTGGGCCTGTGGCATCCAGAAAGTTGATAATGCTGAGGCCTACATCAAATTAGGCCAAATGTGGCCCTAAGGTCACTTTTTTCCCCCACCTGGCAATAAATATTCTTCAAACTGATGTAAAGCAGCATACAGGATAGCAGTGAATTATAACATATGCAGTTAATACATAATATGAAGAATGGAACTGGGATATCAACGTGATGTGTGGCAGGATAGTAATGATGGATGTCTTTCTGCTCCTGGAATCAAACATGAAATAAACATGAGAGACAGTATCAGTTACCAGAAAATGTTTAGTAATAATTTTTGCTGTTGTTATTTCTTTTTAAGGGCAATTTTTTCACCCCATTGACTTTGATATAATTGAAGTCCATCCTGGATCTGACCCAGCGAAACCAGATGCCACAATGATTGTGAAAAATAACCGGTTGACAGTAACAAGGTAAGCAGAATCAGAGTTTTAAAATGACCCTAATGTGCCTGCATGTAATGGATGCTCAGAGTTCACCACTTTGGTTCTTCCCTTTTAGGGGCTGGCAGAAGGATTACACAGAAGATGCTCGGCATGGCATTGATGTGCCTTGTTGGTTTATTCACAACAATGGAGAAGGTCTTATTGATGGTGTGCATACAGACTACATTGTTCCCAGCATATTTTGATGTCTGTGATGATGAAAATATTTTTCCCGATACAGTATGTTCACAATATCAATTATAACCTAGAACAATTTGTACTGTATGTTCCTGTCAGCAACTGAAATACTTTATGGCCTATTATAATGACCTTTTCCTCATGAAAAACAGCTGTTTATCTTACTTTATTGCAAGACAATAAAGGCATACAAATTTAATTTCAAGAATAAACCTGATATTTCCCTACCAATGGACCACTTATAGTCTCAAACTCCTTAATGTTTATGTCTAAATAGTGACTGAAAGTCTAGTAACTCTTGAAATAATATGCTATCATTGGGTCCAAACAGACAGGCCAAAGTAAAGCTGCTTCGGATCACTTTGGAAGTATGCTGTTTAAATGCCACATGCATCTGAAGAGGCCAGAAGCTGCGCCAAAGCCACACTCCAATCCTTAGGACTGAAGCATGTCTTTAGCATGGCTTCTGGCCTCTTAGGATGCATGCATCATTTAAATTGCATATCTCCAAAGTGACCCGAAGCAGCTTTATTTTGGCCTGTCTGTTCGGGCCCATTGAGACATATTTTAGGATAAAATCCTGTGCATGCTTACCTGAAAGTAAGAATCACTGGGTACAGTGGGACTTACCTGTTCTGTGTAACACATCTGGGGCTAAATGAAGACCAGACTGGAATAGACACATATGTATAACCAAGTAGGTAGGTATAATGTTGGGGCATGTAGAGCTTTTCTGAGCTTGAAAAGTGTATACAAGTGAAGAGCGCTGAACACTTCCATGCCTAGCATCCCTCAACTACTTTCTCACTTTATTCACTTACATCTATTCAGGAATAGAATGAGAAATTCCTTGGTGGTAGTAGGCCTGAAGGCAAGTCACTTCTAGGGTGCATAAGACCTCAGAGGGAAACCAAAAATCCAAACGTGTTGATGCCTCTGGGGGCAGGGTCTGGGCCTGGTTAAGGCCTGGAGGGATGTTTTCTACTCCCAGTTTTGAAAAGAGCTTCCCAATCCTAAAACAGCCTGAAATGGCCAGCTACAGTCCCAGAGGATTGTGAGGGCATGTTGCTCCAATTTCAGAATTTAAAAAATTGGGACGATACTTCATAAAAATGACCTTTAGGCACATGTAGTTCACAGGTGACTACCCCAATTGTGATGAGAAATTGAATGGAGACAGGCTACATAATTGCAAAAGCCTTACTTGGGTGTCAATTAAGTACATATTTTGATGGATCTCCATATCCTCCAACTGTCCTGACTTGGCAGGAATAGTCCTAATTAAGCCTCTGTCATCCCACTTTCTTTTAAAATGCTCCAATTTCTGTTGTCTTTCCACTTTCCTCTTTTCCTCAGCTTGCTTCAGTTCCTGCAAAGTGAGTTCAAAGTGTAAAAGCAGTTGCCGTGGAAAAAAAAGGGGGGGAGGTACAGATGACAACAGACACCCAATTGGCAGAAAAAAGGCCACAACTTTGTTGAAAACAGCCAGCGAGTGAGAGGGTTGGATCTGTCATCCACCAACCTGTGTTGGTCAATGAACCAAATTGCCTAGTCACACCCAGGCTTCGGGATGACATGAGTAACCGACAGAATGTGTGCTCACCACATCAGATGCCAGTTATGCACATATGCACATCTCCACCCTTGTCACTGGGGTACGCTGAATCGATGTTGCCCCCACATTGGTGACATTGCCACTCTCTCAGCACCCCCGGGTCCCCGTTGGGATGCAGTGCTCCACAGCACAGGAAACCACGCCCATCAGATGTGAGACTTATGCTACCACTGACACTGGAAAGTTGTGACAGTACAACACCAACCCTGGAGGGAGGGAGGGAGGGTGGGGAGCTGATTCAAAATGGTACCGAGTGTCGGTGCCGCATGGCCCTATAAAGGCCTTCCAGCCAATCAGAGGTCAGGAGGCAAGGGAAGGACCACCCCTCCATGCCTCCCAGCCAATCCTGGGGCTCACAGCCCATTGCCCACCAATAGCAAGCCACTTCTGCTTCCAGTGCAACCTGGGAGTTGCAGTCCAGGCCCTAGACTGGAAGTGACCCATCTGCCCAATAGTGCTGCACTTCTGCTCCCAGGACACCTGGGAGTTGGAATCCAGCCCTGTGCCTGAAAGCACTGTGAGCCTGCCTGCTGCTGCACAGGCCCCAGTGGCTCTTACTGACGTGGCATATGCCCCACAGGGGACCCACTCCACCACACCACAGCAACTGGACTGGCCCAGTGAGTCAGGTGGTCCCATTTGGCATTCAATTAATTTAGCAGTGTGGAGAAGAGAGGCGAGGAGGAGGTGGAATCTTGTTGTACACAGTAGACTCAGGCAAAAGCAAACTGCTGCAACCTCTCCTAGTTTGTATATTTTTCCTGATTAATACTCATTTACCCCTCTTGACTACAATCTGATATTGGTCAGCCATGTGTGTCCAAGCATTAATCTGTGTAATGTTGCAGGATATGGATCTCACAAAGCTCATTGCTAAGGCTGTTGCTGGCTCAGTCCTGGCACAAGGTAACCTTGGTCTCTGTTTAGCTTGGCAAAGGGATCTTGTAGCATCTTTGAGACTAACTGTGCAAAAAAAGTTTGATCACAAGCTTTGGTCTACTTTCTCATATGCATCTTGCATCTGTGGAAGTAGGGCATGTTTAGAAAAGAATATGTTACAATTTCTTTTGCACAGTTAGTCTCAAACATGCTACATTAAGGTCCCTTTGCATATGATATTCCAGTCTAACATGGCTATATCTCTGTTTATCTTGGTTCA
>NC_056523.1:69710821-69713321 GCF_019175285.1 Sceloporus undulatus | reverse complement strand
CCTATGAGTGTGTGATATTTCCATGCATGAATTACCTCTCTAGTGGCATTTTGCATCTGCCTTTAAATTTGCCATGACAAGGGGAATAAACCATCACTGTATGGTTACCTAAATGGCCACTCTATTTGGAATACCTCCATCACTATAGCAAGGTTGAAGTAGTACATGCCTCCATGATGGCCCAACTCCCTCTAGGACGCCCAGCAGATAAACCAACATGTTTTTGTTAGAGGCATGCATGATCTTCCATGCAGGAATTCCCTCTCTAGTGACACTTTGCAAGGGAGTAGTTGGGCAGGTGCCTTGCAATTTGCCATGCCCTACTTCCTGCAGGACAAAAGGAAGGAATGGCAAGCCTTTCAGGGTCAGCAGTCTAGCCACCCCAGGGGACTCACTTTTAGTGTGTGACCTTAGAATGCAGGAACTCCCCATCTAATGACAGTGTTCATGGCAACTTTCAAACATCTGCCTTTGAATTGGCCTTGCCATTCGGAACGCCCAGCTCAGTAACCAACATGTTTTTGTTTGAGGCATGCATGATCTTCCATGCAGGAATTCCCTCTCTAGTGACACTTTGCAAGGGTGCAGTAACCCCCACTGCCAAGCCGGCGCCAGCCCTGAGGGATATATCCAGAGCCTGGACAGAAGCAAGCCGTTCCTGTTTTTGCAGCCACAGCCGAGCCCTCGGCCCTCTCCTTGACCTCTGATACAATGTAGCAATGCGTATTCAGAGCCTATGTTGTTAGCTCATTGAACCCATTGAACTTAATTTCCAGACTCATGCTATTTCTGCCAGCCATTAAACCCACTGACTTTTGCTTTTACTGTGATGTTTTGTGCTACAAATTGATTGTACACTGCCTTTCATATGTTATCAGCCTATAGTCTATTTCTTTCGCAAATTGCTTGCATACGACTTTCCCGTAAACCATTGAAAGGGTTTTTCTAATGTTAATACTTTATATGAGTCCCTCTTGTTCACCCCCGACTTTTTGACTTTATATAAACTTTGGTATGCGTGATGTATGATTGGGTTCATAGATCACACTTGAGCAAAATAACAAAATAACATGCATGAAATCACTGTCTAAAGAATTTTTTCCCCTTATTTCAGCAACCTACTCTGCCCGCCAAATTGCATCTTTAACGCCTGTGGAAAGATTAGCAATGATTAAGAAAAAGCGTGAGAAGACTACTTGTGAGAAAATGTGTGAACAATTGATTGAGTGCTCAAAAATAATTTGAAACTCGTGATTGAACACAGCAATGATCGACTGAGGAAAGAGATGCAGTAGAAGGAGATGGTTTTTGATAAAACTAATTCAAATTTTATGGAGCTTATTTCTGTTTTGAAAGATTTTTCGTCAACCTATAAGGAGTCTTGTTCAAAATTGCAAAATAAAGAAATCAGGGTAGTCAAACGCATTAAGAGAAAGCCAATTGGTGATGTGCAAAACAGAGAGAAACATCAAAAGCACCAAATCATTCCTGATAAGCAGGATGCGATTGATCCTGGTGATAAAGAATGTTTGGTGCGCGTTGATGTGGATGACCCAGGTACTAGTACCATTATGGTACCAGTGTCCAAAGTAAGGTCACAAAGAATTATTCGGAAACCAGTTCCCTTTTCTCCATAATATTCAGCAGTAAAGATAGGGTTAAGAACAGATATGTGTTAAATAATATCAATAAGGAAAAGTAACCCTTAACAATGTATGTGAAATGTAGTCTTACAACAGTATCACATTTTGTAAACTCTAGAGTAGTGCTTATGTACATCTGCCAAATATTTGACCTAATTCTTTTTTGTTGAGATAACAATTTACAGGCAGAAATGGAATTATGCTGTGAACAATAAAGAGTTATTATTTCTAAACAATATGAAATACAACATTTATTTATTAATAAAAACCATTTCTATTCTTAATAGAACGCAAATAACAGATACAAATAACAGATTGACACAAAACCTTGGAAAACCAACAGAAAAGCGGGACAACAACAAACATTGGCTAACTGAGGTAGCTGTAACTATCCCTTATGGGCAGCATGTCTTAGGGCAAGTTAAAGTGCTACATTCCATTTCAAGTTGTGCAAATTATGGATTGGAAGTGCAGCTATTTTCCAGTGGAATTCTGCTATTGGCACTGAATGATCTGTGTATAATTCTTTGCTGTTCAGGCTTAATATGGTAAATATGTTTTTTAAAGTGCAGAATCATTATTGTAAGCATCTCCAATGTAGATAACATTCAAAGTGTGTTACTGCAATATCAATATTAGGTAGTAAATGCAAAGATACATATGTTGCAAGTGTAGTGCAGCAATACAACATATTGGATCCAATATGTTGCTTTTTTCCTGGAAGCAGCCAGGAAAAAAGCAGCATATTGAGGTAAAAAGAAGAGCTGGGAAGGAACTCCCACCTACGGAAGTATTCATGGGATGGGGATTCCAACTTTATTGAAAATCAATCAATAAAACCTTATTAAAAGGAAAAA
>NC_056523.1:69705578-69710721 GCF_019175285.1 Sceloporus undulatus | reverse complement strand
TTTCCCATCCTTTCCCCAAAACTGGAGCTGAGGGTGGCTCACAACGTTAAAATCCAGCTGAACTAAAAGCATACAAAAATGGTACATTAAAATAGAATTGGATTATTACAATATTAAAACAAATGCATGTTAAAAGAATAAAATACAGTTAAAAGGATAAAAAATTAAAAATACTTTAAAACAATACCACACCCCAGCCCATCCTTTAAAAACTTTGTTTTAAATGCCTGTCTAAACATCTAGGTATTAGCCTGCCAGCAGAAAGCCAACAAGGAAGAAGGCCATTCTGGTCTTCCTGGGAAGGGAATTCCAGAGTCCAGGGGCAGCCATGGAAAAGCCCCTTTCTCGTGTCCCCACCAGCTGGGCTTGTGATGGTGGTGGGACTGAGAGAAGGGCCTCTTCTGAGGATCACAGATCCTAGGCCAGTTTTTAAAGGGAGATATGGTCTGCCAAATAGCCTGGACCTGAGCCATATAGGTTCTCACCAACACATAGAATTGTGCCTAGAAAGCAAAATGTCAGCCAGTGGAGCTGTTTCAACAGGGGTGTTGTGTGATCTCTATGATCTGCCCCTGTTAACAACCTGGCTGCAGCTCTTTGGGACAGCTGAAGTTTCCAAACACTCTTCAAAGGCAGGCCCAAGTCCACTGCATTACAGTAGTCCAAATGGGATGTAACCAAGGCATGTACTCAACCAGGTTGAAACAATTCACCCTGATAACATGCATGATCCCTTTGCCTAATCTAATCATAGAGCTGGAAGAGACCCCAATTCTAGAGCAGATCATTAAGTGAATTCTCAAAAATCAAAAAGGTCTATGTCTGCCCCCCCCCACCTCCCTCTCTCGTTCACTCACACTCATTTGGGATAAGGTGGGGCTCAATCTTTTCAGTTGTGGAAGCCACACATATGATTTGATCATTGCTTGTAGATAGGGTTGCCATAAGTGAAGACCTCCTAACCAGGACAAATGTAGGACAACATATCAAAATGTAGGACTTTTTTTTAAAAAGTCCTACATTTTGATATGTAGGCCTTGCCAGGGCCTGGGAGGGAGCATCTCCGTGGCCGGAGCTCCGACCGCGGAGAGCCCTCGTAGGCTTCAGCGAGGCCTTGGAGCACCCTGCGGCCGGAGCTCCGGCTGTGGAGCTGCCTCCAAGGCCTCGCCGGGGCCTGGGAGGGCTCTCCACGGTCCGAGCTCCGGCTGCGGAGGACCCCGCGGCCAGAGCTCGGACCACAGAGAGCCCTCCCAGGCCTCAGCGAGGCCTTGGAGGACCCCGCGGCCACAATGAAGGCACGCGCGGGGGTGGAGGTGGCCGCGGGCAGGGCAGTCCTGGTTTTGGCGCGAAACCGGACTGGGACCGGGCCGGCACCGCCAAAAGCGGGATTGCCCCGCCTACAGGCGGGATATGGCATCCCTACTTGTAGATCATGTATAATTTACGTCCCATTTTTCTTCCAGTATGGAGACCAAGACAGATATCAGTTTGAATTGAAACAAATTACAGTTAAAATGATGTAGTACAAAAGTTGTGGTTTTTTAAAAAAAAAAACCCAGTTAAACCAGAACAATTTATTTAGTTTTTAAAGGGCAGGTAAGATATAAATAAAATAATGATAAAAATACAAGTACAACACACACTAATTAAAAGATCTTCTGCATTTGCCCTGGGAAAACAGAAAGGGCCTTATCTGTCAGTGGTAAGCAAGCAGAAAGGGGTCCAATCTAGTGTTCTGTGGGAGGGAGTTCCACAGTCTGACAGCTGTCACCAAGAAGGTTCTCTCCCATAACTTTACCAAGCATGCCTGTAATGATGGTGGACCTTAATCTTAATTGAGAATTTTAAATATGAGCCTGGCTCATATTAGTTCTTTCCTTACTAGAAGGGAATAGATAGCCTACTCGTAATCTACATCTCCTGCCTTGGCAATCTTAATACAAATTATTCTTTCACCAGTTAGCAATAGTATGAAATCTGGAAGGGCATTTGGTAGCAGAGGCTAAGGAGTCAGGCCATCTGTGTATGGTGTGTGTTTGCATTTACAGTGGTACCCCGGGATACGAATGCGCCGCCTTACGAAATTTCCGGGTTACGAAAAAAAATCCATTGAAAAAAACTGTTCCGGGTTACGAAGGTTATTTTGGGTTACGAAAAAATTTTTGGTGCTTTTCGGCGCTTTTTCGCACGAAATCGCGGCTTTCGCTATTAGCGCCTATGGCTTTTTCGGCTTACGATTATTTTCGGGTTAAGAACGCGGCGGCGGAACGAATTAAATTCGTAACCCGGGGTACCACTGTAATTCCTTAATAGTGGAAAGACAAACTACACATTCCTTCTCTAGAATTTAGCAATTAAACTTCTATGAAGCCCAGATTATGAGCCATGAAGAATTATAGGATAATGAAGATGAATATGTTTACTGGCTGTAGCAAGAGACATCCCCTCTATCTTTCCAAGAGATGCCACCTTGGGAATTTGCTTAATTATGGTGTGCAGGCAGTTAGCAATATTATTGAATTGCAATAGTAGGAGTGTCTTTACTTTTATGAACATGGTAAAGATGCTGATTAAAATCAATATATTGAAGAGCCCAGCCCTTTACAATTCAGCAAAGGGATACATCAGAGCAGATTCAGCAACTTAAACTTTGTTGGAGTCTGCATACATTCATGCAGCATTCATTTGCACTTACTTGTGATTACTCAGGCACTTGGTAAATGAAATATATGTGTTCCTGAGTACAGTCATCCCTCCTTTTTTGTGGGGGATCCGTTCTGGACCCCTCTGCGAAAACAGAGTTTTGCTTATGTTCAAGCCCCATTGGCTTGTCTGCCGACACATGCCTCATTGTTTCCCCCTCCGTTCATCCCTTACACATAGGTGAGGGAGGAGAGTCTCAAGACACTGAGAACAGAGGGAGGATTGTATAACAAGGAGCCCTGGTGCAGGGACATAGCCAGGATTTTGAGAAGGGAGGGGTCCAGACTAAGTGCCACCATTATAATGGGGCTTGGGTGCAGCGGTGCACACCATTCATTGTATGTAACAGAAGGGGAGTCCAGTCCCCATGGACATCCCCCCCTTGGCTACATCCCTGGTGGCACAGTGGTCAACTGCCATTCCTGCAGCCACAAGGTTGTAAGTTTGATCCCAGGAAGGGCTCCAAGATCCACTCAGCCTTCCATCCTTTCGTAGGTCGCTAAAATGAGTACCGAGCTTGTTGGGGGCAATTGACTTTCACACTGTAAACAGGGAGTACCAGTTCACTGGTAAGCTGTATAGATATGTACTTGCTCTTGCTATAACTTCAGTCCAAAAAATACTGCAGAATTTCAGACTGCTTTAACTGCCCTGGCTCAGAGCTAGGGAATCCTGGGAATTGTAGTTTATTGTGGCCCCAGAGTGCTCTATCAGAGAAGGCTAAATGTCTCACAAAACTACAGTTCCCAGCATCCCCTAGCATTGAGCCAGGATGATTAAAGTGGTCTCAAACTGGATTATTTCTGTAGTGTGTTTTGGACCTTCTCTACCAGAAAAGAAATAACAAACACAAGTAATATGGAAAGAATACAAATATATTCCTATGCCACACACATAAAAAAGAAGTTCAACATGTTTTAGCAAGCTTTTTTATGTACATGCAAAATGAGACAAACAGATCAGATAACTCTAAAACCTTTAAAAAACCTTTTAGGAGCAACCTGAAGGTTTTTTCCAAAATGCATCCAGAGATGACATTTTCTCTCCCCAGCCTCCATTTTCTTCTTACTATCATTTGGTCAACTTTACAAATCTATCCTTTTTTTGTATACTAGGTTAGATGGTGAGACAGGTTATTTCATCTCACCTTTTCTCTCAGTTTTCTGTTCACATTTGTTTGTAAGGGATTGTGGAGGCAGCTGCTGTTTTCCTTGCCTGTTGTAGGCAAGCACAGATGGAGCCACCGGAGGAGAATCCTATACTGTCCTAGCTCAAGCTTTATTATGTTGTTTACTACAAACACATGGCTGAAACCTTACACCACAGAAAGTCTTTGTTTCTTCAACTCTCTCACCGTCTTCCCAATGCTGATGCCGTTAAAGAAACATCTGCGAGACAGAAAGTGAGGAGGAAAGAGGGCTGGATGAGCACAAAGAGACTGTGCAAAAAGGGGCTTCACTGTCAGAGGCTTTGTTAATGGAGGCTGCATCCAAACTGCAGCAATAATACTTAAAGCTACCAGGTATGAAAATACATTTTCCTTATCATGTCAATGTGAATGGCCCAATCTGCAGAAGCCCCAGATCTGAGCTGCAGAAACCTCGTCTGATAAACACCTTTGACACCTCTGTAACTGCCATGACATAATGCTATGGAATCCTAGGAATTGTAGCTTGATGTGACACCAGAGCACACTAATAGAGAAGGCAAAATGTCTCACAAAACTGCAAATCCCAGGACTTCATTAAGCCATGGTAGTCAAAGTGGTGACATCTGGGATGATTTCTGCAGTGTGGATGCTGCCTGAGATTTACCTGTCGAGGATAGTTTCCCCACTTACAGATGTGGTCTGAGAATAAAATAAAAACCATTGAAAGCCAGCTTTCAGTGTAGTTCTTCCTATAAGTTTTCAGAAGTTGAACAGGTGGCCACAAGAGAGCAGTCTCTGAGCTTCTTTTTTCTCCATTCAGCCTTAAGGAGATTGGTATACTGTACAGTGACTTTTTCCATCCTCTTTCTTTTCAGGGCCTAAATGCAGTAGAACAAAAGAAAAGAAAAAAACGGCTTTTTGAACCTGGCCCTGTCTATCCGAAAGTTGTGATGAGGTAAAGAGGCTCAGAAGAAAGATAACTCTTATGGTGAAGAAATAATAATAATAATAATAATAATAATAATAATAATAAGTTTTATTTATATTTCCTACCTCTCCCGATGGATCGAGGCGAGATTACAACCATAAAACAGCAGTAACATCTAGACTGCATGCAATAAAACAATACATCACTCAAAAATTACAGTTTAAAACAATAAAAACATCATCTAAAATGCACAATGACAGCCAAAAGTGGGATTTTTTCTTAGGTTCTTTATAAAAGATCGGATGGGTAGAAGAGATCCATCTTAAGTGCTTTCTTGAAGGCATTTAAGGTGGTAATAAGAC
>NC_056523.1:69692808-69705553 GCF_019175285.1 Sceloporus undulatus | reverse complement strand
AATCGAAAGCATTTTGGCATAGGCAATAATTGTTTTTTCCAAACGAGGCAGTACACTCGCGCGCACTTTCACAAATCCCGATACATGTTGGCCACAAAAAGGCCCTGGGCCTAGTGGTTGTCTGTCACCCTGTGGAAAGTTACACACACTCACACACACACAACACCCCACGCGCCCACTGCTTCCTCACCGTTTTGCATGAAGCCAGCATTTTGCAAGGCGGAGGAAGGTCCGGAGATTTGGGGTCGCACGCGTGTCAGCCCTCCCATTTTGCTGCCATGGAAGACCACACCAGGAATAGTGGGTGGTGGTTGTGGGGCCTTCAAATCCAAGCTCGCTAATAGGGTTTTCTTACAGAGGGTTTTAGCCACTGCCATTCCCCACCGAGGAGGCTGAGAGAGGTGACTGTTGCCTATGGTGGGTCTCCATGGCCGAGCTGGGAAGAGGGAACCTGGTCTCGCAGAGTCGCTATAATCCAACACGGGGAGTGCATAGAGAAAGATACCCATTCCAGCGTGGCCCTCCTGGCCTCCTTTCGCCTCCTCGCGTTGGGAAAACACACGCAGTAACTGTTCCCGGTGCCCTCCATCACGCCGAAAGAATCCTGAATGCTGGACTTGGTAAGCGCTGCGAGTCCCCCTCCCGCAGCCTGCGGCAGACGGCCTGGGGCATTGGAATGGGCTCAAAAAAACAAGGCAAGGCGAAGAAGGGAAAGGGAAGGAAATGCAAGCAGCCACCACGGACTCCGAAGCAGAGGGGCCTTCTTGGAAAGCCAGCCCGGCCCTCTTCCTCTCCTCCTCCCACGCGTGGAGTTGCCTTCCAACGGGCGTCTCCTCAGTACCCTGCGACACAAAGCCTCCCGGCTCTTTCGCCTCTCCTGTGCCTTGAGACTTTTAAGTAGTAGTAAAGTAGTCTTCTCGGATTGTAAGAGCGTTCTTGCACAGTCCCCAACTCCGTCCGTCCTCCAGCGAGATGATAATAATAATGATTGAATAAGAGTAAGAAAAGCAATAATAATAGAATAAAATAATAAAAAAAAAAAAAAAAAAAAAAAAAAAGAAAAGAAAAAAAAAAAAAGAAAAGAAAAAGGCGGCGAAAGGTGACAAAGGGAGTAAATGGGACGCGAGTGAAGGAGGTTGTGGGGGGGCCAGGGCCGGTAAGGAAGGTGGTTTTGAGTGCGGAGTTTGTGGAGGGCAGGGTAAGCCCCACTCTCAGCCTCAGGGGCAGATCTTGACAGAGAACAGGGACCACTGCCTCAAGTAGCTGTAAGTCGGACTGGGAAAAAACGACTTAAAGACACACAACACTCACGCAGTATAAGAGAAGGTGGCTTGTTGTTCTGTGCTTCAAGTCGTTTCCCAGCTATAACCACTCTTAAGGGGGACGTACTAAAAAAATGACAGCCCTACCCATGAGGAACCAAACTGCCCCATAGAGAAAAAACATTGGAGATGCTTCCATGCTTCCCCTAGGGCCAAGTATTCCCCAATGATTCCTATGGAAAGTATCCCCAATGACTCCCTATGGGCCAGTAGTCCCCAATGACTCCCTATGGGCCAGTATTCCCCAATGGACTCCCTATGGGCCATATGACCCCAATGATATCCCTATGGGAAAGTATCCCCAATGATTCCCTTTGGGCAAGTATTCCCCAATGATTCCCTATGGGAAAGATTCCCCAATGACTCCCTATGGGCCATATTCCCCAATGAGTCCCTATGGGAGTATTCCCCAATGATTCCCTGGGCAAGTTCCCCAAGTGAGCCCGATGGGAAAGTATTCCCCAATGACTCCCTATGGGCCAGTATTCCCCAAGTGACTCCCTATGGGCCAGTAATTCCCCAATGATTCCCTATGGGAAAGTATTCCCCAATGACGTGACGCCCTATGGGCCAGTATTCACCAATGACCCCCTATGGGCCAGCCCCATGTTCCCAGGGAAAGTATACCCCCAAGTGATTCCCATTGGAAGGTATTCCCCCATGACTCCTATGGGGCCAGTATTCCCCCAATGACTCCCTATGGGCCAGTATTCCCCAATGACTCCCTATGGGCCAGTATCCCCAAGGATTCCCTATGGAAAGTATTCCCCATGATTCCCTTTGGGCAAGGTATTCCCCCCCCAATGATTCCCTATGGGAAAGTATTCCCCCAATGATTCCCTTTGGCAAGTATTCCCCAAGGATCCCTAGGGGGAAAGTATTCCCAACATGACTCCCTGGGGCCAGTATTCCCCAATGATCCCATGGGAAAGATGTTCCCCATGATTCCCTATGGGAAAGTATCCCCAATGATCCCATGGCCCAGTATCCCCAATGACTCCATATGGGCCAGTATTCCCCCCAGATTCCCATGGGAAAGGATTCCCCAATGATTCCCTTTGGGCAAGTATTCCCCAATAATAAAATAATAATAATAATAGGATTTATGTATATACCGCCCACACTGGGAATCCGAGCGGTTACAACAGAGGGGAGATAGACAGTTCCCTGCCTCAGGCGACTACAAAAGACACGACACAAAAAGGAGAAGGGAATGGGGAGGGGGGGGAGGGGATCAGGTCCAGCATTCTTCTCTCCCTCTGAGGCCGGACTGAGGCAGATGGACCAGAGAGGAGGGCTCTTCTTCTTCAGGCTAGCCCTGTGGAACTGGGCCAGCCTATTCCTCTCCCTCCACAGGCCAGAAGATGAGACAGTTATGGAGGGAGGCGCTCTATCTTCAGGCTAGCCCCCTGATGACGCTGGGTCAGCCTGTTCTCTCCCCCACAGGCCTAAAGATGACAGTTATGGAGAATCTCTATGGGGCCAAGTACCCCTCCCCAATGTTTGCTATGGGCAAATATTCCCCAGTGATTGCCCTATGGCCCAGGATTCCCCAACGTTCTCCCTTTGGGGCGAGTATATTCCCCAATGATTCCCTATGGGAAAGTATTAACCCAATGATTTCCTTGATTTCAGTAAGGCCTTTGACAAAGTTCCCCATGACATTCTTGGCAAACAAGCTTGTAAAAAGTGGGCTAAACAAGTGTAACTGTTACAAGGATGTTGTAATTGGGTGACCGACCAAAGCCAAAGGGTGCTCAAACAATGGCTCCTTTTCATCCTGGAGAGAAGTGACCAGTGGGGTCCCACAGGGCTCGCTTCCGTGGGCCCAGTGTATTCAACATCTTTGTCAGTGACTTGGATGACAGAATTGGGGGCATAGTTATCAATGTTGCAGATTACCCCAAATTAGGAGGAATGCAGCTCATACTGCAGAGGAACAGGATCAAAATTCAAAATGACTGAAAGACTAGGAAGCTGGGCCAAAGTCTAACAAAATGAAATTCAACAGGGAGAAATGTAAGGTACTGCACTTAGGGCAGAAAAATGAAATGCATAGATATAGGATGGGGAACACCTGGCTGAATGAACTACGTGTGAAAGGGATCTAGGAGTCCTAGTAAGAACCACAAGTTGAACATGAGTCAACAGTGCAATGCAGCAGCTAAAAAGGCCAGAGCAATTTTAGGCTGCATCAATAAATAATAATAATAATAATAAAATAATAATAAGACTAATATGTTTTAATTTATAGACCGCTATTCCGCAATGATTATAGCGGTGATACAATAAAAATTGCAATACAAAATTAAGCCCCTAACCCACCCCCTCACTCTCTCCAGGCTGGAGAATGAACGTTGGAGGGAGGGCTCTATCTCTTCAGAGTAGTCCTGATGCTGCGGGACCCGCCCTCTCACTCCCTCCAGGCTGGACGATGACAGTTGCGCCGTGGAGGGAGGGCTCTGTCCCTTCAGGGCAGTCCCGATGGTGTGGTGGACCCGCCCTCCCACTCCCGCCAGGCTGGACGATGACAGTTGGCCGGGAGGAGGGCCTGCTCCCTTCAGGGGCAGTCCCGATGGTGTTGGACCCCCGCCCTCAGCGACCCCCTCGCACGTCCCCCGGCTGGACGATGACAGTTGGCCGTGGAGGGAGGGCTCTGTCCCTTCAGGGCAGTCCCAGTGGTGTTGGAACCCGCCCCCGTCACTCACTCCCTCCAGCCTGGAGATGACAGTTGGCCGTGGAGGGAGGGCTCTGTCCCTTCAGGGCAGTCCCGATGGTGTTGGACCCCGCCCTGTCACTCCCTCCAGGCGGGGACGATGACAGTTGGCTGGAGGGAGGGCTCTGTCCCTTCAGGGAGTCCCGATGGTGTTGGACCCGCCCTGTCACTCCCTCCAGGCTGGACGATGACAGTTGGCCGTGGAGGGGGGGGGCTGTCCCTTCAGGGCAGTCCCGATGGTTTGGAACCCGCCCTCTCACTCCCTCCAGCTGGGATATGACAGTTGGCCGTGGAGGGAGGGCTCTGTCCCTTCAGGCAGTCCCGAGGTGTTGGAACCCGCCCTGTCACTCCCCCGTCTGGACGATGACAGTTTGGCCGTGGAGGGAGGGCTCTGTCCCTTCAGGGCAGTCCCGATGGTGTTGGACCCGCCTCTCACTCCCTCCAGGCTGGACGATGACAGTTGGCCGTGGAGGAGGGCTCTGTCCCTTCAGGGCAGTCCCGATGGTGTTGGACCCCCCCACTCCTCCAGCTACATACGTGCCTCTCCAGGGTATCCGATGGTGGGACAGTATAGCTGGACAATGACAGTATCAATAAAGTATAGTCTAGATCAAGAGAAGTAATAGTGCCACTATATTCTGGTTCTGGTCAAGGCCCCACCTGGAATACGTGTCCAGTTCCAGGCACCACAATTTAAAAAGTAGTGTGAGAAACTGGAGCTGTCCAAAGGAGAGCGACTAAAATGATGAAGGGTCTGGGAAACCATGTCCTATGAGAACGACTTAGGAGCTGGGGATGTTTAGACTGGAGAAGAGGTTAAGAGGTGATATAGATAGCCTTGTTTAATATTTGAAGGGATGTCATATTGAGGAGGGAGCAAGTTTGTTTTCTGCTGCTCCAGAGACAAGGACCCGAGCAATGGAATGCAAGCTACAGGAAAAGAGATCCACCTCAACATTAGGAGGAACTTCCTGACAATAAGGGCGGTTTCGACAGTAGAACACACTCCGCAAAGTGTAGTGGGGTCTCCTTCCTTTAAGTCTTTAAACAGAGGCTGGATGGCCATCTGTCAGGGATGCTTTGATTAGAATTTCCTGCATGGCAGGATGGGGTTGGACTGGATGACCCTTGTGGTCTCTTCCAACTCTATTATTCTATGATTTCCCTATGGGACAGTATTCCCCAATGATCTCTATGGGAAGGTATTCCCCAATGTTTCCCTAAGGGCAAATATTCCTCTATGCTTCCCTATGAGCAAATATTCCCCAATGATTCCCTATGAGGAAGTATTCCTCTATGCTTCCTTATGGGCAACTATTCCCCAATGTTTCCTATGGCCCAGGATTCCCCAATGTTTACCTTTGGGCAAGTATTCCCCAATGTTTACCTTTGGGCAAGTATTCCCCAAGTGTTTCCCTTTTGGGCAAGTATTACCCAGATCCCTTTGGGCAAGTTTCCCCATTGATTCCCTTTGGGCAAGTATTCCCCAATGATTCCCTATGGGCAAGTATCCCCAATGATTCCATACAGGCCAATGTGTTCCCCAATGATTCCCTATGAGCAAGTATTCCCCAAGTTTCTCTATGGGCACAGTAATTCCCCAATGTTTCCTATGGCCCAGGATTCCCTGATTCCCTATGGGAAGGGTATTCCCCAAGGATTCCCTATGGCAGGTTCCCATTGTTCGTATGGGCGCGGTTTCCCCCCCCAATGGTTTCCCTATGGGAAGTATCCCCAAGATTCCCATATGGCAAGTATCCCCATTGAGTCCCTATGGGCCAATGTTCCCCAATGATTCTCTATGGGCAAGTATGGTTTCCTTTATGAGCAAGGACTGTCTTTGTTTTAGTTACATCCCTGCAGTAATAACCCCGTTTGGGCACGCACTTTTAACTTTTTTCTGGCTCAAGACTGCTATGGAAATTCGGGACAGGGGAGTTTGTTGGTGGGCCTAGGGCTCCGCTCCGCCACAACAAACTCCACCTCCCAGAATTCCATAGCCTTAAGCCAGGAAAGTCGTTAAAGCGGTGCCGAATCGGACTATTCTCCCAGTGTGGATGCTGCCCAAGCCTTTTTTCTTCTTTAAACTGCTTCAGCAGCCGAGGAATGTCATTTTCTCTCTCTCTTTATTGTCCTTAAACGGTTCCACACAGAACCAGCCGGTTCCAAGGCAAGTCCTCCAAGGAAACCCAAGCCCAGGAGGTCGGATGGGGCCCAGCAGCAGGCACCCGAAAGCCCAGGGGGCCAAGGGGGACCGGGCACCGCAAAATGGAGGCTTTCCAGGAAGAGGGAGGGATGTGGCCCCAGGAAAAAGCTAGAACAACTCATCAACTCATAGATAGATGGATAGATAGATAGATAGAGATCCATGCTCCTTAGTCAGTCCAAGTGGGGGACGGCAAGGCAAATGGAGGACGCGGCAAAGGAAAAAGCTAAAACCATTCCTCCTCGAGGTGTAAACCGGTGCTTCTCTCAGTCGTGCCCCCAAAATGGAGGACTGTCGAGGGAAGATTAGAGGACGCGCCCAAAAGTAAAAAAAGCTCGAGACAGAACAGAAATGTCAACTGGCGCTTCTTCTCCGTCCGCGCTCAAAATGGAGACAAGAAAAGTGGAACTGGAGGAGGGGGAAATGGAGGACAGCTCTCGGCACGAAAGGAAGGAAGGGCCCTTGCTCATACCCCGGTCGTGCTCAAAATGGAGGACGTCTCCGAACTCCCTCCTGGGCTGGAAGCGGAGGGCGCCTGGTCTCCGCGGTTGAGGCGCAACACCCCCCAAACCCTCGCAGCCCTGCCCCCAAAAGAACCCGGGGCAAGCGTCTGCTCTTGTGCTGCCGGCCTATCCGAACACGCATCAACACCATCATCCCAGTGGGCTCTCACACAGAGACACGCGCGCGCCCATCCACACGTGCACGCAGTCGCGCTGGCGGGAGAAGAACGTGGGGGTCAGGTGCGCGGCCGGGAGGGGGAAAGGAAGCCCCGCACGTAATGGACCTATAGGCACCCGGAGGGCTGGGAGGCCGCTTGGCTGGCCGGGACGGGGCCGAGGAGGGGAGCCGGGAGAGAGGCAGAGGAGGGCAGGGAGAGGGAGAGGAGGAGGAGGGAAGCGGAGGAGGGACGGGAGGCGGCTGTGGTATTGGCGGCGGGCGCATGCGCTCGGCCCCGGCCGTGCCATATTGGAATGAGGCGGCGAGGCGAGAGAGCGAGCGGAGCGCCCGGCAGCCAGCCTCGCCTCAGAGCCCTGACTGGCGGCGGTTACGGAGGAGAAAGGGAGAAACTCGGAGAGGGAGGTGAGATGCGGCCTCGCCTGGGAGCAGGAGCAGAAGACGGTGCTGGTGGCGGCTTTACAACACAGCACTGTCTGTCTGTCTGGGTTTTTTCCTTCCCCTGAAGTTTGATGCGGGAGGAGGCGGGAGCAGCGCCAGGGAAGCAGCCGAAGCGCCGCGCCTGTTAAAAAAAGATGGGGGGGGAGTAAGCGAAAGAACGAGAGCGCTCCCTTCCTTCCTTGAGATGCCCAGGGGCTGCAGTTGCAGCGGAGGCGCCAACTCCTCCGCCGCCGCCGCCGCGCGCCCAGAGCCTCGCAGCGCGTGCCGCCTCCTCCTCCTCCTCCGCTTGAGCCTTCCTCTCAGGGGGAGGGGAGTGGGGGGGGGTTCGGTCGCGCGCCCCGCCTAAGGCCCCCCTTTTCCCTCTCTTTTTCTTTTCTAGCGCTTGGAAAGTTCCTGACGCCGCGACGGCCGTGGCCCCGCCCCGTCCTGTTTCTTACCCGTACTCCTCAATAAATAAACAAATAAAATAAAAATAACACGGTTTGGTACCGCTGTAACTTTTTATGGCTCAAGGCTATGGAATTCTGGGAGTTGGAGTTTGTTGTGGGGCAACAAACTCCAACTCCCAGAATTCCATAGCAAGGACTCAGACAACGAGTTAAAGCACTGCCAAACCGGGTTATTTCCCCAGTGTGGGTGCAGCCCCTCGATCTCCTCCGAGTTATGAGTGTGTGACCGTTGGGGTTGTGTGTGTTTGCGAGAGAAAGAGAGAGAGAGAGTGGAGAAGGAGGGCGTTCTGAGGTAACTTCGGTGGCGAACTTTTCCAGGGGCCCTCCTCGCCTTGGGTCCTTTGCCTCGATGTGTGCCATCCTCTGGATACCTGTTACCCTCCACGAAGTCCAGTCACACTCCCTTCTTCACAACCAAATTGCCATGGACCCGCCTCTGAGGGGACTGCTAGGCTTTCCCTTGAAAAACAACTTAGGTTTTGCTGATCTCTTTCAGTTTCCATTCTTGCCTCCTCCTCTTTTCTTGTTGTTGTTAATCACCTTCATAGAACCATAGAATCGTAGAGTTGGAAGAGACCCCAAGGGCCATCCAGTCCAACCCCATCCTGCCATGCAGGAACTCTCAATCAAAGCATCCCTGACAGATGGCCATCCAGCCTCTGCTTAAAGACCTCCAAGGAAGGAGACTCCATGACTCTCCAAGGGAGTGTGTTTCACTGTCAAACAGCCCTGACTGTCAGGAAGTTCCTCCTAATGTTGAGGTGGAATCTCTTTTTCTTCAGCTTGCATCCATTGCTCCGGGTCCTAGTCTCTGGAGCAGCAGAAAACAAGCTTGCTCCCTCCTCAGTGTGACATCCCTTCAAATACTTAAACAGGGCGATCATATCACCTCTTAATGGTTTCTTTTCCAGGCTAAACCTCCCCAGCTCCCTAAGCCTTTCCTCATAAAGTATGGTTTCTAGGCCCTTTACCATTTTGGTCGCCCTCTTCTGGACACACTCCAACTTGTCAACATCCTTTTTGAATTGTGGTGCCCAGAACCTTCAAGTGGATCTTGACTCATGGCGACGCTGTGGATGAGACATCTCCAAGATCCACTGTCCTCCACTGTCCTTCTAAACACTTGCAGATCCATATCCATGATAGCATGTGGCTGTCCTCTCTTTCCTCTGCCTCTCCCAGCATTATTGTTTTCTCCAGTGAGTCAATTCTTTTCATGATGTGTCCAGAGTACAACACTCAGTTTAAAGAGATCTTGTACCACCTTTGAGACTAACTGAAAGAAAGAAGTTGACAATTCCAAATGCATCTGAGGAAATAATGCATCTGATGAAGTAGACTTGTGTCTATGAAAGCTCATGCTGCCAACTTCTTTCATTCATTTAGTTTCAGAAGTGCTGCAGTATCTTTCTACATTGGATTGAATGGTAGGCTTGGTGGGTTGGATGCGTGGGGGGGGGGAGCAAAATGCCTTCTATGTGTGCATGAGCCTTGTGTGCCTTTAGGTTTTTTCTGACTTGTGGCGACCTTAAGGCAAAACTATCATGGGGTTCTCTTGGCAAGTTTCTCAGAGTGGGTTTGCCATTGCCATCCTCTGAAGCCGAGAGTGGAGTTTGTCACACGGGAGGAATTTCTCTTAATTTCGAATGAAAAGAAAGTGGGGTCAGAACACATTCACGTCAATTCACTAGTTCAGCAAAATGACGTGAATTTGAATTGTGTTCGAACTGACTTCCCATTGCCCAAAAATAGCTTGCCATTGCCCAAAATTGTATGTGATCACCTCTCACGCAATAACATGAAACCCCATGATTGCGTTTGGGCTGGCTTCCCATTGCTCGAAATTGCATGTAGTAGCCTATCACGCAATAACGTTAAACCCCATGATTGCATTCGGATTGCCATTGGATTATACTTCCCATTTCCCTTGTCTGATAACGTCCTGCATGACTTACCCAGGGTCATCCAGCAGGCTTACATGGCCGAGCTGGGATTTGAACCCTGGTGTCCAGAGTCTTAGTCCTACACTCAAACCACTATACCAGGCTGGCTCTCACCCAGGCATTTTGTGTGGAGAAGTAGAAGGAAAGATTTCTTAGTGTACAGCTTGAGACCCGGCTTTATTCAGACAGTGTCTCAGTAGATGAAGTTAGAGACACATCCCTTGGAATGAAAGACAGGAAAGGTCTAGAACCAATATTTTTTAAAAATTGTTTTGCAGGAGGAAAAATTGAGCAGTTTACCACTTCTTTAAAAAGTAATGCTATTTGCTAGGCCTTTCCTATCCCAGACTGATGTCTCTGAAATAGTCCCATGTGAGTTTTAGTGGAATGAGTGCATCTGCTTTGAAGAAATTTACTGTCATCCTAAGAAATGTTTCAAAGTCTTCAGCAGGTGGGGCTGATAGCTTTGGCTCTACTGACTTCCACCGAGAAAGTAGGATTCTAAGATGAAATTCTTCACTAGTAAAAGTATAGTTCTGCACAGGTGTAGTTTTTGCTGTGGCTCTGTTCACAGGGCTTACTGCTTGCTGCCGGTTACCATAGCAAACATTTTACTCATATAGAAAGTAGGATGCATAGCTCTAACATTCGTGTGAGCAAAAAACTGGCATTTTCTCCTAGTGGAAACAGTTCTTGTGCATAAAGTTGTGTGGTCAGAGTGGCCAGATGTCCTCCTTTTCCCAGATGTGTCCTCCATTTCAGCCTTCTGTCCAGGAGGAATTCCAAAATATTCTTCATTTTGAGTAGGATCAAGAACCATGAATTTATATGAGCGTTCTTCACTTTTATTTTGTACTGTCCTATGTTGTTCTTGATGGTGCCTTGTCCTCCCTTGTGGTTATGACTTCTGGTCATGCTGCTTGCCTGGAACCCTTGGGAGCAGAGGGACCAGATGTCCTTCTTTTCCAGGATATGTCCTTCATTTCAACCTTCTCTGTTCAGGTGCAATCCCAAAATGTCCTCCCTTTGGAGCAGGATAAGAAGCATGAATTTATCTTTCCATGAGCTTTTCTTTGGTAAGGTCCTCCATTTTTCTGGAGTGTCCTCCCTTTTGCAGTGTCTTATCCTCCTTTGTGGTTAGGATATCTGGTCAACCTGTGTATGGTGGTTACCTAGTAGATATGTTGATGAGAGATCAGTGTGAGTTTCTAATCATATGGAAAAAACCTTAATCCTAAACACACCTACGTAAAACTAAACCACTTACTGCAGAGGAACAACTTTCCAGATATGTACAGTTATGGATTGTTTCTTCTTGTAGATGCAGGCCTGATTTATATGTATTTTGTAGGCTGTATGCCATTGGCAGGTTTTATATTTTTATTGATTTGATTATCTGTATGTACAGCACTGTGTACATTTATAGCACTATAGAAATAAACTATAATAATAATAATAATAATAATAATAATAATAATAATAATAATACAATAGCTTGTATAATAAATTTAAGTAAGAGACCTATGGACAGATCTAGAAATAATTTAAATGGCTCTCACTTTAACATGGCATTATACGTTACTGACAGTGTGTGTCAAATGTTCAGTATTTCATCTGAAGCAGATCCATGCCTTTATTTGACTGCATTTGTTGTTAACTGTCATCAAGTCAACTTCAGCTTATGGTGACTCCATGGATGAGAGACCTCCAAGTCACCCTATCATCAACAGCCCTGCTCAAGTCTTGCAGACTCAGGGCTGTGGCTTCCTTGATTGAGTCCATCCATCTGGAATCAGGTCTTTCTCTTTTCCTACTGCCTTCTACCTTACCAAGCATTACTGTCTTTTTAGTGAGTCATGTCTTCTCATGATATGTCAAAAATATGACAGTCTCAGTTTAAACATCTTGACTTCTAGAAAAAGGCCAGCCATGATTTGATCTGAGACCTATTTATTTGAATTTTTGCAGTCCACAGTATCTAGACCCCCTTTTCCAGCACTACATTTAAAATGAGTTTATTTTCATTCTTTCATTGTCCATCTTTCACAATCATACATAGAAATTGGAAATACAAGGGCTTAAACAATCCTAACTTTAGTATTCAGTGATATATCTTGACATTTTAGTTCCTTCATAGCTACCCTTCCAAGTCCTAGTCTTCTTCAGATTGCTTCACTACAGTCTCCATTCTGATTAATGACTGAGCCAAGATATGGAAAGTCATGAACTGTTTCATTGTTTTCATCATCTCATTTACTTTTAAAGATACGTAAATCATCTGTGGTCATTCTTTTTGTTTTCTGAATGTTCAGCTGTAAACCTGCCTTTGCACTTTCTTTCTTAACTTTCTTCAGGATTCATTCTGAGTCTTTGCTATTTTCTTTTAGTAGTATGGTGTCATCTGCATATCTTAAATCATTGATGTTCCTTCATGCCTCCTTCCTCTGAGTCTAATCTTGCTTTACGTTTGATACATGCAGTATAGTAGTCAAACAGATAAGGTGATCAACTACATCTTGCCTGGTCTCCTTGCTGATTGGAAACCATTCTGTTTCTCCAGATTCTGCTCCCACAGTAGCTTCTTGTCCTGCGTATAGATTACTCATCAGTACAATTAAATTTATTTATTTATTTAGGTATTTATATCCCGCCCTTCAGTCCTAATGGCTCTCAGGGCAGCTTACAATATTATTTTTAATCAGACAGTTCCCTGCCCTCAGGCTTACAATCTAAAAGACACGAAACAAAAGGAGAAGGGAATGGTGGAGGGAAAGGAGATGAGGTCCAGTGGTTCCTCTCTCCCTCTGAGGCCTGGACCAAGGCAGATGGATTGGAGGGAGGGCTTTTCCTTCTTCCAGGCTAGTCCTGGTGGAGCTGGACTTGCCTGGCAAACTCCCTCTCAGGCCGGCAGATGGCAGTTGTGGAGGGCGGAGTCTCCTTCCGCTCAGGCCGGCAGGTGGCGGTTGTGGAGGGCGGAGTCTCCTTCCTTC